>NW_026989842.1:0-347324 GCF_036321535.1 Camelus dromedarius
ACAGTCGAGCGCTGCGTTGTACTCCTGTGTAAATCATTGATCTTCACATCACACTTGTTGAGTGGTCAACGAGATTTGTTATTTAGATTATTCCTGAAAGGAAAAGCTCAGGCTTTTGAGAATTCCTTGTCTGATGTCACCCAGGCAGTCACAGTAGAAGACAGAGCTGATATAAAAATCCCTCACCTGCCTGAACTGCAAAGCTTCTGGGATTACTGATCCCTGAAATGCAGGTGACTCTTGATGATAATCTGGGGGATGGTTTATATGATCAGATTCTTCCAGTCCTGTAAATGGGTTCCGTGGCCCCAGCCCCGGGAGAGCTGGTCATAAGGGCCATATCGTGAGGGGTGGGATGGGAAGGCAAGGTCTAAGAGCTGGCATCACTGAGATTCCACACTCGCTAAACACAGACCCCAGAGCCTAATTGTTGTCAGGTTCTGTTCTGGATTTGAGAGTGTGTTCAGACATGATTCTTGCCCTTCAGGGGTCACTGCCTGGGTGGAAGTAACCTTTACATAAATCTGGGGAGGATGACAATTAAGTAGATGGGCTGTTATGATTCTCAGTGTGCCCAGGCTCGCTCTTCCAGGCACTCGTGGGACTAACGAGAGTCATGTTATTCACTCATACACTGATTTATTACCCTTGAATTGATCATTTGTCCCACAGTAAGTGAAACAAGCGATGAGGAACCTGAGTTTTGTCCCCTTTCCTAGCACTGATTGTATCTGTCAGTCAGGCGCCCTGCGTATGCATTGTGAAATGGTGGTATTTCTTGCCCAATGGGACTGCACTGTCAGTTCTGAGAATCAGGGGAGACACGTGGGTAGGACAGCACACTGACACATATGGCACCCCCCCCACCCCATGAGACAGCATTGTCGATGCTCAGGTGACCCGATGTAGACCGCGGTGCTAAATCTGAGCATGTTTAGTGATCTTGGTGGCTATGAAAATACAGACTGCCGGTCCCTAATTCTGGAGACTCTGAGGGTGTGCACCCCAGAATTCTGCATTTTAAGAAGCACTTTAACTAATTCTGATGAAGATGATCTGAGTGTCCCACTGAGAAACACTGGTGTGCGATGCACCAGTATTGAGGATTCTCAGGGAGCGATGTTTTTTCAGGATGGTCCAAGGGCCCTCACGAGACTTTTGCCTTGGGTGTAATTGTATGTGTTCGAAAGTGATGTCTCTCACTTCCAGTGCTTGTCAGCATGCTCTGTGCAGGGATTTGCTCTCAGCAGATATCAAAAACTATAAGTCTTCAGGTCACCGAGCTAGAGTGTGGGCGATCTTTTATTTTGGTTTTCTTTATTGCAATGCGGAGTCTCCCGAGAAGAGATTCAGACTGAACAGCTTTGTGTCGGACTTTGGAAGACCGCTGGTGCCCAAGGGGTTCTCTGGCAGCACAATGACGAATCTAGGTCCCTCTTTCACTGCTACGTCAATGAAGTGGACCGCATGGACAAGGCCAAAGCTGGTATCCCAACCATAGCCCTTGACAGTGATGTTCGGCTCCAGGAAGCCATCAGATGCAGCAGGTGGCCAGAGAAGGAGCCTAACGGGCTCATGAAATGTGACACCCCCAGCTTCATCAACACGGACCAGAACTCTTCCTTTGGGGAAGATGATCTCCTGATTTTGGAACCACCGATTGTTCTAGAAAATAAGCCAGTTGCCCAGACCTCACACAAAGACTTGAATTGGAAATGTGCTTTGTCAAGTGTTTCTCTGAAGATGTGAAGTCTGTCTTTGTATGGCAGGAAGTCCCCTTTCACAAAATTGTATGTGTTTGTGTCTGAGAGAGAGAAATGGAGACAGACAGAAAGACGGAGACAGAAGAGAGCCCCCTCAGAAGAGAGCTAGTTAAGGTGAGTTTTTGTGCCTTAGTAAACATTTGGGGTTTTGGGGGGAACAAAGTATTTACACTGTCTCATTCTCCTCGTTGGAAACCTTGGCCCCGTCCTCAGTGTCAGCGGCCTTGAACGGGGTTGCCATGGTGCTTTTCATCTGGCGCTGCCACTTCCACGCTCTGCCTTTAGCACGTTGCTTTGCCTCCCAGGGCTGCCACCCTTTAAACTGTAAGGTGAGGAGTCTGGAGTAGATGATCCATCCCAGCTCTGCTGTTTTGCAAATTTCTGATTTCGTATTCGGATGAGGCTGGGATACACCCAGAGCAGCATAAACCAGGCCCTACCTCCTGTCTCTTGCTGGGGCATCCCTCAGGTCTGTGCCTTCTACTCAAGCCTTTACTGAGCCCAGCTTTTGTCAGGAGCCCAAGTGCCTACCGGGATGGCAGGAGACCTGTCTCTCCTGGTCACGGTGGCAGACATTTCTATTGGTTGTGCTGAAACAGCTCTTCTGAGATCCTCCGGCCACCCTTGCTCCAACCTGAGGACAGACCTACCGTTCCTTTCCTAGGAGGAGGATCAATCCATGGTGCATTTTATGACAATCCTGTCCCCAGGAATGCACGGAAGGTTATCAGCTGAGTGAGGGGAAGTGCCTCTGTGTCTCTGTGTCCCTGTATCTCTGTCTGCTCACAGTGCCCTGCCACCGGCTACTGAACAAGAAAAGTGCTATTCACCATGCTGTGTCTTTTGCAGATGTGTAGGTGATGGTCTTGTGGCTCATGTGTGGGCTTTGTGCTGGGATGGTGAAGGGCTTATAAATACCTCATCAACATGTATTCGAGATGGCCTGGTGCCACACAGACTTGATTCATGAAGGCATCAAGCCTGCACACTGGTTTGGAAACAACTTGGTTTTGATCAGTCACACTGCATGCATGACTCACTGCTGATCTCTGGGTGGTTTTTTCATTTTAGATTTATTCACCCAGTGTCTTGCTTAAGCTGAAAAATACATTTATTTCACTAGAATATTCTCAGATTCTATGTTTTCACACATCCAGTTGTTTAATTCTTTTAAAAATCATTTTGTGTTTATAATGCCTCCTAATATCTATCATCTCTAGGTTCCCAGTGGCCTGAGCCATGCACCAGATTTGATGTAGGAACTGTTCCACCAAAAGAAATCCCTTTGCCATAATATCTTTTGAGGAAAATATTATTCTTTAAGGCTCTAACAGTAAATCGTAGAACAAAGCATGGAACATTTATTGTAGTTAATACATGTTCATGCAAAAAGAAATGATATTTTCATTAAACAATGTTGATTTTAATAACTTTTACTAATGTGAATATTATTACTCATAAATTAAGTAACCAAATTAAACCACAGTTATTTATTATGAAGTTTGAAAACTATTTACACTGTCTCTCAATTAGAGGTAGCTTTATTAGAAGACTGAAGGGTATTTAAAAGATGGAAAAATACCCATGATGACACCATCATTTTTATTAACTAAATATCAAGAACTGTGCAGGGTTAAGATTGAACCCTCTGCAAGCTCTCAAGTTAGCATGAGGTAGTTTGTGGATGCTGCCAGAAGACAGGAGACTCCCCCAGGTTCAGAGACAAAGAACTTCTTGCCAGCACAGCAGGCAGCTTGGGGTTCATGTTCATGTTGGTTCCTGAGTTTCTTTCCTTTTGCTGTTCTAACAAAGGACCACAGACTCAGTGGCTTAAAGCAATACACATTCATCATCTCACTGTTCTTTTGTGCAGAAGTGCAAAGTCATTGTCAGTGGGCTTAAACCAACGTGTGGCCAAGGCTACGTTCCACACCGAGGCTCTAGGGAGGGATTCGTCTTCCTACCTTTCCCAGCTTGCAGAGGTGTTCACACTCCTTGGCCCAGGGCCCTGTGTCACTGTGACCTCTGCTGCCACTTTACATCTCTGTCTCTGACTATATAGATATAAAGGAAGAGTCTTCGACATCTGGTATGGACCCTTTTTCCTAAATGGACATTGTATCTCTATTTATGTGCAGATTAAAACCCCTTCCCTCCAGGGTGTGGTGGCATCAGCTCACAAGATTACCACTCTGGGCTTTAAGTGTCCTCTTTGTATTGACACCTGGGAACTTCTCTTTCCATAGTTAGCTCTGTGTTACATTTGTTGTTGTATTTTACCCGGCATTACTGAAAGTTTTACTTAAAATGGATCCTAATTAGCTCTGTTTACCTGTTTCCAGAGCTGAAGGCTTCAGTTCTAGATTATCTGTTTGATTTCTCTTAAAAATACATTCCAGTATATTTCTCTGGTGAAAGTCTTTACCCTGTTGTCTATTCTCCCATAATTTCCTTATTTTCTTGAATATATTAAAAGTATTTTATAGCCTTTATTGGTAACTCTGATGCCTACATCACCTGGGGGTTTGCATCCTTTGTCTAATGTTTCTTATTCTCATATTATCCGTTATATAGTCTTGACATGTTGCATGTCTTGAAATTCTTTATTACATGGCAGACATTGCAAATGAAAAATCCATATGTTATTTTCCGTGAGAGGTTTTCTACCTTCCTGTTAGGCAAACAGGGTGAGGGACTGATCATGTCGCTCCAATCAGGCGCTGAGGTGGATCAGGACTGAAGTGCCTTTTTTCTTAAAACAGCTTTGAGGTATACTTGGCAAAGTAATTTTCACACGTATAAAGTGTACAGCTAATAAGTTTTGACATAAGTATATCCCCAAGAAACCATGACCACATTCAAGAGAGTGAACATACCCATCACCCACAAAGCTTCTCTCCTGCCATTTGTTGTCCCTCCCTCCCTCCCCATCTCTTCCCCTGGAAACCATTGATCTGCTTTCCATCACAACATATTGGTCTGCATTTTCAAGATCCTTGTATGAATGGATTAATGCAGTATCTACTCTATGTTGTCTGACTTCTTTCATTCAGTGTAATTATTTTGAGAGTCATCTGTGTTGCTGTATTAATAGCTTATTTTTCTTATAGCAGAGTATTGTTTAGTGCTGAGTTTTTACTGAAGAGTTTGTTGTGAGCAGTGTTTGGATAGACCATCATTTGTTTCTCCATTTACTTCTTGATGGATGCATGGGTTATTTACAACTTGAGCTATTATAAATAAAATTGCAGTGAATATTTGGTTACAAGTCTTTATATGGACATATGCTTTTCTTTTCTAAAGCACCACATGAGGAATATCTGGGTTATATGGTAGATAGGTATTTACCTTTTTTAAAGAAACTGTTAAAGACTTTTCCAAAATGGTTGTACTATTGTAAATTCCTTGTGGTGTGTATCAGCTCTGGTTGCTCTACTTCCTTACCAGCACTTGGTAAGGTCGGTCTTTCTAATCGTATTCATTCTTGTATGTATGTGTACTAGTATCTCACTGTGGTTTTTGAAAGCATTTCTCTAATGACTAATGGCATCTTTAATCAGCATCTTTTCATATGCTTATTATCCATCTGGATATCTTTACTGAAGTGTGTTTTCTGGCCTCATTCATTCATTCAGGTGTTTGCATTATTATTGAGTTTTGAGACCTCTTTATTCTGGATCAGATACAAAGAGAGACCTTTATCAGATATATGATCTGCAAATAGCTTCTGTCTAAGGCTTGTCTTTTCATTTGCTTAGCAGTGTTTAGAACAGCTTTGAAGAGTCTTCATTTTGATAAAGTTCACTCTATCAGTTTCTTTTTAAAATAGATTATACTTTTGGTGTCATAGCAAAGAAATATTTGCCAAACCCAAGGTCATAAAGCTTAAGCCTATGCTTTTTCTCCTAGCTGTTTTATAGTTTTAGATTTCCTATTAAGATCTATGATCCATTGTGACTTAATTTTTGTATATTTTGTGAGGTGTGGATCAAAGTTCATTTTTTTTTTTTTTGCATATCACTATCTAATTCTTCCAGAACTACTTGTTGAAAAGATCCTTTCTCCACTGCATCCTTTTTGAGAATCAATTGTCTATATAAGTGTTGGTTTAGTTCTGAACATTCTATTCTGCTCCATTATTCTATTTTCCTGTTTTACACCAACACCATACTTTCTGATTACTGTAGTTTAAAAAAAAAAAAAAAAAAGGCTGAAAATCAGATAGTGCAAGTCTTCCAACTTTGTTTTTCTTGTTCAAAATTGTTTTGGATATTTGGGATCCTTTGAATTTTTATATGAATTTTAGAATCAGTTTTAAAATTCCTTACATCCTGTTCTGCCAAATTTCCACCCATGTCTTTGGCCATCTCCAAAGCCACATTTTCTGAAGAAGTCTCTCTAGATCCCAGGTGAAAGGAATTTCTGTTTCATCTGTGCTCCAATCACATTTGATAATATTTGATTACATTTATTCATATTTGGCTGGATGTACTTGTGTGATCTTTCCTGCCATATAGTAAATCTCTCAAGATTTGGAATCTTGACTTGGTTCCCTCTGTCTGCTGAGAAAACTAGTTCTATGCTTTGCAGGAGTGAGCCCTGCAGTAAGAGGTATCTGCAGCACACATCTAGCTCATTGCTTGCATATCGTCAAGGAATCCTGCCGATTTAGAATTGTTTATTGATTGTTGTCTCCAAGACGGCTCAGCCTTTTTTATTTCTATTGCTACTGCTGCAGTTTCAAAGGAAAATGGGCTAATTATTTTCCAAATATCTAAACATACTGTAATTGAGCTGTGACGCAAATTATGTGCTGCTGTTTCTTAACAACCTGCTTAGTGTTCACAGGTACCTTCACTCATGGAACTTTTGGGAGAATGTCATATCCTCAGAGATAGCAATGCTGTCTTTGGCAACCTGAGCGGTAGTATCTGAACTCACTCCTGCTGTTTTTCCAGTGCCCCCTCTAGCACTCCTCCAGCCCTCCATGGGGGGCCTGCAGTTCTTCCCTCGAAAATCCTGTTGTTTCTCAGGAAGAATTCCCTATGAAACATATTCATGTCCTTCTTGTGGGGACATTCAGTCCAGAGACCTGACAGCAGGGGAAAATGTTTAGACTGCTTTTGGTAGAACGTAAATTCTTCCATACTTGTTAGAAGCAAATCCAATGAGGAAACTGTGTTGGCATCTAACAAATCAGGATAAATGTCTGATGAGGAAGATCAGCTTCCCCATCCCACTCAGGCGTCATGTTGATGTGACGCTCACCTTGGCTAACATTTTCTCCTGTGAGCAACGTGAAGTTCAAGACGTTATGAATGGCTTTTTGTTTTTCTTCCTTAGTCTTTCCACATTCACTGTGTCTGGTGAGATTATATGAATCCTGCTTATTTTCAGCCCAGCACTAAGCTTTTTAAAAGGATCACGTGTTTAAAAGGCTAGTGGACAATTTGTTAGAAGGTTGAAATCCTTAGACTTTGGTCCTAGAGTTGAATCTTGGTTACTGGTGAATGAGAATTCCCGTTAAAATTTTAAATTCAGTGATATAAAGTTTTAAAAATAGTTAAATATTAGTCAATTTCATTAAACACTACAGCAGTTATTTACTTTTAAGCCTGTCTCTGGGGCAATTTTGCAATGATTCCCTCCCTTTATTAATTCCCTCTTTATCAGAATCCTTGAGAGGTCCCTGTCATCATTGTCAGTATCATCATCATCATCACCATCATCATGGAACTGATTCCTCTGGGAGATTCTAGGAAAATAAAGAGCTGGACGGGGTTATGTGCAGGTCAGTGTGTGCATATACAGTAAGAACAGTTGTCAGACATTAGATTCAAGATACCCATTCCATTTAGAGAAGAATGTGGTCATGAAATCCTGATGTGCTGAATGAAGGAAGCGATGGGAACAGGGTAGTCAATGGAAAGGAGGAGGAAGTGAGCGAAGCAGGGAGCATAGGTCCTTGGTTAGGTGATCAGCACATTGGTGAGAATGAGGGGAGTGTTATGGCAGAATCATGTCCCTCCCCGGCCACAGGGTAGCCACCTGTGACATGTTACTCTACATGGCAAAATGCATGACAGATATTTTAGGACAAAAATCTTAGAGGATTTCTGTCTTCTAAATTGTCTATCAGTTAGCATTTTAAACCCATGATACATTATTAAAGATTAGTGCAGGGGGACAAATAAAAAGGATTCATATAATCTCACCAGACATACTGAATGTAGAAAGGCTAAGGAAGAAAAACAAAAAGTCATTCATATGTGCCTTGAACCATAAAATGCCCATGAGAGGAAATGTTACACAAGGTGAGTGTCACAGCCACATTCATAATGCCTGAATGGGATGGGACAAGGGGATCCTGAGATGAGACAATAGGGCGAGTAGCCTGGATTGTCCAGGTGGGCTGAATGTAATCACAGGGGTCCTTGAAATGGAGGACATTTCCCAGCTGAGTTTAAAATCAGAGGGAGGTGTAGCCATAGAGCAATGTTCAGAAAGGCTGCTGACCATGAAAATGGAGGAAGTCGTGGGGCACAAGCTAAGGAAGGTGGGTGACCTCTGGAAACTGGAAAAAAACAACAACAACAACAAGGAAACATTCTCTTCTAGACCCTCTAGAAGGAAGGAACCCTGCTGCTACCTTGAATTTAGCCCAATGAGAACTGTGTTGGATCTCTGACCTCCACAGCCATAAGCTGATAAATCTGTGCTGGTTTAAGCTCTTAAGCTTATGGAAATTTCTTACATTGGTAAGAGGAAAATAACATAGTGAGCCGTAGTGTAACGGATTAAAGGTATAGGATGGGGTGTGGAGAGGATTCTGACATTTACAACTAAAAAACAACCAGGTGAAGTGGAAGGTGTTTTAAGGAAGACCTACCTGGCAGGGCTATTAAGCAGACTGGAGCGAGGGGAGCATTGGAGTTAGAGGAATCAATTAAATCTCTACCAGAAAAATAAGGAATAAAATGTAACAGGGCTTCAGTGATAGTGGATGTAGGAATGGAAATGGGCAGAGAGACATAAATATTACTTTGAAATTAGCTACAGGTTTGATGACTGCATGTTGGGGAGACTTAGCCGATGTGTGGACTGAATGTTTGCATCCCCTCAAAATCCATATGTCGAAACCCCATCTCCCAGGGTGATGGTATTGGGAGGTGGGGCCTTTGGGACGTGATTAGTAGGATAAAATGAGGTCATGAGAGTAGAGCCCTCATGAATGGGATTAGTGTTCTTATACAAGCCCCCAGAGTGCTTGCTTCTCTCTGCTCTCTGGGATATGAAGATATTGGGAAGACAGCCATCTTCGAGCTGGCAATCCTCTCAAGGATACATTGACCTTGAAAGTCTCAGCCTCCAAACCATAAGGAATATGCTGGTTGTTTAAGCCACCCGACCCACGGTAATTTGTTACAGCACCCCAGACTGACGAAGACAGTGGAGAATGCCTCTGAGTTTGGCACTGATTGCCTGGAGAATGCTGAAACCCAGGGAAGTGGGCAGCACAGACGTTTACTCATTTAATCCTGCCAACACAGTAGGAGATAGAGTCTACATATTCCTCGCTACTTAAAAGGTAAGGAAAAAGAGGCACAAATAATAACAACGACAACAAAAACAACAATAATTTGTCCAAGATTCACACAGAACCCCCTGGAGGCAGAGTGAGAATTTATACTCAGGCAGGCTGGCCCCAGAGCCCCTGCTCATAACTAATAAGTCAGATCACCTTGCTTATGTGGATCAGTTTTTTTCAACTGTGATATGAGGGTACTGTGTCCAGTAACTTATAATTTCAAAATACTTCACTGTAACGGAATCATTAGTCACAGGCCTTACAAACCACAGAAACCTACACATACAAAAATATCTCGTTAGGTCAAGATAACCAATAACGTTTTTAAATATTATACCTGCTGGGCCTTTGCAATAAAATGTCTTTTTATAATTCTGTCTGGCTACAGAATAACTTCATAATCCTGCATGTTGCTGGTAGCTCCCATGTTGGACAGCACGGGCCTAGAGATTTTAAATTACTTGCCCAGACTCGCCCAGGAAGCTCGTGGTGGGATCCGAGCTATAGTCTGGGACTTTTCCTTCCTATCCAACAAGTCCCTCATGGAAGTTTAGAAGCTTCTCCTTTGGTGCCCAGCTGTCTATCCGTACTTATAACATCTTGTCAGGTGTTCCAGCCTGCTCCTGAACATCAGCCAGAACCCACTTCTGCTCTATTTTGTCCAGGTAATACCTTCTAGCAACTTCCATTGCCTTCTTGGCATCAGTTCTTACCTGGAAGGGTAGTGGCTAGAGGTGGAAATGTGTCCACATGACAGGTTTTTCATAAACATAGCAGGAGTGGTCAAGAGAATAAAACGTCAGGAAGATGAGTAGAAGCAGGTCATTTAATATACCAAATGGGTACTTTCAATGTGTGTGTTTCCGAGTCCAGGCTTGTTCTGCTCGTGCATTACAGGCCAATAAATCAGGAGACCTGGTTTTGGGGGCAAGAAATAGCGACTTTAATTTGGAAAGCCAGCTGAGAAATGGTAGAATAATGTCCTGGGGAACCATCACCCCAAGTCAGATTTCAGGCTCTTATATTAAAAATGGGAAGTGGGAATGCTTGGTTGTTGCAAACTTGGTGTATGAATTCTTTGTTGTTAGAATCCTTTGTTCTTGCAGCTCTTCACCTGGGTCACATCCGTGTAAACCTCCAACAAACAAATGTTGTTTTCTATTCTGTAACTTGTTATCTTTATGTGAATAGAAAAGTGTTAATATCCTTCAAAGTCAGAGCCTTGAGAATAGGGTCTCCTGTATATTTCAGGCTCTAGGCAACATTGTTTTACAAAAGGTGCAGAACCAACAAGACTAAGCCTAGGAAACAGGGCACAGGGTTAAAGTCAAAGGAACAGATCTAATATGGAGTCAGATTTGTTCTTTCCTATTTCAGTAGTGCCATGGAGAAGGCAGTTTGGGCAGCTTTTTGTAGGGTCCTGGAGGCTTTCTCTCTCAGCCTCTGTGTGCCTCTGTTGAAAACCCTTCATAGCTATCTGGCCTGCTGGAAAACCACTCCGCCTGTTTTGCCCTGAAGATGTGTTCTGTTTATAACTGATCTCTACTTCTTGGAAAACAACTCAATAAAAACTCAGTTGGTTTTCCACCAGCCATGGGCAGGGGTGAGGAATAGCACTTTATTATTTTATGAAAAAAAATAAAAGAAGTCTTAAAACAGCACTGGGCACATAGGAGAGAGTCAATAAATGCTTCCTGGCTGAAATCAAAAGTGATGGCTCAGTGATTCCATGGCTGCTTTATTTGCTGAGCTTGCTACTCCTTTGCTCCATTACACATTTTTTTTAACTGAAAAAGAAATACATGCATGTGGTTAAAAAATTTCAAACAGAGCACAAAAATACACAAGTGAAAGAAGTTTTCCCTCATCCTCTCTTCTTTCAGCCCTCCCTGGAGATGCCACTGTTTACAAACCTTTGTGTGTTTTCCAGATATGCTATGCACATTCCGACCTATGTATGTAAATTCCTTTAAAATATTACTTATTTTTAACTTAAAGGGATTTAAATCCTCATGTGTCTTCTGCCCTGGTAATAGAAAAGAACAAATCTGACTCCATATTAGATCTGTTCCTTTGACTAAACCCTGTGCTCTGTCTCCTAGGCTTCATCTTGCTTGTAAAACAATGTTGCCTAGAGCCTAAAATATACAGGAGAGCCTATTTTGAATGCTCTGACCTTTAAGGATATTTAACACTTTTCCATTCATATAAAGATAACAAGTTACCTAATAGAAAATAACGTTTGTTTTGTTGGAGGTTTACAGGGATCTGACCCAGGTAGATAGCTGCAAGAACAAAGGATTCTAACAACAAAGAATTACTACATCAAGAAGATTGCAAAAACCAAGCTCGTAGGAAAGGAGCCTGAATTCTGACTTGGGGAGATGGTTTTCCAGGACATTAGTTTGCCATCTAGGTCTACAGAAAGTTGCTATTTCATGCCCCAACACCTGGTCTCCCAACTTACTGGCCTGTCCTGCATTAAGGAGAATGAATTTGGACTCAGTAACACTCCTATCTTCCTAGCAAGATGGGCACTGGAATTGAGGGCAGCTATCCCACACCCAGGGACATACTGTGTGCCCTTGATGGTTCCCCGAGTGTGGGGAGTGGTTTACCCAGGAAGGATGGGAACTATGCACCAAAACTCAGGCAGTATGCTCCTTTTGGGATCTGACCTTGTACCTCCCGCTCCCCGCCAGCACAACACCTGGGACAGTGGAGGTAAGGCAGATATATTGCCTGCCTGTGTCCCAGCGTGTAAAAGGGGAATATGTACTCTTTCCAAGGTAGTTCTGAGCGACAACACCTGCGGGTGCTTGGTTCCCAGAGCAAAAGGAAACCCAGCTCCGCTTGGGGGCAACGGGTGTGATCCCCGTAGGGGTCCTGCAGAGGCCTTGGGTGGAGGGCTGTGCCAGGGAGTTAAAATATGAGCTGCGGGCCTTGAAGGGTTAGAGAAGTGTGCAGAGGCAGGACTGCTGCCTCCTTCAGGATGCCCCCAGAGTTAAAACTATTTCTCTCCATCTCTGCTACTCTCCTCCACACTCCAGATCCCTGCCTTCTCTCTGCTCCTCCTGTCCATGTCTCTCCCTCCACTTTTCCCCTTCTCCCCTCCTCCTCCCATCTTCTCCGTCCCTCCCTTCCCCAACTTCTCTTGCAGAACACAGAGAGGATAGCTGGCCCTCCTGCGCATGCGCAGTCTGTGCCAGCTGGACCGAGGGTTGGAAGCTGCAACTCCGAGCCGGGGATCGGCCCCAAAGGCTTCTCAGCTCTTTCGCCCGGTAGGACTTTGGCTCCTGCCCCGGCGCCCCGGCCACAGCTGTCCAGGGCCAAGTGTGCACTTGCCGCCTCTCGCCCCAGCCGGGCTCCCCTCAGTCCGCGGCTGGCGTCCCCTTCCCCTCTCCCGCCCGCGAGTCCTCTCCTCCCGGGCTGCCTCTCCTCGGCCGCCGGCCCGTCCCCGCCCCTGGGCGGGCTGTGTCCCGGGCGGGCGGGGTCTGCGGACCCGGACGGGGGCGGGAGGCTGGGGCTGGGGCTGGGGCTGGCCTCCGAGCGGGGCTACAGCCCGCGTCCCCCCCCCCCCCCGCTTTCCCTGACCCGCGACCCCGGGGCTGCCCTCCTCTCCCTTTCCCGCTACCTGGGGACCAGCTCAGTGGTGTGGGCGCTGCTCCCCGGGCTGAGAGCCTCCGGCTGTGAACCCCAGCTTCTCCTGTTGGAGTCGGGAAAAGGGAGCGTCAGTGCTGAGCGAGCTTCCGTCTCCTCCCTCAGTGTTTCTGCCCCAGGTAAGTACCTTGAACACTTTCACGTGTTTTGATGGCGGTGCTTGATGATGTCACTGTTTTTATAGTGAGAGGGATTACAGTGTTGAAAGCAAGGCTTGGTTCAGTTAAAAATGAGCTGAAGGCATGAGGCTGTGACATCCTCCATCCTTCCCTCTCCCAGGGTGAAACGTGTGGCCGTCTTTCTTAAAAAGATAGTTACAGTCCCTAACTAGCCCAGCCCAGCTAGGGTGTGTTAACAGGAACAGCACCACCAGAGGAGTTGGAGACTCAGGGACTTTGCAGTCCTAAAGAGCTCCTGGCAAAATTTGGTTTGTTTTGGTTTTTTTGTTCTTCTTAAATTGTGGGGCAGACTAGTAGTATAGAGGGAAAAATAATTGTCAAGAAATATTTTTTCATTTAACATCTTTATTGTGATATTGTTCACACACCATGAAGTCCACCCACTTAAATGCTACAATTCAGCAGCTTTAGCATATTCACAGTGGTGCAACCATTAATATTCCAGAACGTTTTCATCACTTCAGAAAGACCAGTGGAAATGAATGACCTATCCACCCCTTCCCAGTGCTGGTTCTAAAGAAGTTTCTTGGTTGTTCCTGACCATAAATTATCTTGTTACCCATAAAAACTCTGGTAGGAAATCTAAACAGAATTGTATTGAATCTGTCTATCAAAGCAAGAAGAATTAATGTCTTTATGGCATAAATTTCTTCTACCCATGAATATATCTCGGACCCTATATTTTCATATTTCCAGAGCCTGGCCCATGGGAAGTCCTCATTAATTGTTGGGTTTGTGAATGATGAGATTCTATACATCGTTAGTTGCAACTGAAGCCTTTCACAGAAGAGAAAATAAACTCACTGAAGCCAAGTGACTCTCTGATGGTCAGAAAGAGTGACAGCCAGTGCTGGAGTGACCCAGTGGACTTGGTGTTTGTAACCAGATTTCTCTAGCACCTACAGCTAAGGGGATCAGAGTATTCTTTTATTTTTTCTAAATGGCGTTGCTTTTATTTTTACTTATTTTTTAAAATTACTTTTTATTGAAGTGTAGTCAATTTAGAATGTTAGTTTCAGATGTACAGCAGAGATTCAGTTATAAACATATGCATATGTATCTACATATGTTTTAGATTGTTTTTAGTACAACTCATTACAAGAAATTGAATATAGTTCCCTGTGCTATATAGTAGGTCCTTGTCATTTATTTTATATTTATTAATGTGTATCTGTTAATCCCCCTTTTCCTGCCTGCTAACCACAGTTTGCTTTCTATGTCCATGAGTCTATTTCTAGCAGCACCGTATTTGCTAGTAATATATGCTGGTTGGCTGCTTTCAGTTTCAGTAATTCCACCTTATCTGTGGGCATTTTCCTTCTGGTGGGCCTGTGTGTGGTTTGCACACGTGATATAAGAGTTGTGTATTTGGGAGAACTCCAGGCCTCATGTAGTGCCTGGTACAGAGTGCCCACTGAGCTGATGCTTGAACTGGGAAAAAAAACATAGTAAACGTTGGAATTTCCACTATGGTTGAGAGTTCCAGGTTTCCATAACCTGTTTAGCCCACCTTAATGTTGGCTGCACCCATACTGGGTAATTTGGTGGAACTTCATGGTATGGTGGTGTAGAGACGGGGCCTCGTATGCTTCTTCTCTTTCCGTTTTCTAAGACTCATTCTCCTGGGCCTTCCAGATCCTCCCCCAGAAGTGCCCAAGGCTGGCTTGGTGCTGCGCTGAGGCAATATTTGTTAATAAGACCCTTTCCTCATCTCTTCTGAGCCTCCGTTTCCTTCTCTGCACAATGAAGACTTAGACTAGAAAAGTGCTTTTCAGTTTCTTTTAAGCCATGTTTCCTTTGAGAAACCGAATATACAAATCTCTCCTCCCATTCAACATACAGATTTTGACACATCCTCCAAGGAATGACATAGCTCTTTGTGGAAAATTGAAGTGATTGTGATTCCAGGTGGCACAGAAAAGACTCTTCAGACATTTATTGCAGGGAGAGGGCAGGAAAGGGGCAGTATATCCCACTTTCTAGTGTGAGCACTGGAACAGGGGCTTGGGTTTAAATACAGTGTCTGACGTGGCCTCAGTCTAATCTTTTTTTTTTTTTGCCTCTCTCTAATCTTGCACAATGTGATAAACCTCTCTCCCTCAGTTTCTTAATGCGTCAAGTTGGGGTGATAATAGTTTAAGTCTTTTGTGAAACATTATACACATAAGACATTTGTTTCTCGGTAGAAACAAAACCTGCGAGAGAATCAGGGATTTTTTAAAAAAAAAAAATCTTGTCCACAGCACTCTGTCTGTGTCTATTTTGAAGTTCCTTGAGGGTGAGTGTTGGGTCTAAAGTCCATCGTGGGACAGGTGGCCCATGGGTCTGTGTGCAGCAGATTGCCCCCTCCTCCCCAGTCCTCTTCCTCTCAGTCCAGGATGAAGTTCCCTAGTAGATTTACACAGAGATCTTGTGGAAATGGCTTTTCATTTTATTGTTTCATGAAGAAGGGCTGCCATCATGATCTCTGTAGTCTGCTTTTGGTGACCTGAAGGCTATGCAATTACGTTTTTCTATTTAATAAATAGAAAAAAATTACAAGTACAAAATTAGACCTACGGTGGTGGCAGGGGCTCTTGAAAGTGGGGACCATTAGCTTTGTTAGTTTCAGGTGCAGGGGCCTCTGGCCATGAGGACACATCATCGTGCTCTGAAGTTTGAGGGACCAGTGGGCTCAGTGGGAATGTTTACTGAGTGTATCTCATGGGCTGGGCATTGACCTATTTGTACTGTGTGTTCCTTATTTGAGACAGTGAGCTCATTTAACCTCAATAGCCTCTTTAATAAATTAGACTTTTTATTTTGAGATATAATGTAGATTCCCATGTAGTTGTAAGAGATAATATGGAGAGGGCCTACGGACTTTTTGCCCAAGTTTCTTTAAAGGTTCCATCTTGCAAAGTTGGGATACAATTCAGTAATGACTCACTAACCCTTTGAGGTTTGTGTTATTGCCCTCATTTCTATTCATGATTAAACTGGGGTTAAGAGGAGCACACAGGCCTGCCCAGGTCACACATGGTTAGTGTAGAGTCGGGTGAAACGTGGGCTTGGGATTTCCAGGCAGTACCATCATGATGCTCTGTGGCAGGGAGCAGCATTCACTTTGCTTGTTCATTCATTCAACAAGCATTTATTGAGTAAACTCTGTGGGTCAGATGCTATCATAGGTTTATCTGATTCTTCAGCAGTATGGAGAATCCGGTAATGTTTCCTTCTTTTTTTTTAATCTGAGAAAATTAGCTCTGAGATGTTATAAACCGCCCAAAGGAAATATAGCTCATAAATGAGGGATAGTAAATTTGTACAGTTCCTTCTTCTTATGCAGGTGGTACCCTAGGCATTTTACACTTGTAAACTTCCATAATCCAGATATATTCTTGTAAGGCAAGGATTTTTTTTTAATTGAAGTATACTCATGTTTACAATGTTGTGTCAATTGCAAGGTGTTTTTTTTTTTTCTTGAATTTGGAATTCAAAAAATATTTTTTGAGGGGGGTAAATAGGTTTAATTATTTGTTTCATTTTTTTTTTAAATGAGGTACTGAGGATTCAACCCAGGACCTCATACATGCTAAGCATTTGCTCTACCACTGAACTGTACCCTCCTCCCCAAAGCAAGTTTTCTTATCAAGTATTCTGCAGCTTAGGAGTTCAAATAAATTGGAGTTGAAATCCAGGACTTTTGATCCTACTGTGTTTCTTTGCATTATATCCTGCTGAGGGGTGTGGAAGCAGTTCCTTTATTCATTCCTTTATTCAGCAGTTTTGAGCACTGACTTTGCATCAGGGCCTGGCTAGGTGCTTGGAAACAGAAAACAAGAAATGACCCTTTTCTGCAGAGGGCGGAGGCCTAGACCAAAAGCTGCGTAATGTGATCTGAGCTGCGGTAGCCATGTGCAGACGCTGAGGACAAACTGTACCCCCGGCTTTGCTTGGGCTTCCCCTGCCTTCTGACTGGTACACACCAGGTCACCGCAACCCAGTGAGGCCCGCAGCCCGCAGCACAGTATGTACCTCGGTCTCCTCTTCCCTCTCGTCAGGGCCTGCAACATGAACATCCCTGACTACGTGCAGTGTGCTGAGGACCACCAGACTCTCCCCGTGGTGGTCCAACCCGTGGGGATCATCTCAGAGCAGAATTTGTTATGCATCTATAAGCGAATCTCCTTGGTGAGGCAGATCAGCCCGTGCGGCTCGCAGTGGGCACTCTGTATCCACTAAAGTCACCACTATGCGCCCGAGAATGGGTGGAGCGACTTCCAGACACACCACAAGGTCGTGGGCCTTGTCACCATTACCGACTGCCTCTTGACCAAGACCTTCGAGAAGCTCCACGTGCAGAGGAGCTGTATGGCACCACGCTCTATGACTCTCGGCTCTTTGTCTTTGTGCTGCATGGGGAGGTGGCCGAGCAGCCGCGCATGAACGTGGCCGTCAATTTACGAGGACTGCAGGGTGGTGGAGAAGAGGATCGAGGACTTCACTGAGTCTCTCTTCATCATGCTCAAGTCCAAGTGGCTGGACGTTGCATCTGACAAGTCTGGGGACAAGATCCTCCTGCTCTACATCCTGTTTGAGAATGAGGACTTCGTGGGACTGGACACAGAGAACAGGAAAGTCTACCTGGATGCCCGGCCACCCTGGCTATGTGAAGGGTTGCTTCCCTACATCCAGAAAGGGATCAGCAAGGAGGAGGGCTGTCTTGTAGCCAAGGCGTGAGGGAGGAGCAACCCGCCGGTTTTCAGACGTTTAAAAGTGAATCCGCCTTTGTTTCGGAGAGATTCTTTTAGGGTTATTATGGACACTTACTCCCGCTTTTCAGCCAATTACCCTGGTGTGACCCCTGGAGTTGCTGTCCAATAGATTAGCCAAAGCCACTGATGCTAGGAGAGCTGGGGAGGAGGCTGCTCTGAGTTGAGATGTGCTCTAGGTCAAATGCACATCAGACGCTGAGACTTGTCTAGTAAATAGAATGTAAACTATCTTGTTACTTTCTTTATTGATTACATGTCAAAATGATAGTATTTTACATACAGTAGAATAAGTAAGATATGTTCTTAAAATCAGTTTCTAGGGGTTTTTTTGGGGGGTTACCTCTTTAAATGTGGCAACTGGGAAACTTTCTTTACATGGCTCACATTTCATTCCTGTTGGACAGCCTCTCCTGGGACAGTCTCATCCCTGTGCTTATAGATGTCATGCTGAATCCTGAGATGCAGAATGAGGCGCTGGTTGAGCTGGGGGTGGAGCCAGTGTCTCCTGCTTCCCAGGTCCAGCACCTGCACGGCTCAGGCCCTCTCTCCCTGCCTGACAACCACCATGCCAATTGAGGACAACGGAAACACTGCCAGGGGCTTCCAAATGAACTCCTTACGCAGGGAAAGGCATGTCACGGAGTATGGGGCACAGCAGGGAAAGATTCGTCCTCACTTTGTCCCTGTGATTAGGTCAACGGACCCACTTTGTCTTGGAAGTGCAGACGAGTTCTTCTGGGCTGCCTACCCCCCCACCTTCTGCTCTGTTTCCCTGTGTATCTATTGAGATATCCCTCGAGAAGAAGAGGGTGAGATGCCTTTGCCGAGAGGTGGTCCCCATTTGCTGGGGAGATTGTGGGAATCTGTGTCCCCCCGGCCTACGGCCTCGGGCCTTGACTCTGGAGAGGGCTTATGGCGGTCCCACAGGTGACGGTCGGAGGACCTGGCACGTGCTGCCGGGCCCGAAGTGGAGGAGGTGTTCTGCGATTCTCTGTGAGTCTAAAATCAGATTCTACTTTCTGGTTGTTGGTAAGTTGGAGGAGAAGATGCCAGAGAATTGATAAAAAGATAGTCCAGACCAGTCCTGTGAGTGACAGGCACAGGGGACCCGAGTCCCACCTGCTTGTGGTGCCTGGCGGGCTCTGGATGAATTTTCACTTCCTCCCCGGACATACCTCTATGGCTTAAGGAAGGGGCGAGGCATATCGTGGCCATGACCTGTACTTGTCCTCGCAGGGCCCTGTGATCTACATGGCTTTCTCCCCTTCTGCTTCTTGTAGATGAGCTGGCAGATGTAGTGGTCTGGGCAAAGCCGAGGGCACAGATGCCAGCACCGTGCCACTCCCAGGCTGGCTCCATTCCCGTCACCTGTCACCTCCTGCTCAGTCCCCAGGCGTCAGTGAATGTAGGTGCATCGGTGCAACGTAAGCAGGGACCACATTATCCCCCTGGACAGAATGGTGGGTGAGCAGTGGAAGCCTGGAGCCCTGCCCCAGCCCCCTGGCCAGTGCCTCCTCTTTTGTCACAGGAATCACTTGTGATATGTTTGCTCAGCAACTGCTTGGCTCTGAGTCTGCAGACCCACCAGAGAATGCCAGCTTGTTTTTGCTTTTTGAAGTGTGTCCTTGGGATTTGGCGGAGTAGCTGGTTGTGTGCTTAGCCCATAGTGGTTGACACTGTCACCATTGTTTACCCAGAACCTCGTTTACCAGGCATGGCTCTCGGCATCAAAATACAGCAGCGCATTAAACCTCCCTCCTGGTGGGTCTGTCTGTTTTGGTACCGTAAGGGCTCAGCCAGCATCTGAACGTCAGTGAGATAACGCGGCCAGTGAGCTCGGGTCAAGTACGCTCTCCTCCAGTCACTTTTACTCCATTGTTGCTTTTACTATTCCTCAGTCGTTACTTTTTTTAAACAATGCTTTCGTGCAGGAACAGAGCCTAATTCTCTCCTGTTACTCTTGGTGGGAGTGAGTAAAATTGTCCAGCTTGAAATGCGACCACATTTTGTAGCTCAAAAGCTGTCTACACGCATCTAGGTGAAGTTTAGGTTTGGGGCGCTGACCACGTTGGGGTCCCCAGGCAGCGCCGCTCGCCTCAGGCCCCTGCCTTCCCTGGAACAATAGGTGAGGGTGGGTCTCACCGTCCCCTCGTCCCTGTCCTCACCAAACTCACCTAAATTCTTGTAATTGCTGTCAGTTATTTTTGTTCTCATGTGTTTCTAATTTTCGCTGTTCCTCTTTTCCTTTTTCTATTTCCCTTTCTATCTTGTACCGCCCTGTGAGCATGTTGTTGCGTCTGAAAAGTGGACTGTGCACACCCTGCATTGGAAATAGCCAGATTGTCCTCCGTGCTGTCCCCATCGCTTTAAAAAGCAAAAACCTTAACAGTTGCCTTGATCCATATATTATCCTAGTCATCTTTTTATTTTCTAGTTTTTTGGAATGTTTGCTTTGTTAGCACATCACCCACTGGGGTTTGATACCTGTTAAAATCCTTGCTTTGAGGAACCAGTTTGGTCCTCCTTATGTTTGGTGACAAATGCGCACTTATTAAATTTGTTTGATTGTTTTGAAGAAGTGAGATGCGAATTGATTTAGGCGGCTGCTGAGGGATTTTTTTCATGGAGTATTTAAACTTGGAAAGTCAAAATCTGCAGCATCTTCCTTGATTCTGTCTTTCACACAAACGTGTTTGGCACGCGGTTCCGGGCTGTCGCTGTGTGACGTGCGTGACGGAGATTCCTGGCCAGTGGTCACTGGTGAGAAAGTGGCAGGCTCGGAGATGAGCAGCTGCAGGGGATGCTGTTGGAGGAAGCAGTCACCGGTTTTATGTTTTTTTTGTTTTTTGTTTTTGCATTCACCTTCCCCGTGCCATTTACTTTACTTTGCCTTCATAGAGAGGCAGGAGCGGGTCTAAACTCCATGCCACTCTTATTTTCCCTTTACGAGGCTGGTTTTTCTGAGTATCAGAACAACATGGCCTTCTCCTAAGTAGCTGGCTCACTTGGATCTGGTGGACACAGGGACCGCTAAAGGGGACCGTAGCTTCCTCTCTGCTCCAGCCAGTGGGCATTCAGAGTCGGGTCTGTGGTTTGCCTCAGCAGCCATGCAGGCCTCCCTGTACCAGCCTTTACTATTAACCCATGTTGGCAGTAAATAGCTGACTCCGTGTCTGTTGCAGCTGACGTCCACCACTGACGGCCGTGTCGTTAGTTTGCGGTAGTGAGTCTCCAACACCCCAGTCAGCCGTGAAGTGACCTTGCATTCTCACCCACACCCTGGTTCATCTCACCCGGGGAAAGGGTTTGGCCACCACCGTCATGCTGGCCATGAGACCTTGTTTCTCCTTTCATGCCCTGGTCCAATTGTGGACACTTCATCCTTCACTGACTTGGTCTCGCTTGAGACAGGCCAGACTTTCTGAAAGAGTCCATCACATTCTGGGGGGGAACAGAACAGAAGGAAGAGTAGCAAGTAGGTGTCTAGGCAATCTGGGTTGGCAAATGCAGGCTGGGATCTGTGAAGGCTGGGCTGTGCCTTGGACACAGGCCTTTCCCGTGGCTCCCGATAGCCCAGGGGTCGGAGTGAGAACAGCCTTGCCTGGGTTCCCCCATCCTCATCTGCTCACTGGCAGGTGTGTCTGCTAACTAGGAACTGCCCCAAACCTCGGGCCCTTCAAAGTTCAGACCACAGGAGAACCTTGAGTCCCTTCTCCTGGGCCTCCTTTGTGAGAATCCAGTGCCTTCTGAGATGACCAGCGGCAGGAGATGCCTCCCCCTCCAGGGAGCTCTCTTCGGAGGACTGTGACGCACTGTACCTTGCTATGAGCTTGTGGGGTTCCATCCGTGGTCCTTGCAGAACCAGACTTGAGACTGGCTTAACGATAGAAATGACAGGAGTGATTCCAGGGCAGGGCCGGGGGGAGGAACAGGGGAAATTGAATGTGACCTCAAACACCTAGGTGGGTTCTGGGTCTGTTACTAAAATCGGGAGCCTGGGAGGTACCTGCCAGGAATCGAACTCTAGAGTAAATGGTGGACATGAGGCATTTTTAAGATTCCATTTTTCATCCAAGTTAGGACTTCAAAGAGGCACTCGGGTCTATGGCCCTGGGGCTCATGTGAAGGAGCCGGACCACAGATACACGTTGGGAGTCATCATTCTTAGCTGGTGTTCACAGCCGTGCAGGTGGATGAGCTCATCTCGAGAGGTGCAGACTGAGGCTGAGGCGGGGCAGGGCTGTGCCTGGGTTGGAGGAAATCCCAGACCATGCAGCTTTGGTGTGTCAGTCAGTGGCGTTTGGGATTTTCAGAGCAATGGCATTTATCCTTAAGGGTCCTGGGGGTGGGCAGGGCCACCCAGGAAGAAATCTGAAGGGAGGGTTGTGGCCACGCGTGCGCGTCTTGGGATGATGCAGAGGCTGCATGGTCCGGGAGAGGAACCTCCTCGGAAGCTGGAGTCGGAGTGGGGAGTGGGGAGAAGGTAGTCACACTCACCTGTGAGGGAGGGACAGAGGCCTAGGGAGTCTCCACCCTAGCGGACTCTCTTTCCCACGAACAAAAGGCCAGCAGACAGAAGATTTGAGGTGAGAAGGGACGGGCGCTGGGAGAGGAGCCAAAGTGGAGAATGGTGGTTGGACAGTTCTGGAATAGTCTCCCTGCAAAATAGAGTTAAAAAACCCAGACTCTTAAGAATATTGATAGTGACGTTGGAGGAGATAGTTCTTTTTCTGGCCTCCTAAATGTAAGGCATGTATCCGGGGATACACAGAAGAATCGGGCAGTCTGGTCCGGGGGCTTGACCCTTACCAGGGGGAACAATGCAAGTTTAAAGGGGGAGAAGGGCAGCGGAGGGAAACTAGCCAGGCCTCGTGTCAGGTACCAGTCGGCCACACTACTTGCGTGTTGCATTCACATCCATGTCTCCCAGGTGGGCGGTGGCAGCCCCCTTTTGCAGATTGGGAAGCCTTCTCAGAGGGGTTAAGGGATTGGTCCGTTTAGCGGCTAGTCAATGCTGTAGCAGGATTCAAGCAGGGCCTTGTCAGACTTCAAGGGCATGTTCTATCTACTAATTCCGGTACCTCCCTGTTGTACCTGGATTGGTGAATTGGGTCAGGTTTGGAGCCTTTCACAAAAAGTACGATTTAAGTGCCTCAGGACTGTTTCACAAAGCTCAGTGTTCTTTGATGGTTCAGAAGCACCGCAGTGCTTTTCGCCCCACAGAGGTAAGGTCTTACTCCTTTGACGCTGACGTGGTTGCAAATGACGTACAGGTGCAAAACCAGACTTAGCAGCTTCTGAAGGGAAACTCTCCAGTTCTCCCTTGATAGGCTTTCTTCCACGGGATGTAACCTGCTGCAGCGTAGATCTGAGCTTTCCGTATGGAGTGAGGGTTTGATATCCAAAGTTAGCAAAGAAGGGTCAGATGGAGAAAATCGACGTTAACAATTTATTTTGGGGTTTCATTAGACAAGATGCACTATCGCTTAATGGCCCATATAACGTATGTAATTGAATACAGAATATTGCATTCCTTAATTTCTAATGAGAGCTGTCTTGCAAAGTAAGGTTGTCTGCTTTGGAACTTCAGCTTAGCCACTAGGGCGCCTGTCAGTGTGTTGGTGTGATTGTATTTACACAGTGCATGTAATCTGGGCTTCCTCAGCCCCAAACACTCTAGTGCAGAATCATAGGCTGTAGCCATCACTTAGTTACACAAATACTTCTACAGCTATATGATACAAAAAAAAAAAAAGAGAGAGAGAGAGAGAGAGAGAGATTGCCTTTATCAAAGTTCCTTTGATTTTAACTGCAAACTGTTGTTGAGCAGCTCTGGTTTCCTTTGGATATGAATATGTACATTTCTTTGCATGTAACTTGGATTTTAGACTAGAACACCAACCTCTTGCTTTCCATGAGCCACAAAACTCATAGCCAAATGACATACGTATGAAATATTTTATTCTTTTCTTCTGAGACAGAATCCTTGAATCTGGGACTTGGGCTGTGATTTTGCTTTTTGCTCTTCCCACCCCTCTTGTCGTCTCACTCCTTTTTCCCACGTGGCCTCCAAGATGTCATGGTCTCCGAGGAGCAGGTGGACAAACACCAGTTGGTCGCCAAGCAGTCCTGCTGTAGAGGGAGCCCAGCCAAGAGCTAAAGGACATCATCAGAGAGGGCTTCCTTGAAGAAATGGGCTCTACATTCAGTTATGAGGACAGAGTAAGAGTCAGCCAAGAGAAGGAATCAAGAGGGTGACTCAGGTAGCAGGAGCAGCCCGGGTAGAGGCCTGGAGGCTTGTGGGGTGGGGACTCGGGGAGAGTGCACTGTGTGGTCCAGGGTGGAGGGTGCCCCTGCTTGGGAGGACCCTGGAGTGGGCCTAGGGATGGAGGGTTTTGGAGGAGCTTGCTTTTTTACTAGAACTGACACAGAAGAGGCAGTGAAGTGTGTCAGCAGAAAGTGACCCTCAGGAGAGGTACTCCTGGTTTTGTTTCTGATGTTCTACAGAAAGAAGGGGTCGGGGTGGGCGAGAGCAACTCTGCCCGTCCCTTTGAGACCCACCCCTTCATTCATTTATTCATAACACATGCAATTCTGAGTGTCCAGGGGAGAGAGGGTGGACTCACAGTAGTAAGAAAAATGTATTGCTTCTTGAGAGCTTAGCAGTGTCAGAAGTTGTCTTAGCGTAGAATGTTCTAGGAACACAGCAGGGGCACCTAACCCAAAGGGCAGAGGTTCGAGGGAAGGAAGGCTTCCTTGACAAACCGTCAAAATGAGCCTGGAGGCAAGTGGGAAGTAGCAGCAGGTCAGGGGGCACCTGAGGTCATTGTGGACCTGGGTACTGTGGTGAAGGTGGGCGAGCAGGGTCGGGGGTGGGGCTAGAACTCTACCAGGGAGCCTCTGAAGGGTTTGAAGTGGGGGTGATGTAATCAAATTTGTGCTTTGGGAAGGCTGTCCTGGCTGTGTGTGTGTGTGTGTGTGTGTGTGTGTGTGTGTGTGTGTGTGTGAAGCGGGGAAGAGGGGGAGAGTGCCAGCAACTGGGAGGGTCATTAGAAGACCATTGACAGGCTGGGGGGCCACCAGTGGGAGAGGGGCGTCGGGGCTGCTTGGGGACGGCAGGGGCAGTGTGGATGCCGGATTTCCTCATGGGGAGGGCTTATTAACTGTGACCCCCCTAGCGGCACCTTGTGGCTGGAAGAAAACGGATGCAGCCAGGTGGACTTTTCTCTTCTTCCCTGCCTTGTGTGATGATCTTAGCTCAGCCAACATTTGGAACAGAAGAGCTAAGTTTCAGGGTAGTCCAGGACTTTGATGAGCTCGTTCGAGTGAGATCTGATAGGATTTAGGCTTGTGTTGAGATCTGCATGTTCACTTAGCTAGAAACGTCCCGTCTTTTGGATTTCCATAGGGGTATTTATTCTTGATAAAGATTGCTTTCTTGGTGAGAGGAAATTTAATACAGCTGCTGTCTTTCTCAAAAAAAAATCTTATCTTTTAAGAAATTTAGTATTCAAAAGAATAGCAAAATTTAAAAATGATAAAGTAAGGCTTTGGTGTAGTTTCTTTGGATTCTGAGTTAATGTAGAGTTAGAGCCTTTGCATTACTTAAATAGCACATCCTTGTCAGTATTTAAAGAGCTGTTAGTGAGCGCCCCAGGCCCCACTTCTCAAAGCATCATTAAATCTTGCTCTGAAATACTGAAGTCATAAAGTTCTTGTTGGCAGAAGCCAAACAGTTGGTTTATAATTTGCAGCATAGCACCCTTTATAAAATAATAATAGGTTCAAAATTAAGAAAGTGGAAGATAACTGATTTTTTTAAAGCTGAAATATAAACTCTCTTGTGTTAATGTTGCAACTGGAAATTTCGAAAAAAAAATCCTACTGTAATATCATCTACGTGGAATACATATATGTCTATCACGTTTGCAACGTAACTGCGCAGTGGTTTTTGAAGACAGGACCATTCCAGCTGAGATACTGGCAGTGATGCTTGCTGGTTTTCAATGGAAAACCCTAAATTTGCCTACTTAGCTTTATTCTTTTCTTTTCTGTTCTCTCTCTCTCTATCTTTTTTTTTTTTTTTTTTTTTTTGTAGTGAGAGTGCTCAGTAGTGCTTTGCCAGCATGATTTTGGGGCAATTTGGGGGCAGATATCGTGCACAAGCAGTGAGATATTTCCATGCATTTTACTTTCCGGACATCACCATGGAACATGTGGGGGTTTGTGCCTGCAGGCCGGGATGCTGCAGGACTCCCTGGTCCATCACCGTTATGTCTTGGAGCTGCTCCAGTCAGTGAATGACTTTCTGTGGCTTGGAGGTAAGGTGATCTGATGCAGATGATCAGATGTGTAAAAAGTACTGTTACTTGAAATAGAAAACCTATCAAAAATGGCTCTAAAATACAGGATGAAGGAGGAGAAATGGCTGAGCTGCTTGCATGGGGAATATTCTCAGGTGACTCCCTCATTGTGTCTCCTGTCAATCCCCCCACCCAGCCCTGCACGGCAGTCATGCTGAAGCAAGCATGCACTTTCTCAGAAACACGCTGAATTTCCTTGTGCCTCTGTTTGTTGGCTTTTTTTTTTTTCAAAGCACATCTTGCCCTTTGTTTAATGCCATCCCTGCCTAGTCACCTCTTACACTCATTCTTCTGGACCTCGTCCGTACAAAGCTGCTGAATGGATGAACAGAATGTAGTATCTCCATGTAGTGGAACATTATTCAGACGTAAGAGTGAATAAAATAGAAAAAATAAATAAAGGGGAATATGAAAAAGCCACCTGCTCTGGGAAGTCCACCCTGACTGCTCAACCCGCCCTTTTCCCTTTGAAACCCAATCACTTATGCTCCTCTCTACTCTTTTTGATAGTACTTACCACCTTCTAATAAACTTTAACACTTTCAAAAAAAAAAAAAGAGAGAGATGCTGATACCACTTCAACATGGACGAGCCTTCATAACAGCACGTTAAGTGAAAGGAAGCAGACACAAACGGCCACATATTGTTGACTTCAGTGATCTGAAATGCTCAGAATAGGCACATGCAGAGGCAGGGAGCAGGTGATGGTTGCAAGGGGATGGGTGGAGGGGGGTTGGGGAGTGAATGCTAGTGACAGGGGTGTTCTTCTGGGGTGATGAAGTGTTCTGGAAATAGATGGTGGTGAGGGCTGCACAACCGTGAGTGTGCAGAAAACTGCTGAGCGCTGTCTCTGGGAGTGCCTGTGGTTGGGGGCGGATTTATTTTGTTCTCATCCGTGAAGAGTCATCTTGTGCTGAGGCCATTCTACTCCTGTGAGTGGTGAGGCTCAGAGACTTTGCAGAGTCATGTGTTATTTTCCCCCTTGCTGAGTGTAAGCAAAAAATTTTTAAGCCTGAGGAAGTGCTCTATCTGCAGAAATGTCTTTGAGTTTTGCATGGTGTAAAAATCTTGAGAGATTTTTAATCGTTGAGGAGAGCCTGTGGGGGGAAACAGTCCGTGAAGCCTGGGTGACACTGGGAAGAGCCGCGCTTCCATCCCTGACAGGGGTGGGGACTTCACCCCCGTTCAGGCAGTGAAGGGCCCAGACCCGTGAGCGGAGTTGACAATCGTGAATATTTACGTGTATCCGCTGCTTCATCTTGGATATTAATTTCAAGCTGAGTCAGTTTGTGGCGGCAGCCTCATCCTACATCAGGAATCTATACTATCTGCTCTTTGAGGTGAAGACCTGACAGACTTGATTATTTAACAGTCTCCCTTGAATTGATATCTCAGATTCCTTTGTCAATAGTAAAACAGCAGAAATATAGACGTCCTTTTATGCCGATGTGACCTGGAGCAGGTTTAGTCTCTGTGCCTCAGTGGCCTTATCTGCGGGTGGGGAAGATGATAACAGTGCTTCCCTCAGAGGGGCTGGTGAGGGGAGAGGGAGGAGCACAAAGGGAGGACTTACACGAGATACTCATGAATGACAAAATTTAGTGCTCTCAGCCTGGTGAGGCCTCAGGGCCGAGATGGCCGAACAGAGCAGTCCTAGCCGGAGCTCGATCCGTGTTGGCAGCTGTTATGATCAGTATCACCACTGTGGGTTATCAGGCAGTTTTAAGACTTGGTAATAGGAATTCATGAGTAATGTTAAAAGATTAGACAACTCAGATCCGGTTTACATAGTTCTCAAGATTTCCTATGAGAAATGGATATTTTTCCCCCATCTTTAATCTGAGTTGAGTCTCTAAACAACTTCTGTATTCCTCCAAATTTTATTTAATTCTCCATTTCTTGAAAAAAAAGTCTTTAAATGGAGTTACTGGTGTCTGAACTGAGGGTCTCATGCATGCTGAGCACATACTCTCTCAAGTGAGGTATAATCTCCCCCGTGATTTTTTTAAACTTTTCTTTCTTAGTATTCAGAGATTAGAGGCCTCTAATTCTTTTTCTGGAGACATGTCCATGAACCTGTAAATCTATAATTAGTGGACAAAATTTGGTTTATTAAAAAATTCTATAAAACATTCTGCAATCCTTTCAAAAGTAAATGCTCATTGACATAAAATGTTTCTCCTTTATGGTGATTTCTAATTTTTTGTCTGCCTTAACTTATTAAAAGTAATCCTCATCATCATAATGACCAAGCTTGCTCTGAGTGGACACCTCCCTAAGGCTAAAATGCTTTCCTCATATTTTACCTCATAGCAGGTGTTTAAGGGTAGGCATCAGTGTCTCCTTTTTTGCAGCTGAGGGATTGAGAAATGGGGCAGCTTGTCCAAAATCTCACACAGCTGGCGCTGGCAGACTCAGGGCTGGAACCCAGGCTGCACAGGATGCTTTCTCAATGTCTCCTCTGATCAGCCCCGTGTTGAGTGGTTTCCCGAACTCCTGTGAGTCCATAAGTGAACGATTTTAGCGGTCTCAGTTTGATGAAGCCTTCAAAGGAGAGACACCAGTGAGAATGTGAGACAGAGTGGCATAAATTGAAATTGTACATTTTCACAAATGTTGCATTCTCAGGCAATGGCTTAAAAAGTTTATATTTTTTTATTTTAGTGCTCTGTAAACACTAAAAACAAAATATTAAAAATGATTATAGTGCAAAATAGGAGTGGGCTTTGAAAGTCCAACCATTGCTAATGATGTTGCTTGTTTTTCTCTAGTGGTGCTTATTGACAGAAAAATTTACAAAGGCTGAATTGGTTCTATGTAGTCTTAGTATGGAGGAAAGTTTTGTCAGTGAATATTGTAAGTAAAATCTTTACTCTTTTCTTTCCTGTTGATGAATATGTAAGTTGTTTTCATGGCTTAAGTACATTTCCTCATTTGTGAAATTTGAGTGATGCCGTTTACCTTGTTTGACTGTGAGATGTAGACGCCTTGTATACGAAGCACCCAAGAGCTGCTTAGTAAAAATATGCTGTCACAAGGACAGATAGTTTAGAAGGATCAACTCTGAATACTAAAGAGGGTGGCTTGTTTCTGATGCATATTCAATATGCATATATATGAATATATGAATATGGCTTAAAGTAACAAGGATTCAGGGTTTTGTGTGTGTGTGCAGTATGAAGGTTTAATGAAATCTGTATCATTCTAGTGAGACAGGGACTAGTTAAATCACCTTAAGCAGATGGCCTTGAAGATTATTTACACAGAATGTGTGTTGTTACAACTCAGAATTCATGTTGCCGTGTAACCATCCACTCAGACATTTAAATTCGTAGAAATCTGACCAGAACTATTAAGTTTAGAAAAATCCACATTGATTATTTTAAGGGAATAAGCTTCTTTCTTTTGTGATTAAAGAAATTTTGATTTATTTTTCTGCATGCTTAATAGGTTTTAAAATATCAAAACATTGATTTGACATGTCACTTTTTTTAATAGAATAAAGCTCATGCTGTTTTAATGTGCAAATAAAAGTTTTTGTATTTCAATACACTTGTATGATTTCCCTGGCTCTTTGAGAAGTATTTTGCAAGATACTTAGATTACCTACTGTTGGAAAAATACAGACGTGACTTTTATGAATAGAGGTCTAGTACAGATCTGTTGGTTTTTGCTACAGTGCATGACATGAGGCCTAGGAGAGAGAGCTTTGCTGCTGATTGCCGGAAGGACAGATCCCAGATCTCAGTCTCCCCTCCTGTAAAATGAAGTGGCTGGACTGGATTCTTTCCTCTTCTAAGATGTGTTTCCATGAGCCTGTGTCTTTTGTTTATATTCAAGAGTATTAGCAATGTCAGATTAAATACTGAATACCCCTCCCTTCCCCGAAGCAAACTGCAGTATGTGCTACATAAGCTTTTAGTTATCTGATTCTTGTTTCTGATTCAACAAGCAATTTTTGTGTTGCATCTTTCCCGGCAACCTGGAAGGTCTTTTTAGCCATAGGAGGCGCTGTTGCACCTTCATACATTCTTAATTTTCCTGTTTGTAAAAGAAGGCTTAACAAATATTTTTTTGCTTTGATTCCTTTGCTTAGTGCTTCAGAATAGCACAATGTCCATTATGTCTGTCTACCTGGAAAAATTATTCTGCTTATATCTTTGTTTTATTCTGTCATCTCGCTGTGAACATTTCAGACTTGCTGTGCAACAATGGCAAAATCGGTCTTTTATTCCAGTGTTAGCAACCAGTGAGCCGGGATTTTATAAAGCAGCTAGAAGCGGCCTCTTGAGCACCTTAAAGCTGAAAAGTGTACTGAGTTCCCTGAGTATTGACCCAGCCGCTGTGTGTCATTTGGTGGGAGGTGATTTTGTACATAGAAGAAGGGGTGTAGTGATTTGACTTGGGTTTGCGTGCACACGCTGTCACTGAGCCACGTGAGCCTGAGTCAGTTTGTTCTGAGTTTCTCCCTCGTCTGTGAGATGGGGATGCTCGTATATGCTTTGCAGAATTGTGAGAATTAGAAATTATGTAAATTGTTTAGCACAGTGGGAATGTCAAAGGGCTCATAAAGTTTAGCTCCTGTTTTGTATGAAGCCATCATTTTACAGTCTTTGGCAATTACTAAGAAACAGGAAAATAAGAAAAGCTGGTTTTATGATGAAAGATATTTGAGGAGGTTCCATAGTTCCTATACCCATAATTTAGCATCAGCAAAGTCAGGACCGTTACACAGTCGCCCTGAACCAACGTTAAGCCACAGAATTTTTTGGTACTTCATATATATTGGGGCTTAAGTGGACCCAATACTTATACACATGTTTTCTCCAGCAGCCAACTGAGAGATGACACAGAAGAACAGACAGGCGATAAATGTCTCCTTTATTACTGATGAAGCCACGTTCTCCATGAAATTCAGGGCTGTGGGAAAATGCATGTCATGATACTGTGTCCCAGAATTAGAGACTCACGCAGTCCCAGGTAACTCTGGGCCACAGCGAGCCTTCCCTTAAGATGATCTGCCCCATCCTGCACAGGGCTGCCCTGCCATGGAGCTGAGCATCCCGGGTGCTTCCCAAGGGTGGCCAACACTGGAGGGAAAGGAAAGGTTTCATATGCCCTGCTTGTCTCTCCGGACTCACACCTCAATCTGTTATTGTGAAGAGTGCTAGCCGTTGGCCAGGGGTCAGGGGTGTGAAGGGGGAAGCACTCTCCATGGACCAGAGGAGTGTGGAGGAGGCATCCCTTCTCTCAGTTTAAACAGGTGGTGAGATGCAAGAGAAGGGTGCTCTCCAAGAGTTTATAAGAGGGGAAATAAGGATTTCCTTTGGGACTCAGACTAGCCATGAAACACAGAAGATGATTAGTAGGGAGACTTGTAAATCACTTTCTTATTAAATTCACATTTGTTGAGCACCAAAAATGTGCTACATTCTTTTCTGAGCGTTTTACAGAAATGAATCCTTCAATCTTCACAACAAGTGAGTAAGGGAGATTTGATTGTTATCCCAGGTTTACAATGTGGAAATTGAGGCACGGAGAGAGTAAGTAAGTTGGCCAAGGTCACAGAGCTAGTAAGTGGCAGAGCTGGTATTTAAACCCTGGCTGTCTGGTTTCCAGGCTCCCAGGGGTGGGCTTTGGGTGTTTAGAGGTATCTGCATCCCTGGATCTCTGTACCTCTGTGCATCACTTAGCCCAGAAAGGACAGGGAAAGGAGAGTTACACAGGTGCTCACAGTCGTGTCTCAGCCACTGTCCACGGACAGTGCACCGTGATTGGCGTTAAATGTCTTCTGGGCAGCAGATCTGTTCGTATAAAAGAAATTTAGTCCATTGAGTTAATCTAGAAACCCTTCCTGCTCTGCTTCTGTCCATGGTTTCCATGTGACTGCCTGCCCGTGATTGGGCCGTTGAGGAGAATCTGTACTCATAGTTGAACTCTGATATTTCAGTCTGGTTCGTAGTTTCACATCTCCTGTTACATTAATAAATTCAATTTCTGGTTTCTTTGCATCAGTCTCTCATGAGTTTGGTTAATGTGACATCAGTCCATGGGAGCCTAGTGTTGCTGACGGTATATTTTCTGAGCACGTTGTGGCACTTCTACCCGTGTGGACCTGGGTGGAAGATTTCCGCCTTCCGCACTTATTTTCCCGAACAGCAGGGTCCTCTCCCACCCCCGGATGTGAGGCTGGGAGCTCTCAGAGTAGGCCAGTCAGAGGCCAAGTCCACAAATCAGAAAATAATGAAGTCCTTGGAAGTGGGTTTAATAGAAAAAAAGGGCTTCCAGGTATTCCGATGGGCTGTTCGAGTCCATTTGGTGAAAAGCTATCCACTGTTACTGGTTGAGCTGCTTCTTTGCTGTTGAAAAGTCTGGATTACATGGAGGGATTTTAAAAAGCAGAAAGGTGTGATTTCATGTGGTACATCCACACCGGTGAGTAGTGATGGATGACCGCCTGTGTGAGGCATAGACAGAGTCTTACAAACTTCATAAAACAGCTTTAAAAGCTCTGCCATCTGAGTGCACTTCATATGGGGTCCAATTCATGACTGGGCATGCTGAGAGGGCAAATAATTGATAATGGCAGAAAGGACACAGAGGCATCAAAAAGGTCTCAGTCATGTTCCCTGTTTAAAGGATGTGGCACAATGTAATATATTTGAGCTGGTTCTTCACTGAACAGTTTTGAGTGTTTTCTGGGACTCCCCAGTGCACCAAGGTTCCGTGCAGCTGGGTGTCCCCTCAGTGCAGCTCTGTCAGCGCTCATCCTGGGCTGACGTGGTGTCACGGGGAGCAGGACAGTCAGCGTCCCCGGCTCCTCCGAGCTCCGTTTCTTCATCCGCAATGCTGGGTTTCTCTTCGGTGTCTACTTAGTAGGGTTGCTGAGAATCACACGTGATGGTTGTCAGGGGCGATTTGTGGTTGTCTCTGTGATTGTCATATAGTGAATATTTGATAGAAACTCTTGTTTTTTATTAAAATTATGGCTCCTAGATTGCAGTGGTTTTTAGTCTGCATTTACTCTTTTTATAAATTTATTCTTATTTTTAAATAAGCACTTATTTTTATTTATTTTTATGAAGGAACTGGGGACTGAAGCCAGCACATTGTGCATGCTAAGCAGGTGTTCTACAACTGAGTAATACAGACCCTCCTTGTCTGAACTTAAAAATAAATATTTCAATACACAAAATAGCTCTTAAACCCCATCATGGGCCTATTTTCTGTATAGACAATTGAATACATATGCTAATTCAATAAGAATAAATGTTGTTGGGACATAATTTCTGAATCTGTTTATGTGTTTAAAAACGATCATAGGTAGTGATAAACACGAGTCTTGGATCCACTACTTAGGGTCTGTTTTGCCATCATGGGAAATTATATTTTACAGAGAAGGCTAATTGGGTCTCGTTGATATTTGGATGATTTAGCAGATGATGAAGGCTTTCAAAAGCTGACAGTTTTGTATTTTAAACTAACTACAAAGTTATCTTCTATAAATTGGAAGTCCTCAGCTTGTGAATTGCCCAGTAATTCAGTGTGTACATGTCTGTGTCTCTGTGAACGTGTGTGTGTGTGTGTGTGTGTGTGTGTGTGTGATTTCAGGAAGGTAGAAATAAGTTCCATATAGCCTTCTGATACCTTTCTCTTCCAGTTCAAGGTGTAGGCATATATTTATACAAATAAATTGATACTCTTTTGTCATTTGGCATATTGGTGGGTATAAAAGTTTCTCATACTTGTTTCAGAAGGGTTGGGGAGAATGAGCTTAGAAAATAGGAGGAGATAGAGGCAGGAAGGTTCTTTACACTTTGTGCAGGATGAGAAACAGTAGCTTTTCTTTTTTCTACTAAAGCAAACTGGCACTGAATTGTAACATACTATTACTCAGAATTGCTTTTCTGATCAGATACGAGTGCCTCAGATTTTTCAAGGCAACATGAATGATGAAATGTGTTTTAGCAATTATCTTTAAATGTAGTTTTATTTTTTAAGTAAAAGGCTATAGCCTGTTCTTTCTTCCAGCGTTACAAGAAGTTCCCATTGATCCAGGTACATGATAATTGTGCTTAGTTTCTTCGGGTTATTGTTTTGTTTTTTTTTTTAAGTGCTTGTTTCATTGTGGTGTGAATGAATGTTTAAAATTTCTGGATTTTGATGTTTAGAACATGCTGATTTATCAGAACTGTTAAAAACCTGATTGTTGTTTGGTCCTCGTTTGGTGGGGCAACCTATTGAATTCTGTTGTCTGTTAAAGAGGGAAATTCTTCCTCTAGCCTGTAGATCATTAAGTGAATGGTTTGCAGTGTGCCTTTAAAATTCTTTGAATGCATTGAGCATGTTTGTCCAGTGAATTTTGAATTGACTCATAGTAATGAATTTGTTTGATTCTGTGGCTTTTGCTCCTCTCCACATGAATTTGAATTCTCTGTTGCATTTTGTATACGTGTTCTTAACAGGGGAAGAAATTTTGCATTTTTTACATAGGTGGGTTTTCCTATCCCCTCTGAATGCCTTCTGTAATTGATACAGCGAAAATCTGTTATTTCAGTGCTTAATTATTTCATAAACTATTTTTTGGCTTAATCAGAAACAATGACAAAGAATGATAATAAAAAACATGAAAACCTTCCTTCCTTTGAAGAATAGAAATGAGGTGGTCAGGCTCACGCGTGCTTTGTACCTGACACCCGTACTTTCATGTCATTGTGTATCATGATTCGGAGATGGAGTTGCTTCAGGTTTGTAGATTTTTGTTTTAACATTTGTGTTGAATTCATTCTCTAGGCTGATGTTTCCTGTTGCGTTTGTGGAAAGTGTAGGTGAAGGGAAACAGATGCTACGTTTTGTATTCAGGAGGCCTGAGTTGCTGAAGAGTATAGAGTAGAGGGTGGGCTGAGGAACAGAGTGACACTCCCTCACCTCCAGGCTGAAATTGATGAACGATGAAATCAATTAGGTGTATCGGTATTTATTTGACCAATAGAAGTCAGAGGGCCCAGACTGTCTAGTTATGCGCAATGGAAAGTACTGAATTCACCTGCAGAATTAGGTGATTTACCAAGTAGAAACAGCTTAGAGCAATCAGAAAAATCAGTTCTATGATGAGATATAAAAAGAATATAATATCTATTATTTCTGAAACTTTTCTATGTTAAGTTGTGTAGAGCTAAAATTAAGTTCCAAGCACCAGGAGTTAAGAGTCTGGGTGGTTCTGTGGGATCGTTATTCAGGGATGTGTCTAGACCCTGCTGGAATGGCCGAAGCTGGCAGGAAAAGACGCAGAGGCAGGATTTGTCATCCTAGGGTGTCCTCCATAATGGTTCCATGTGATAGCCCATGATTGGGTTAACAAATTTAACAGACACCAGACGCATGTCAACCTTAAGAAGAAAAAGTGTGCTTAGTAACTGCTTTCAAGCAAGCACCTGTGCATCCTCACTCCTGTCTCCTTGCCATAAAAAGCAGAGACAATGCCTTGCTTGCATATTTGAGGTTTTAGATAGCACTCTGTTCATTGCACAGCAATGACCCAGGCCCTCAGCTATAAATGCTGGGCGTGCGTGCTGTTAGATAGTCTATTATCCCCAAAACACGGACCTGGCTGGACTGGTGGTCTGCTTTGTAATGAATATCTAAAGAATTTATCTTGTTCCCCTCTCCCCATGACTCCCCTAAAGGTAAACTAAGCCTTTTTACTCATTGTGGATTCTACAATCTCTGTCTCATCCTGTCTTTCCCCAAGTTCCTGTTTACTATCACACAACTGTTAAAGACTATTTTCTTTGATTATACACAATAAATATGGGAGGATTTGAGAGGCTCTTGGAGTTGGCTCCCTACTCCCTCTCGCTTTCTTTCCTTTTTCCACAGTCTTGAGTCATTCATTCCATGTCGGTAAGACTTCTGCCAGCCAGAACCCACAGTTCCAGGTGAGAAGGATGCAGACTTTATCTCTCCTACCCGAGGGAGAGAGAGAAGAGAATTGAGATCTGCTCCCCCGTGGTCCCTTCCTGCCCCAGGGCCACTCCAGTTCACCTGCAGCCTTCTGGCCTCTGCTCTCAGGGCCTCTGTCCCAAGACTGACATCAGCCTTTTTTTCCCTTGTCAATATTTCCTGTGCCTTTCAGGAGTTGGTCTCTTCTCTGCAATTCCACCCTGGCAGATGTGATGGTGGTCAGCGTGCTGGTGGGCAGTCATTTGGGGACTCCCAGGAACCATTCTGATTCTCCTGAGTCTCTCATTCGGGGTTACAAAACTGTCGAGAACCGGAGGAAGCCCATTCACGTGAGGTCAACACAGTATTACATCACTTTCTTTTTATTTTTGAATTTTCAGTGGAGAAATTATTTGTAACAAACTGTTCCAGATTTTCGGCCGCCTGCTTTCCTCACCACTATTTCCTTGTTGGCTCTGGTGCTTGTTTAAAGAACCAGGTTTCTTCTCTGGTCATTTCTAGCAGCTGGGCTTGCCGAATCCTTGATCTGCATTTGAAGCAGAATGCTTCTTCGTGATGTCAAACTGATTTTCCTTGTCATGTCTTAATATTTTGTGTACACTCAGTAACTGTTTCAAGTGAAATGCTCTTGTCCAATTTCGGTTAACTCACATTTGCTGAACTCCTGCTTTCATGCTGAGGGCAGTTTCTTCTTCCTGTAATAAAATTTAGCAATTTGCATTTACTATGGGAAGGTACTGGCCCGAGGTGCTCTCGTTCTTAACAGTTTTAATAACAATTCACCCATTAAAATGTACAGTGGTTTTTACTCTATGCCCAGAATTGTGCATCCCATTCAATCTTAGAACATTTTCATCCCCCCAACAGGAAGCTCCTTACGCATAAGCAGACATCCCCATCTTCCCCATCCTCCCACAGCCCCAGGGAGCCACTTTTCTCTCTCTGTGGGTTTGCCTCTGCTGGAAATTTCATGTAAATCGAGTTACTTCATGTAAGTGGAAGCATCTATTGTGACTGACTTCTTTCACACTGAGTAACGTTTTCAATATTTGTCCACGTTGTGGCCTGGGTCAGTACTCAATGCTTTGCTATTGCTGAATAATATTCCTCTGTATGGCTGGGCCCCTCTGTTTACCCATTCATCACGTGATAGGCATTTGTGTTGTTTCTGCTTTTTGGCTGTGATGAGTAATGGCTCCGTGAATATTCCTGTAGGAGTTTTTATGTGAACATTTGTTTTCAGTTCTCTTACGTGTGTGCCCAGGAAGCAAAATTGCCTGGTTATTCAGAAACCAAATGTTCAACTCTCTAAGGACCTGCCAGGCGTTTTTCCAAAGTGGCCAGGCTGTGTTACATCCTCACCAGCAACGGCTGCGTCCTCTGCATCTTCTGTGTCCTCATTAGTGCTTTTTACTCTTTTTTTGATTATAACCTATTGTAGTGAGTGTGAAGCGGTTTCTCCTAGTGGTTTTGACTTGATTTCCCTTACAGCTAATGATATTGAACATCGTTTCGTTGTGCTTATTGGTCATTTGTATATTTTCCTTGATAAATGTTTTTCAGATCCTCTATTCATTTTTTAATTGAGTTGCCTTTTTATTGTTGAGTTGTAGGAGGTTCTTTTTGTTTTTGTTTTTTTTTTTTTTTTTTTTTTTTTTTTGGTAGATACAAATTCCTTATCAGATAAATGATTTGAAAAAATTTCTGCTGTGTGTTGTTTTTTCACTTTCTGGATGGTGTCCTTTGAAGCAATGTTTTAAAATTTGATGAACTCCAATTTATCTCTGTTTTCTTTTTCCTTGTCCTTTTTCCTTATCCTCTGTTTTCTTTTTCCTTGTCCTTTCCTTCAGTTTACCTTGTCCTTTTGGGGTAATATTTAATATCTGAGGTATTTTATTTAAACTTTTATACATAAAATAACTTAATTATTAGGACAGTTCTAGGAGACGGGTGCTGTTGTTGTCCCCAGTCTATGGATAGGAGACTGGGTTGCAGAAAATTTCACTGACTTATCAGTGTCAAAGCTACCCAGTGCTTTGGGAGTTCAGACCCTCATGTTTGTCCCCAGCGTCTGTGCTCTTCACCACCATGCTCCACTCCTTCCTGGAATCGTTAATGAAAAAGTCTTTACTTTTTTGATTTCTTGTTAGTTTTTGTTTTTCTCATTGGGGCCTCATCTCCTCATTTTCCTTAAAGAGATCAGTGTAGGTTTATTTTAGGTCTCATGTAGGCAGAAGCATTGCTATCAGTTAACTTCTTTATTACTCACTCCCCAGTGATGGCTGTTGCTAATTGACCTAATGAAGTCTTGCTTTAGTCTTTCCTTCTCATGACACTAACAACAGAGTCATGACTTACAGAATGCTTAAAGAAGAAAGTACTTGATTGATTTTATTTTGCTACCCAATCAAACCAATCAAATAAGAACCCCAGAGTTGACACAGACGGTAAGCCCTCCAGAATAGGGTCACTGTCTTCCTTGTGTTTCATTTGTTTGGTCACAGTGTCTGGATAGTGCCTTGCTGTCCAGCAGTTTTGTTAGGATACAGTGTTCGTGAATCATTGTAAGGACAGAATTTTGACAACAGACTGTGCTGTTCATTTCACGAGGGAAAGTTAATATAGAAATACTGCTCAGATCTATTTTAAAATTAAGCTTGGAATTTTGAGAAGAGTTCAAGAAACCATACAAAGATCTTTTTCACTAATTTTAGATCTATCTTAGACACAATATGGTTACATAGCAGAGTACCTTATCAAGTAGATTTGACAAGAGGTGTTTATTATTGATTATTTGTTTTAGTTGAAATATTCTACCTGGGATAAAATATTCAGTGCCCATAAATGAACAAATATGTTTGTATTTCTATGCAACATGGGAGCAGACTTCATATGTTTCTATATAATATATATGACTGTGTGTTTTAATCTGTCTTTCAGTGTTTTTATAGTTTTTCAGCAATGTTGTAACTTTAGAATTCTTCTAAGAAAATCACCCCAGATTCTAGTGCAGTTTGTACTGTGTATCCTGTCTTATGCATGGGATTCCACTGTCCCCACAGGGAGGAATTTCCTCTTATATTGAGTTAGTATCAGAGTTAAAGGAACTGTGATTTCTAGGCCTTTGCTCTCCATGTGTTTGCATTTGGCTGTCAATCGCGATTTTCCCTTTCTTGAGTTTTCATTGTTCAATTAGAATTTTTGAAAATAACTATTAATATGTTGCATCGATCTCCCTAGAAACTTGATGTGTTTGTGCTTTTCAGTTTTCAATTTATGAAAAATGTAAATACACACTTGTTTTTAAGTAGTCCTTTTTCACTAGATATTTGGTTACCTCTTTATAGTTAAAATATTTTTTCCCAATGTATGAATCAGTGTGCATGTTTTAAAAGATACCTTACTTTTTATTTTTCTTATTGTAACAGTTATATTCATTGTAGAGAATTTAGAAAATACGGATAAACACATTAATAAATTAAAATGGCCTCTAATCTCACCTAGACATACAGTTGTAAGGTTTGAAATTGAGAATTACAAGTCCTCTCACATTGTTCTTCTTTTTCAAGTACGTTTTGGTTACTGAGACCCTCGAATTCCCATATGAATTGTAGCAGCAGCTAGTCAGTTTCTGCAGAGGAGACCGCAGGGATTGTGATCGAGACCACGTTGAATATACGGATCGTTCTGGGGAGCACTGCCATTCCAAAAGCGCTGTCTTCTGATCCAGCAATGTGCGTGGTTTGTCCAGGTATTTAGGTATTGTTTAATTTTTTTTTAACAATGCTTTGAATTTACAGAGTTATTTTACTTTGTTTTTTTTTTGCCTTTATACTGAGGACAATTGTGCCAGGTACCGGGATTAGAAGTGTATTTGAGCCCCGCCACTTGCTGCCACCATGGTCACTGCGCTCTTGCTTCACCCGCTCTACAATCTTGCACAGAATAGGACCTCAGTAACTCTCTCTCTCGAATGATTATATGCTTGTTGGATGATGCTTGAGAGTCCGTGTGATGATTTTTTTCCCCAGCCTTTCCCCACTTCTTTACTATGCCCTTTCTCTTCCTTTCCTCCAGCCTGGGTTTCAGTTTACCTGTGGCATTGATTTTTCTTGTCTGTAGACACTTCCTTTCACTGGTTCACGATAATTTTACATGTGGGCTGTGGAAACTTGCTAGATGTCAAGAAAGAGCCAATCCATTGCATGCTAGTATTTTTAGAGTGCATTATTGTTTTATCGATTGAAATTAAATCAGGGTGACCCCCTGAGCCCTCCTGTGAGCTGTTTTTGCCATCCTACAGGTGATAATGCTCTGGCTGCTGAATGTGCCCTTTCCCCAGACTTGGTTTTGGAGTTAAGTCACCATCAGTGGAGCCCTCTCTTTAAAAGATGAAGAAAACATTTGCTCCTTCTCCCTGGTTGGGGACTTGGATGAGATGAGGTAACAGATAAAGAATGGAGCCCCACCTCATTCTAACACCCGCTCGTTCCGTTCCTTTCTCCACGGAAAAAGAGTACAATTCAACACTATAAAGATTGATTGTGAGCAAATGAGATAGACAGGACAACCGATCATTTATTAAATATACTTTCATGCCAGAAACAAATGTATTATTCACACAAAAAGCACACAAAGCACGGTAGTACCGTGATTACCAACGTGGGTCCGAGTTCGAGTCCTGCTCTGGAGTGACCAGTCCTGTGAGATGGAGAACTGGTAGGTCGGCTTAGCCTCTCCCGGGCTTGTTTTCTGTCCTGCAGAGATGGGGCTCGCTAGGCGTCCCACCCCCATAGAGATACTGTAGGGTGCAAATGATGCGCATGGGCAGCCCGAGCATAGCTGCTCATTCCTCGTAAGTGAAGGAGAGCATAGCTTTTGTGGTGAAGGCTTTATAACAGCCCCGTGTGGACTTTCAGTGCTCCGAAGGAATGCCTTGTGATTTGGAGATGGGATTCTCATTTCTGTAAATACCCAAGGATTGTGTAATTGGGCCCTGCTGATTTGAATCTATTCTTTAGAAAGTACATATTGTAGATAAATTTTTCAAGCATGCATGCTTTTTTCTTTTATCATTTATTGTTCTACCCTCTCTCTTGGTGGGACTTTTCATGGAATCCAGGAAACAGCCCTAAGCCACCTGCCCCTTCACACGTCTCCGTGGCGGTTTTCTTCCCTGACTAGAAGAGGGTTCTGCATAGGGAATTTTCTTTGTTCCCCTTTTCTTGGAGTCTCTCTGTCTGTCTGCCCACCTCTCACCTGTCCAACTGTCCATTTCTCTTCCCACTCATTCTTCTGACTTGTTCCAAATAGCATTTCAGGCAGCTTACAGAAGAACAGATACCAAATAAACAGGTGAGATAATGGGACCAAGTTCAGACAGTGAGGCTAGGAGGCGAGCCTGTGTGAGGGTGGCAGGCATGAGAGACACGCGTCTGCCCTGTGACTTATAAGATCGACAGCAAGAGTGTGCCTGAGGCTCCCAGCAGACACAGGTTAACAGGGTTTGTGGGAGATGCTCACTGGCTGTGAAATAAATAAGTGGCTGAGGAGAAGCCCAGCCTTTCCAGCTACTAAGGCTTAGGAGAATATTTTGAGTGTCTTCAACATCAGAGTATTTCATCTTTTCTTTTGTCAGAGTTCTACATATAGATGGTTACATTCTGTACCTGGAAATTTCTACAAAATTTCTTCCCACTTGAGTCCCATGACTCGGGAATGGGGTGGTTCTGCTCATTGACTGGGGTTGGCCAGAAACCAAAAATGACAGCTTCAAAGGAGCCTGGGATTTGTCAGTTATGTTTTGTCAGTACTGTAGAGTTCAAAAAATGCTTTCACAGTATCTCTCCATCTGAGGCGGCAGCGTGCTCTCTTACCAGCATCAGGAGCTCAGGGCCATGGGATGGTGGGGGCTGACTGCTTTGCCGTCAAGACAGCTGAGCTAGTCACTGCAGGTTTGATTCTTTTACGTAAGGCCTTTCATGTTCTTTACTTGAATGTTTCAACAGGGAGTTAATTAACTGAGTTAATTAACATTTAATAAATATGATTCTTTGTTGAAAAGACAGTTATAGACAGAATATAAGCTCTGAAGCCTTTAAAAACGGTTTCATTACTGAAATTTCAGTAGGGGAGATACACAGTTTATCTTATTTATGCCTGTCTTTTAAAGTAACAAAGAAACAAGACCGAAAAGGCAGAGGATTGTTTCTGTTCTTCCTTTCTGCTTGCAGGTGCCCTCACCTCCAGTAGCATCCATCCAGACACCGGAACTGACACTGGCCGTGCTCCGAACTGCCTCAGCCCTGAAGACACAACTGACAAATAGAAGGGGACCACGCCCTGTTACAGCAGGTGCTCTCACTTTGTGGATCCTTATGTAACTGAGCGGTGTTAATCAGGATTGCCCGTTCTACATTGTGTGGCGCTGCTGCGGTGTCTCCTAGTTACTTGTTTCTGTAAGTATTCATGTATTATTCCCCACTGAGTGGTACTACACGTCTAAAAATGCTTTTTTCAGATGAAAAATAATGTGCATTTAATATAATATGTCTGAAAAAAGGGGCAAAAGATTCTATCCTGGTCCCTCTACTCAGAGATAATAATTAACAATTTAACATTTATTTTCTGTTCTTTTCGTTAGTGTGTATCATCTCTGTCATAAAAACCAGTGAGCACTCTGTCCCTGTTTACTGTTCGGAGACCTCCATTTTCCATTCGGCTTATTACATGTTTTTCTACAATATTCTATCTCCCCTGGCATGATTTTTAAAGACCAGTGTAGCATTCTGTCTTATGGAGGCATGGTCCATTTTACTTCGGACTTAAATAAACTTTTAAATTCCAAGTGTACTTAACTGAAATACTGAAAAGAGAACTGTGGTGGTACAGGAAGGCCCCTAACTCCCTTCTCATTATTTCCTGAGAGTAAAAGCTGTTGAAAATTTGGTATATATATTTCATGACCTTTATGCCTATGAGATACATATATATACACATATGAGAAATCAATATATAGGTGTGTGTATATATGCTTTATTTAAAAATGAGACCATACTATATGTTTTTCTGCAGCTCGCTTTATTCACTCAGGGGTATATCATGGACGTCCTCCCACTCCAGACTCACCCGGCCCTTTCAGATAGATTGGAGGGGTCTCCTGATGTGCGGGTGTCGTCTCTTGTCCACGGAAACATTTGGTGCGAGACTGCTGTGGACAAGGCCCTGGACCACGGCGAAACGCCGGCTCCCTCAGCGCCCGCAGCTCGCCTTGATTTACCGCATCATTGTCTTGATGGTGGACAGTTAAGTTTTCTCCATTTTCCACTGTCAGAAAGAATGTTTGAGTTGCATCCTTCTTGTACAGAACTTCCTGTGATCTTGTATGTGTATTCCTTTAGTTAAGGCTTCTGGAAATTTAGTCCCTGGATGTGACATTTACATTCATCACAGACTCCTTTCAAGTGACTAGAAATTCCTTCTCCTTTGGGGAATGAAAAAATGCACAATTACTTATGTAACCAATTCTCTATCGCTGGATATGATTTCACTTCAGTTTTTCTTCCCACCTTTGTAAACAGTGCTGTGTAAATGCCCTGATGGGTACATCTTTTTGGACTGATTTTTTTTTCCTAAAGGAAACGATTCCTAGAAGTGGAGTTGAGTCAGTGTGTATGTACGTTTTTCAGAGCTTACAAATCCATTGATATGTCATCCTCTGAAAAAGTCGCTCATGATTTGTTCTCCCACAGATGGACACTAGCTAGATTATCTTAAAAATATTTGCCAATATGATAAGCAAAAGTGCTTTTTCATTTTTTTTTTTTGCATTTGATGACCAGTGAAGTTTTGAGCATTTTTCACTCATTAGTCATTTGACTTTTTTAAAATGAATGATTCCTTTTGTCCTTTGCCCACATTTAAGTGAGGGAGCTTCTTGTTGCTTTGTGACAGCTTTTTGTATGTTATGAAAATTAACTTCGTGAATTCATCAACATGTATCACAGAGCTTTTTCTTGTCATTTCTTTCCTTTCATTTTGTTCAGGAAGTTTTCTGATTTTTGTTGTGGCTCAAACTATTCTTAGGATAGTAAATGTCTTCCTTATGGGTTTTATCTTTGACATTATTCTTAGAAATACTCTCTTATAATGGAATAAATCTCTTCTGTAGGTATTTTTTAATCTCTAAGATGGAGATTATAATAGTACATGTTATAGTGAGGAGAAGTTGAGTTAATAAGAGCAAAGAGTTGTATTTGCTGTTACTAGTACTTTTTAATATTTACATCGCTATCTGCAATTTATCTTGTGGTCATTATGACAGGAGTAGAATTTATTCTTTCCAGGTGATTCTCTGTCCCAGGACAATTATCGAATTCATAATTTTCTCTTTGATTTGAAATCCCACCTGTACAAAATACTTACATACACTAGAGTCTTTTTTGAGCTCATGGTTCCCTTCTGTCAATCTCCTTTCCTTACTCCAGCACCATATCTTACATGTTGTAAAAATTTATTTAATAACTGGCAGTCTGATTTTTTTTGATTCTTTTCTTCCATCCCAAATTTTCTTGTCAAGTATTATGACTTTATTATTCCTGAAGAATTCCAAAATATTTTGTTCAAGTTAAAAAAAATCAGATTGGAATTTTCATGGGATTTTTTAGTAAGTTTTGAATTATTCTTAGGAGAACTTACATCTTTACAAAACTGCTTTTCTCCATGCAATATGTTTATGTCTCTACATTCATACCTCTTACTTTAACCCTCAGTACAGTCCTGAAGTTTCTCCATTTAGAATATGGGCATTATTTTTGAATTTATTCCAGATTATTGTTTATGTTTTTGTTAATTTTGTAAGTGAGAATTTTTTGCTATTATATTTTTAAATGTTTAAAACTGACATTTAGAAAGGAAGATTCGGTTTGTCAATACTCACTTTGTAACTTGTCATTTAAAATTGTAAGTATTAAGTACTTGTTCCAGAATCCTTTCTTTTCTGTTTTTTAAAATTTGTTTCCAAGATTCTCAAAATGTTCATAGCTAAGTAGTATAGGTGGGGACACAGATGGAGAGAGGAAGTGTGGCTCACGAACAAACTGTGAGCAATTTCATGGCTGCCTTTAGGCTGGAGAAGCCACAGAAGAGCCCAGGTTAGACCAAGGGTGGCTTTGTATGCACTTGAAAGCCAGCTTTCCTGCCTGTATGGTGAAGCCTGGTGGGCGTGGCAGGTAGATGATCAAGGTCTGATCAAGGTCATTGGCTGCACAGAGCACTGTGTCTGTGAGAACTGGAGACCATTACCATGGGAAATGCTTGGCGCCAGGAACACTGCAGGGGAGCTGGGGAGCCTGTGTGTTAAGGATTTTCCAGCCCTGGGAGAGGGAAGATGAGACTCTGCATTCAGATCTGAGTTTGAATTCATCCTCTCTTGTTTACTGGTCCTCTGACTTTTGTCAAGTTATCTACCCGCTTTGAACTCCTGTTTTCTTGTCTCTCAAAACAGGAGAATTACAGCCTGCTGCTAGAGTGTTTGATCAGGGTAAATGATTTGTGTCTATAAGATGCCACGTACAGTCACAATCTCAGTGAGAAATGGGCTGTCGCCTCTTCTTCTGCAACTCAGTGCTCGATAAGACATCGGGGGAAAGCCAGTCCCTAATTTGTATGTGATGCAATGAGGAACAAAATTAACGTCTTGCCTTTCCCTAGCAGGATTCTTATTTCTTTGCTTCATTTACCTCTTTCCTCCTTTACTCTCCCCTTTCACCTCCTCCACCAAAAGAGACTGAGTCTGTCTCAGAACACTACATTCAAATTACTTTAAATGTTGGCTCATCCCCATGAAATTACAGTGAAATTAAAAATAATCTGTACACGTCCCAGACATGATTATATTTGATTTACACACACACACACACACACACACACACACACACACAATCAGGCTACCTCCCATTTGCTGAGGGAGAAGGACCACTTTTTCTGAGTTTTCATTCACTGAGCGTGAGAGCAAAGTCTCTTAAGCAGAAATTCGCCTGGCTTCTTGCATGGTTTTTTAAATTGGATTTCTGCTTTGTGTCCACAGAAATAGACTCCTATTAGAAGAGGGGAAGTGGAGACATAGATATTCTGCTGAGATATTGGTGTCATCATATTTGAGTTGGAAAGGACTTACGACAGCATAGAGTCGTACCTTTTTATGGGTGAGAATCCATGATAGTGTAACTTGGACAAGAACCCGGGTCTTCTGTCTTCATGTCCACGCGGATGAAGAGGCAACTGGGTGGGGGATGGCAGGGATCCTTACTTGAGTTCCGGGGTCTTGCTAGTTTCCATTGTTCAGCTGCCTTTAGTTTATGTCCATGTGGCCTCTCATGGGAAGGTCACTCTATCCTGATAGATTGAGTTTCTAATCAGCAAAAAGGTCTGGACCCACTCATGTTTCCCAGAGATTTTCTGCTGACCTGCTGACAGTTTATATACATGAGATCTTAGAAACTGCTGGATATAAAATCCTTATTGTTATCATTTGCCCTCGAGTTCCACAGGAATGGGGTGCTGTCTCAGGCTGTCTAAGGCCAGCTCTGAACAAAGATAGGGTGATAGGCTGTGCAGCTGGACACTCCCCAGTCGAATGGGATTTCCACCTTAGTTTTTAGAATCAGGCAGATGAGTTCAAATCTTACCTTTACCAGTTATTAGCTTTGTGACCTTGAGGAAGAAACTTTACTTTTTTGGGGACAAATTTTCTTTATCCGTAAATAAGTTCAGTATTTATTTTAGGGTTTTTGTTTTAGAATTGAATGAGCTAATTCCCTCATTTATTCCTAAAATACTGATCACATGGTTCTATGCTGGTGACCTAGTGGTTGATTACTAAGGGACTCAGTAGTGAGAATGTGGGTGAGGCTCCCTGGATAATAGAGCTTATATTCCATGATATGCTTGTAAAAGACTGGATTGCAGTGGATTTTTAGTAAATGTCCATTCTTTTCCTAATCCCCATTGATTGTGTATATATCTTTATACTAATATATGAACAATTTTTTATTGCAATATAAGTCTTTTTGTAGTATTTAAAGTATGTAGCTATAACAAAAATACGTGAAATAAAATGATTTGACTTTTATTTTCTTTTCAATAAACAAAACAAAATAAAATAGAAAAGAAAAGAAAAAGTTTTGAAGGAGTAGAAATAATTTTATTTCCGTGTAATCGACTCCCTATGTTAGGTTTTTCGGTTGTGTTCTTAAACAGCATATAAAATTGACAGGTTTTGACTTCAGTGTTGATAGCTGGGTGAGTATAGTTTCTTTTTGTGGTTGTCTTTGATGAATTATTTGCACTAGATCATAAATAATGTGCATGTTACATATTGGAAACGAGGAAAGAGTGGAGACATACTACCTCCAATGCAGTCATTTTGTTACCGAGTCCAAACTCATTCTGCTCACCAAATGACAGGCCAATAAACTGGGAGATGAGGTGTTGGAGCAAGGAATAGTGACTTTATTTGCAAAGCTGGCAGACCCAGAAGATGGCAGACTGATGTCCTGAAGAACCATCTTCCCCAAGTCAGAATTGAGTCTCCTTTTATACTAAAAAGGGGTGGGGCTGCAGTTGGTTGTTGGAAACTTCTTGTTGTATGAATTGCTTGTCCTTTGAATCCGCTGTTCTTGCAGCTGTCCATGTGGATCAAATCATGTTGCCATTGTAATACCTCCAAAAGTAAAACAAAGTTATTCTCTATTTTGCAACTTGCCATCTCTACATAAGTGCAGATTAGTTAGCATCCTTCAAGATCACGGCCAGGAGAAGAGGCTGTCCTGGATATTTCAGTCTAAAGGCAACTTTCTTTTACAAATGGTGCAGAGATAGCAAGTCTGAGCCTAGAAAACAGGGCACAGGTTTAAAGCCAAAGGAACAGACCTAACATGGGGTCAAAATTGTTCTTTTCTATTACAATTCCCTTTTCCGCTTCATAGATAATTTTAGTAAGAAACATGAGCAATTTTGTATTTTTGCTTCTTAATAACCGATAAGTGGGCCAACTATATTTTTGTGAGCAGGGATGCTGTGCGGGCATAGGGGTCACAGCAAACTCTTGTTGGGGGTGGCCGACCCTGGAACATGTCTGATGCCCCGTGAGTGTTGGTGAGGGTCCCCTAGCCAGCGGCTCTCTTCAGGAGGCAGCATATGGGCATTGATATCTGGAGACCTCATTTTCGGCTGCAGGAAATTTTTTAGATACTGCGATTGAAAAATCACTCCAGCTGGGGATAATTAGGGAAAAAAGGAAAAGTAAAAGGGTTTGGAGTAGAGTAGAAGAGAAGGACATCAGATCACGGAGCCTGAGTGCTTGGCAGCGGGGCTTCGGGGGAGAGGGGAGCAGACGTGGGGAGGGGCCTGGCACCGGAACCAGCTCCTGCACCTGTCAACATGCCCAAGCCACATAGCTTTTAATTGGGCCACCTCTCTGGGCTGGATGTCACCCTGTGCAGAACCTTGAGAATCGAAGGTAAGGGGTGGGCAGCACTCACCTAGGGGTCACTGTAGATTTCGGTCAAGTCCACAGTGCCTTTTCTGTTCATGTGTCTTCACTTGTCCTTTATCTCAGGATCTGAGGAGGAGGAGAAAGGAACTCAGATAGAGATCCAGGAAGATATCCGACTGTGTTAAGAGAGGACAGACACAGTGACACGGGGAGCGAGGACACTTGCAGCAAAGTAAAATGACTTCACAACTATTGCTTCAGAGCTGCAGGTGTGAGAGAGCCTAAGCCTGTCTCAGAGTGCAGGGGACAAGCGGAAAGGAATGGCAAAATTTCCACTGAAAATTGAAATTTTTTTAAATAGCCTGCTACTGTTGCTTGTATCACTTGAATGAATGCAGGCATATTTCTGTGGGCATTTATAGGTTCACTCAACCCCACCAGCCCCTCTTGCCCCCATCGGGGATGGGATTTCTCAAGCACAGTGCACCTCCTGCTTCAGTGGGCCACGCTTCGGGTCCTCGCCTGGGGCCGGGCTGCTGCAAGGCACAGAGTCCCTGAGGCACGGCCTGTGATACACGACAGGAACATCTCTGCTATCGACTGAGGGCCTCCTTTTCCCCCTGCAGTGTAAGAATTCCGGTGACTGAGTTAGAAGCATGCTTCCAAGCTGTCCGTGTCCTCGGCATCCAGAAGCGGAGCCTGGAAGCTTCCGAATTTCTCCAGAATGCAGTCTACATTCACCTTCGGCAGGTGAGTGTATGTCCTTACACAAGTGGAGGAATTTCTGCAGTTTTCCTGGAACTTACTCACCACTAGTCCATCTGATTTTTCTGTGCTAGGATTCAGTATGGCCTGCTAAAAAATCTGGAGTCAGATTTTGAAACCCTGATGAAGAGGATTATTTATTTTATTTCACTATATGATAATCTTTTACTTTCAAAATTCAGAATTTTTGGTTCTTTCAGGCATTTTTGGGGGGGTTCGCAAAACAAATTTGCTCTTACCGTCTTTGCGACCTGTTGCTTTGTGCCTCTCACCTGTCTTCTGTCACTTGTGAGGCAGTTCCATTTGTGACCCTGTCCGTGTTGTTCATGTTATACAACATAAAGTCTGTAAAAGTACAGTCACTTTTACTCCGAAGACATTCCACAAATAACTCCTTAAATCTGGGTGTTGTTTTAAGAAGACAGAATCATTAGAACATGTAATTGCAGGTTGCTAGTGCAAAATCCCCAAATCAATAGTCTAGCTCAACATCTAAAATCTTTCTAATCTACCTTGGATTTGTATGGATAAGTGAAGCAATTTGCTAAGAATTGAACACCAGGGTTAGAATACAGGATGGTGTAGCTCAGCAGGTCCTCCTGAGCCAGCGCTGTGCCAGAGGGCGGGGCCGAGGGAGAGGGCGGGGCTTAGGGAAAGAGGAGGGCCAAGGAGGAGGAGGGTCCTGCCCTCCCTGAGCTGACAGTTTCATGGCAAACACCTTCACCATGTGAAGAAGTTGGAGTTTCTTCTAAGAACACTAGGTTTGAAAAGAGTCATAAAAGAACGGGAGTGACAAAATCCAATTTGTGTCAAGTAGGGGAGAGCAGCTGGAAGGCCACTTGGGAGACTCGTGAGTCCAGGTGGGCAGTGTTGGTGGCTTCTACCTGAGCGGTGGGACAGTCAGTGGGACAGTCACCGGGAAAAAACGAACAGATTTTAGGCATGTTTAGATGGTAAAAAGGAAAGGATGAATGATGTCTGTGAAGGTAGGATGGAGTAAGGCCCAGGTTTCTGGGTGGATTAATGAGGTAAATGATGGTCCTGCTGTGCTCTGAGCAGGGAAAGCTGCAGAGGGAGCTTTGGGGGAACCCTGATGAGTTCAGCTGTGGATAAAGTGAAAGGCTGTTAAATGTGTGGTCTGGGAGCTCAGGTGAGAGCCAGTAGCGAGTAGGGGGAGGGGAGAGAGACGTTCAAATCATTTTGTCTTGTGAGCATACAAATAATTATGAGTAATGATACACTTACGCCTCTATATTATGGATTTAACACCCATTAACATTTTGTTATATTGACTGCAGAGGTTCCTAATATTTTTTAATAGAAATAAAATAAATAGAAACAAAATAGTGGAGTTAATAAACATCTTAGAGTTGATGTGTGTCCTTCTATGTATTTTGATACCTCATCTGTTTATAAACATAATCTAAAAAAAGTTAACTAGTTTAGCATAAGTGTTAAACAGAGGGACGTGACAAACAGTTTTGGGGCTTGAAGCTGATCTTCTCGGGCAAATTATGTAGCCTCTCTGTACCTTTGTTCCATTTTCTGTGACTGCCCCCGGGCCCCTCATCAGAGATGATTTCCTAGACTAGATGATGGGAGGGAGGCTGCTGAAGGGAGTAAGAAGTGGCAACTGCTAGGGACACTTAAGAGAGAGACAAAAAGAGATTGAAGTCAATAAACTCAGTACAAACAAATACTCTCAAAAGAGAAAGAATCCTGCAGTGTTTTGAGCCACTTAGCATAAGGGAAACAAAATCACGTGGACCCAAAACTCTTGAGCATGTGAGTATTGTGGGTGGGAATGTCTCATCAGAAAAGGGTTGAGAAAAGGTCTTTTGGTTTCCCTTGACGTTTCCATTAAGGATGGGGAGCAGAAGTGAAAACCCTCAGCTTCAGTGGAAGCTGCTGTTTTGTGTGAAACTGACCAAACTTTGGAGACCAGTCATCAGCGGTGCTGGCAAATGAAGAGATTTCGGGATTGGGTGGGGCACTTGCTGTGACTTCCAGGTGACCTACTGGCTGGGGGCTGTGAGGCGGGCAGTAGGTTTGCAGGGAGACCCGGGCATAATCCCTGGCTCTGAGGCTGCTGCTCTGACTAGCAGACCTGGGCACAGGCAGACCTAATGGGGCAGCTCGGGATGTGGCCTGGGACACCTGCCGTGCTGAGGGGGAGAAGAGCGCTTCCCTGAGGGGGTGTCCCTGCGGAGAGTGGAAACGTCCTCCTGCAGGGGAGGAAGAGCCTCTGAGCAGGGTGCTGGTTGCACAGGCAAGACCACCCTGAGCACTGAGGGTTTGGGGAGCCGGAAGTCACACAGTGGCCCGAGCAGCCTTGTTCCTGAGAAACTAGAGGGAGAAGAGGCTGAAAAGTCAGGCTAGTGTCAGACACTGTGGTGGGTTATGAGTGACAGTAAAGGACTGGTCAGGCAGGCACGAGAGAACCCTGTGGGTGTCCCAGCTGGAGCGTCACGCCAGAGGATGGAGCTGAGTTATAGACTTTGCCACTTATTAGCTGTGTGACTTTGAGCAAGTTCACCCCACCTCTCTATATATACATTCATCTGTAAAATGACACAGTGACAAGCTCGTGTCATAAGAAGGCTTAGTTTAGCTCTGATTCTCTGTGTCCAGTCCTGTCAGTGCTGCCCTGCAAGTTTCTGCAGTGGCTGCTCTTACCCTGAGATGGGAGGGCATAGAGGGATTTTGTAGCGCCCGAGGGCAGGAAGGGGTTGCTTTAAAAACAGACATGTAGCCGCCTGCAGCTGCAGGCTTGCAGGCAGTTTGGTTGATGGTCCTGGAGAGGACTTTGGAGGCCTTAGCATCATCATAAGACTTGTTTTCCCTTGGGGGCCGGAATTGCCTATGCAGATTAATGTGGAAAATTTGGGCTTCTGGCAAAGCTGTTTTCAGAGATGGTAATATACATAACATATCGTAGAAAATATAATGCTTTTATTTAATCTGTGGGACTTTGCAGCTGTTGGGAACACCTCTGTTGGCCTGGTTTCCACGGAGGACACTAGGGGTCGGCAGAGCGTGCGGGAGGGCAGGTAGCCTGCAGTGCTGCTGCGGGGTGTTCTCCCGAGTAGAGCACTCTGCTGAGTTGACTCTTCTCTGAGTTTGGTTGCCAGATGAGCAGACAGCAAATTAATGAGTTCTGGTGGGATTGTATAATGACAGAAAGAAAGAGGGACCTGTAGTTTTTCTGGACTAGAACACGCTTTTGGTTCCTGATCCAGTGTGTTCCATTACAGAATTGATGAGTTGTGTCTATTCTGGGACTTGTCGACTGAAAAAAATGTGTAGCCTGAAAGTTTAGAGTTACACTTTATTAGGCGGGAGGACTCGAGGCGGGATGACAGCCTTCAAATCTGTCTGAGGGACTGCTCCCAAGAAGTAGGGGAGGAACTAGGATTATATGGCAGCTTTACAACAAAGACCAGGGAGTTGGAACAATAAAAGATTGCTTGTTATCTAAAGAAATCCAGGCATCTCAAGTTAAAGAATTTAGTGCCTTTGTATGTATCATTTGACCTCACTGGATTCATTCTTTAGACAAGCACCTAGCTATCTAGGGCAATTATCCTGTCTTCTTATTCTCAGTCTGTTCAGAGGGCAGCATTGTGAGGGGCTGTAGAGGCTGGGCTTCAGGTCTGTCCGCACTGGGGGGTGGCGGAAGCCTTGATGACTTGGTTTCAGCATTCTTTGTTTACTGACATGGTTGTAGTATTTTAATTCACATTGTAGTATTTTCATTCACAGACTGATTGTGGATAATCTGGAAACTTGCAAAGGAAACGAGATGGAATTACTGCAGGTACCTTCTACTTTAATAAGCCGTGTGCAAACATAAACATGGAGGAAGCATACATTTGAATTTGGTGGTGTAGGGAAGGGTTTCTGCACATTACAGGAGAACGCAAGGCAGAATATCTCTTCTTTGTTGGCAGGGATGTGGGTCAAACTGTCATTTCTGTAGCGGTTTCTGAGAGCACTTTATGGTAATTAACAAACATTGACAAACGGTGGCACACTTTGCATTTAAGAGCTGACCTGTACAAACGTGTATTGGACAGGTGGATTTCATAGGCAAGTGGTGAGGTGGATTGGAGAGAGGTGTAGCCCAGGCCTGGGCTCAGATTCAGGTTTAAATCGCCATTTCCTCACCAAAGGACCTTGGACTAGAGTGTAACCTCCATTAAACTGTTGGTGAATCTGTGAAATATGCATTATAATATTCGTTTCTTCCTGGGTTTGTTGTAAGTTTTAAACAGTATTATAACACACATGAAACACTTAACAGACACTTAGCAGTGTTCACTGTGTCCTACCGCCCCGCTTAGCGTGTGTTACAGCCGTAAAGGTAGCATGTGCCTGTTGAGGACGTACTGGCAGCCCCTTGAATAGGTTGTGAATTTGGTGATTTCCTTTAATCCTTGAAACTCTACGTGCCATGGGCAGTTATTTTCATGAACAGATGAGGAATCTTAGGGTAAAGAAGACGGTGTAATTTGCCCAAAGTCAGACCATAATTTTGGGTGCAGGGGCCTCTGTTCAGCATGGGCCCCTGGGCTTTCTGCCCTCTCTGTTCAGCACCAGAGCCAGACGTGGAGTCGCCTGTCTCCCAGCCCAGAATATCCGGCAGGCAGCAACACAAACCTGGACCTGTTCTGTTTAAGCAAAAACTCCGGAGGGGAGGCAGGTACTAAAGGGATAAATGTAAAAAGAGACGACTGCAAACTGTTATCAGCTCAGAGAAGGAAAGGAACACGCCTCGCCGTGCAGAGCTGGGAGCTTTCCCTTCAGGGCTGCTCTGGGGGCGTTCATTTCAGCTAAACAATCTCCGCTCCTGCACCAAGGCATGAAGGCAGGGTGCATGTAACCAGGCTGACTGTGCCTCGTTGATCATATTCATTCCTAATCCAGTGTCAGCTGTCACGGGCACTTACCTAGTAAACAGATGTCGGCCATAATCATCACGCACTTTGCTTGGTAGTTTTATTGGCCCCACTTTTGAGATGAGGTAATTGAAGCTGGGGAGTTTGCTGCATGCCCGTGATTACCTTGGAAATACCCCTACTGGTCTTTCAACCTAGACTGGTGTGGCTGTTACATCCCAGCCCTGTGAATGGCATCGTGTAGCTTCTACCAAGTGGCCCAAATGACTGACATTGATTTTCTTAATCCGTAGGAAATGGTATGTGACAATAAGAGAAAAGGTGGTAAGAAATTCTTTGGAAAACTAGAACAAAATCCAATACTTCCCCAGCTGGGGTAGCGTACCCAGTGTCACTCATCCCACTCACAGCCTGGCACCTCCTCCCTCCCGACTCCGTGTTCAGAAGCCACTCTGAGCCTTCGAAGAACATTTTGCCTCGTGACACTTTTGACTAAGACCTATGACCTCTCTGTCCCTGGTTTACTCTCTCTTCAAGGTCATTTAAATTTTATGCAGGCTCCTCAACTCCGATGTAAGAAAAGACTCTTTAAACTTCTTGATGAAGCTCCTTAATGAAGATCTTGTGAAGGAAACCTAGTCAAAACCTGGGAGGTATGCACACAGTGAGTGCATGCAACCTCAGCACTTTGTGAAGTTCAGAATCAGAGGGGTGGGAGACTCAGGAAAGGCTTTTTAAGGTAGAAAGGGGAAAGTGAAAGGATGCAGGCTGTGTGAGACTGAAACATCTCTGTCCCAGCCAGCAAGGCACCTGCGTTCAGGATGGTGTATGGGGAGTACAGAGTTCTCACAAAGAAAGAAGTGGTGGGATGGGAGGGAGGACAGATAGATTCTTTACTAGGGAAGGAAAAAGTGGGCTGAAAATTTACTGGTTGAATAAGAGGACTGTGACATGATGTGCTTGCATTTTGGAGATAAGGGTTTTGTGGGGACAGGCCTAGGAGAACGCTCTCTGGCTGGGGAGTCAGCACAACAGAGAACCACAGAGAACCGGGCTGACCTCAAGGCCCCTGCTGGGGGAGGGGCTGCCCGCCATTTTGGTCCTGGGGGCTACTTCTGTCCCTTAGCTGGGGCCTCAGAACTCCCTTCACATCCCAGTCCTGTTGATACAAGAAAACATATGTGGGGCATGGGAAGGGCTGTGTCCCAGGCTTTGGTTGAGCCCCTGGAATGTGCCCCACCAGACGTGGGTCCTTGGCTTCATGCAGGAAAGGTTTCAAGAGCAAGCCACTGTTGAGTAAAGGTAGATTTATTCACAGAGACACATTGAAAGGCAAGAGAAAGGCCACGAGGTTTGGGGGTTGGGTGCTCAGATTAAAAGTAGGTACACACTCCACAGACAAAGTGTGGGCCTTCTCCGAAGAGGGAGAGAGAGTGATGACCGCGAGGTGGCGCTGTGTTGCTGGTTTTCATGGGCTTGGTTGTTTTATATGCTAATAATTAGAAGGAGCAGCCTAAGGGCAAGGGGCTGGGATTCCCTGGGATTTGGCCATTTCCCACCGTTTGATCTTTTGTGGCTAGCCTTGGGATGGCCATGGTGCCTTGGGGCGTGTTATTCACCATGTTACTATTACAACGGGTGTATAATGAAGCTCAAGATCTGCTAGAAGTAAAATCTCTTCATCCTGAGCCTCAAGGCCTACTGGGGGTTGAATCCTTCACCATTTTGATGTTAATTGCTGTGGCCTGCATTGAATGGCTGTGCTCTGGCCCCTTCCATCCTGTCTCACTGTGTTGACACAGAGAGAGCAAAGGCCGGGCCCCGCCTGTGCTCCTGCATTTAACAGGAAGAGGGGTGGGGTGGGCTGATGATGACTCTGAGTGGTGAGAAGGATGTTTCAGATTTTCCCACGTGGGACATGGGGAAGTGCCAGCAGCCACCGCAGATTTATCTCACGGGCATTATCACTTGTGTCACTCATATTTTTCTATTTTTCTTTCTTTTTTTTTTCAATTATTTAATCTAAATTTAACATCAGGTTTTCTTAGGAAAGAAATTTCTCTTTTTCTTTTCATTGGGGCTCTTTTGGGGGGGTAGGTAATTAGGTGTATTTATCTGTTAGAGGAGGCCCTGGCGGTTGAACCCGGGACCCCGTGCACGCTAAGAACACGCTCTACCACTGAGCTCTACCACCCGCCCCATCATCTTTTACTTTTTGCTTTAGCTGCCAAGAATCTTACGGCTGAATTTCTAGTCGGCCTTTAACACTTACCCTGACTTCATGGCATTCGTTTTTATGAGTTTACTTCCCCCTGGTTTCATTTAAGTATTGAATCTCCATTTTCTCTACACTCTAACTTTTGTCTTTTTGTTGTTATGGTTGTTAAGCTGTGTTAAAAATTGTTTAATTCCTCTTTTAGCAGGAGGCTGAAAGTAAATAAATATGTAAACAAACTTATCACACTTAAATGTTTTATACATTCTAAGCTGTTTATTAGTTACTTAAAAACCGAATTGAATACTGAAGTGATAACATTTTAAAATTATTTTTTAACATTTTATAAAAGTATAGCTGATTTACAATATGATATGTTTCAGGTGTACAATAATTGCACAATTTTTATTGTTATGCTCCATTTATAGTTATTGTAAAACATTGGCTATATTCCCTGTGTCGTAAGATACATCCCTGTAGCGTGTTTATGTTACATGGAGCAGTTTGTATAAGAAACATGGGTAATACAAAGTCTGGGGCGTGGCTCTGTCTAACCCATGTTCCCGGTCACCCTTCCTGTCAGAGCCCAGGCCCTCACTCCTGTCTGCAGGGGAGCAACTGGAGGCAGCCCTCATCAGCGCTGGCACCACCCTCTGAGTGGCAGTGACAGCAGTGACTGTGTGTGGACGTGTAAATTGTTGTTCCAGGAGCTTTACATGCATTTCTGCATTTAATAATTAAAGCCCTCCTGTGAGGAATCATTTTAGGTTTTTAATGAATAATACATTTTATTTTGATTTTGAGAGTTCAAACTTCCAGAAAATTTACTGGAATAGTACAATAAAGGCTTAGATACAGTTCACCTAAAAGGGCACTGTTTGCCCTTTTGTGTCTGGCTTATTTTAGTATAAACTTTCAAGGTCCATCCATGTTGTATCCTCAGTCAGTACTTTATTCTTTTGGTTTTATAATATCCTTTTTCTTTTTTTTTTCGTTTTTTCTCTATTTAAAAATATTTTCATTGAATTCTAGTCAGTTTATAATGTTGCGTCAGTTTATAATTTTGCATCAGTTTCTTGTGTACAGCACAACACTTCATTTATATAGGAACATACATGTATTCATTTTCATATTCTTTTTCAACATAAGTTACTATAAGTTATTAAATATATTCTCCTGTGCTATACAGTATAAACTTGCTGTTTACTCTATACATATTCAGTATCTGCAAATCTTGAACTCCCAATTTATTTCTTCCCACACCCTCTCCCCTCTGGTAACCATAGTTTGGTTTCTATGTCTGTGTGTCTCTTTCTGTTCTGTAGATAAGTTTATCTTTTTGTTTGTTTGTTTTTTTAGATTCCACATGTGAGCGATCTCATATGGTATTTTTCTTTCTCTTTCTGGCTTACTTCACTTAGAATGACATTCTCCAAGTCCATTCATGTTTCTACAAATGGCATTATTTTATTATTTTTTTATGGCTGAATAGTAGTCTATTGTACAAATATACTACAACCTCTTAATCCAGTCATCTGTCAGTGGACATTTAGGTTGTTTCCATGTCTTGCTATTGTAAATAGTGCTGCTCTGAATATTGGGGTGTAGGTATCTTTTTGAATTACGGTTCCTTCTGGATATATGCCCAGGAGTGGGATTGCTGGGTCATATGGGAGGTCAATATTTTGTCTTTTGAGGAACCTCTGTACTGTTTTCCACAATGGCTCCACCAAACTGCAACCACAGTGTAGGAGGGTTCCCTATTCTCCACAGCCTCTCCAGCATTTATTGTTTGTGAACTTCTGAATGATGCCTATTCTGACTGGTGAGATGTGATATTTGATTGCAGTTTTGATTTGCATTTCTCTGATAATGATATTGAGCATTTTTTCATGTGCCTATTGGCCATTTGTATGTCTTCATTGGAGAAAAGCTTCTTTAGGCCTTCTGCCCATTTTTGAATTGAATTGTTTGTTTTTCTTTCTTATCAAGTGTAAAAGGTGTTATATATTCTGGGAATTAAGCCCTTGTCAGTCTCATTTATTGCAACTATTTTCTCCCATTCCATAGGTTGTCTTTTAGTTTTGCTTACTGTTTCCTTTGCTGTGCAAAACCTTGTAAGTTTAATTACATCCCACTTGTATATTTTTGCTTGTATTTCTATTGCTTGAGTAGACTGCTCTAGGAGAACATTGCTGAGATGTATGTCAGATATTTTGCCTATGTTTTCTTCTAAGAGGTTTATAGTGTCTTGTCTACATGTTTAAGTCTTTAAGCCATTTTGAATTTATTTTTGTGTATGCTGTGAGGGAGTAGTCTAACTTCATTCATTTACATGCAGCTGTCCAGTTATCCCTACACCATTTGCTGAAGAGGCTGTCTTTACTCCATTGTATGTTCTCACCTCATTTGTCAAAGATTCAATGACCAAAAGTTTGTGGGCCTATTCTTGGTAATTTTGTTTATCCGTTCATTGATGGATGGATATTGTTTGTAACCTTTGGCTACTCTGAATGATACTGCCATGAATATTGATGTGCAAGTTTTTGTGAGAATATGTTTTCATTCTGTTGGCTGTACAGTTGGCCCGCCATATCTGTAATTTCCACTTCATGGATCCAGATGGCTGATTGTAAAGGGACTCGAACATCCTTGGATTATGGTATCCAGGGTGGGGGGTTCCTGAAACCAACCCCCCGAGGATACTGAGGGATGACTCTACATGTAGGAGTGGAATTGCTGAGCCATATAACTCTAACCTTTTGAGGAAACACCAGACTTCTCCAAAGAAGCTGCACCATTGTCCCTTTCCATTGGCCGCAAATGAGGTATCTCTGCCTCCTCAACGACACTTGTTATTGTCCATGTTTTGATTAAAACCGTCCTAGTGGGTGTAAAATGAGAACTCATTTTGATTTTGATTTGGCTAGTGATGCTGAGCTTCTTTTCATGTGCTTATCGGGCATTTGTGTATTTATTTAAATCCTTGGCAAATTTAAACATTGGGTCGATTTTCTTTGTATTGTTCAGTTGTAAGCATTTTTTATATATCCTGAATACTAGTCTCTTCTTAGATACATGCTTTGCAAAATTTTTCTCCTATTCTGCAGATTGTCCTTTCACTTTAGTTTTTTTAAGCATTAAAACAATTTCTTTACAGGGGAGGTAATTAGATGTATTGATTTATTTTATTTTTCTTGCTAAGCATGCACTCTGTCACTTGATATACCCACTTCCCCTGTCATTTCACTTTCTTGATGATGTAATTTGTAACAAAAAGGTTTTAACTTTGATGAAGTCCAGTTTATCTGCTTTTTTCTTCTATCACTTGTGCTCTTCGTATTGTATCTAGGAAACCAAAGCCTATCCTAGGACCACAAAGATTTATACTGTGTCTTCTTTTAGAAAGTTTATAGGTTTAGTTTTTACGTTTCTGTCTGTGATCAATTTTGAATTAATTTTTATTTATTTAAAATATGGGGGTCCAGATTCCAGATTCATTCTTTTGCCTGCAGATACTCAGCACTCCCTGCACCATTTGTTGAATAGACTATTCTTTCAATGGAGTGTTGTTGACACCCTTGTGGAAAACTGACTGTAAATGTAAGTTTTTCCCCCTGGGTTTTTATTATGTCTCATAGATTTATTTATCCAAACTTATGCCAGTACCATTCTGACTTAGTACTATAGCTTTTTAGTACCCTTTAAAGTGAGTCCTCCAACTTTGCTCTGCTTTTTCAAGATTGTTTTGGCTGACCTGGGCCCCTTGCACTTCCATATGAATTTTGGGATCACTTTTTCAATTTTTGCAAAGAATTCAGCTGGAATATTGATAAGGATTCCACTGAATTTGTAACTCACTTTGGGGAGTCTTAACATTTTTAACAATATTGTCTACCATTCCATGAACATGGGATGTGTTCCATATATATAGGTCTTTTAAGTATTATTTCGGTGATACATCAAAATATTCAATGTACAAATCTTGTAAATTTTTGTTAAATGTATCTCTCATTTTATTTTTAATGCTGTTGTAAATGGAAAGGCTGAGCTTCTTGAGGGTAGGACTATATATTAATTTGTTTATTTCTAGGATTTCTACACAGCAAATACTCTAGGTTTATATTTGCTACATAAATCTATCCACAACTCTTCCCACCCCCGTGTTATAAGAAACCAAGACCCAGGTTAAGCTACCTGAACACGTATGTGGAAGTGAGAAATGAGACCCTTGGGTGGGGCTTTGTGAAGATGATACTGAGAGCTTATTTAGGATGGCTTCATCTTAAATTCCTTTAAACAACACTTTTGGTGTAGTCAGATACATTAAGATCATGCCCTTTTGATGTGCAGAGGAGCTAAGACTATCATTTTCAAATAATTTCTAGTGAGAGTGTTGTACTTGAAATCAAATTTGCATCAATCTTTGAAGATATATGTTTCAGGAATTTTGACTAAAGAACACCTGTCTTTATTCATTAATGACAACTAAATTCTCAAGCAACATGTAAGAGTTTGAGCAAACTGCCCCAGCCCCGTAGTGCTGGTTGGCTGCAGCTGTAACTGGAGTCAGTGCTTACCTCTCCCAGCACGCTTGGGCTGATCTGCTCAAAGGTGTTCGTCCAAATGTTTGTCTGTAGTCTGTTGGACAAAGCCATAAAACATTGAGTTAAGGTTGCTGGAATGCAATATATTCCTATTAATATTAACTAAGCACATATTGAGTGCTTACTGTATGTTGGGAATTGTCCCTCAGCCTCACATGTATATTATTTCACTTAAAACTTCATATATTTCCTTGTTATTCTCACTTTACAGATAAGGAGACTGAGAATTAGGTCTTCTGTATTTTGGATGGAGCTCATTATCAATGACAGGAAGTTGTAAGGAAAAAGATATTGATTCATCCTGAGAAAATATTTTTCTGACCGTCAGCAGTGAAGAGGGTGAACACTGAAGAAGGTGATCATTGTTTGAGTGAGACGAGCCCTGGGTTGTACGGAGTCAGCATCCCTGTCTTGGACACGGCACGTGTAGATCTGTGTGGTGGGTGAGGCGGCGAGGCCGCGCAGGGAACGCGGATGCCGGGCCATTGGGCTGTGCTCAGGCCCAGTGGGGCTTTCTCCTAAGGGCAGTGGGCCGTCATTGACAGATCTTAAGTAGGGGAGTGGGGTGCTCTCGTAGATCACTTTTGTCTTGTAGAATGCTTAGAAACATTTAGAAGGCTCTGCAGGAGGTGATGTGATGAGTCAGATTAGGGTGGCTGCCAGGTGTAGAAGTGTAGAATTTTCAAGTGGTTTTCAGTCCCAGTTTTGTGGCTGAGTAGCTGTGTCACTTTGGATGATGCACTCAAGGAAGTAAACAATTTATCTAATCAATTGAAGAAGTGATGTACCGACCTCCCAGGACTGCTGTGGCAATCCAGTGAGATAACGTGTGCACAGTGTGCAGCGTGGTCCCCAGCACACAGTCAGTGCTGAGTGAGTGCCAGTGAGTACCTGGTAGGTCAGGTGTGGGTGGTGGGACTCGGTGACTGAGGAAATCTGGGCCCTGAAGGTGGGGTCCAGTCACATCTGTGAGTGATGGGCCTGAGCTGGGAGAGGCAGGGAGACCTTGCCCCCCGACCAGGGGCCCTGGGTAGGACGGCTATGGGAGGAGCACCGTGAAGTCAGCTCTTTGCAGGTGGAGCTCGAATTGCCTTTGAGACATCTAAGTGCATTGTCATGAGCTCAAAGAGGAGGTCTGGGCCCAGGCTGTGAATTTTCCTATAATCTTAATCCCTGAGGACGCCGAGGTATTGATCACTGAACGTGAAGACATACTTTACAGGACAAGTGAATAGTAGTATCATCTCTGTCATCAAAGCTCACATCTCTTTATTCATCACAAGTTTGCTATTGGGTACTTACAGAGCTCACTTCACCGCCATCCCCTGGGCTCAGGCTCCACAGTAAAGAGCTGGTGAGCCTCCCTCTTTTCCAGAAGAAGACACATTTAGCTGGTAGAATTCTGTACCTCGCCAGACTTAGAATTTTAGTTTGTTGTTTTAATTCTATTTTCTGTTAGCCATCTCCTGACAGGAGAGACGTTTTACCTCATGGACATATTTCAATTAGCTGTTACTGAGAATTGCTGATCTGATCCATAGTGTAAGTATTATATTAAACTTGTAGAGTATATATCATTTTTCTGTCTTTGCCCTTTAATTTTGTATGCCCCTTCAAGTCTCTATCCTATTTGGGGCCTTATTTTTTTAAATTAAAAAATGTCTATTTGCAGTTAAGAAAACAAAAGAAAAGAAAAAATACACATGATAGCTAAACTTAGAAAATATCTAGTGTGTTTTCTGTCTCGGCAACGGAGGGTTCTAGAAACTCGTGAAAACCTTCATTACACAAGTTTCTTAAAATGCTGATTAAGAAATAAAACCTTCTTTCTTCATCTTTCAAGCTGCACAGCTAATTGTGAAGAAAGTGAGGGGAAATCCTCAGAAGCCAAGACAAACCAGAAAGCAGGAATTCTGGGTGATACACGAGCCTTAGAAGCCCTGGGGTGCCTGTTGGCTCCTGTACTGAGTTTCAGTTGCCTTGACAGGAGGGTAGGAGCTGAGCCCGAGTCTTCTCACACTGGGAGTTGGATGACTGATCATATGTAAGGCCAAGCCCATTCCGAGAAGCATGGTTTACTAAAGGGTTAACTATGAAAAAAAATTCCTCAAGGTAAGACAGTAAGGAAAGTCAACTTTTTTGGAAGAGGGGAAAAATAACAAATCCAAAGTAAGGATATAGTTTAAAGCTCTTCTGGCATGAGAGTAACCACAAACTCCTGGCAGAGAATCACAGCTACTCCTGGAATGAGAAGCTGTGGTTTGAATGAATCAGTGAGCAGCCATTCCGAAAAAGGCCTCCAGAGTCTTGAGGATCAAGATACTTGACTGCAAACACCTGTCTTCCAAAGTCTCTATCAAATAACCAGAAAGGTTTTAAAGGAAAGAAGCCATAATCATAGTTTTATTTCTTAACATTACTTTATGCTAGGAATTCAGAGGTGACTATGGAGTTGTCTCCTCTTTTATGGACCTTACCTTCTCTTTGGGGAGACAAACTGACATAGTTGGGGAGCTTGGTGGAGGGAGGTGATAGTCTGTTGCAATTAGCCAGGAGAGGAGATTAAGAAAGCAGTGAAGGGTGGGTGAACTTTTTAGCTAAGGACATTATTGTTCTGCTGGCCCTTAATTGCAGGCTCAATGAGTAGTCACTGGAGGGAATAGATCTTACGGAGGATGGACTTAGCTCAGGTCTCTTTAGAATGGACAAGTGAACCTGGAGAAAGACAGTCAAATCTGTGCAGACATTAAAGTTCACTTGAACGTGCTCCATCCCTGAGCCAAAGATAGGACAAATATGCAGCACTTCTTAAGGACAGAGGAGTGGTTTTTAAGGTTCTCCAAGAATGAAGCCCAGGGAACCGAGATGGCCAGTTGTCAAACTGTGACTTTGCACTTAGGACGGTGTACCCACCAAGGGTATTGGCCTTTTATACATTTCCATTTCTCTTTAATACATGTCAGGTGATGAGGACGTGGGCACAAGTGTTTGACATCTTGTCGAGGCGACTTTGGGTACCTGCCTAGAAACGCGGGCACGGCTACAGCTGCGTCACACATGTTGCCGCCCATCCCACTCCCCGGCTCCGTGATCACGGCAGAGTGGTTCCTTGTTGACCTGTCCATCTCCTCTGTGACATCATAACCCATGAAAAGACCGGAGAGTATTAACTTGGCTTTGTTAAAGTCAAAGGAACAGATCTAATATGGAGTCAGATTTGTTCTTTCCTATTTCAGTATTGCCATGGAGAAGACAGTTTGGGCAGCTTTTTATAGGGTCCTCGAGGCTTTCTCTCTCAGCCTCTGGGCACCTTTATTGAAAACCCTACATAGCTGTCTGGAGTGCTGGAAAACCACTCCGACTGTTTTGCCCTGAAGATGTGTTCAGTTTATAACTCATCTCTACTCCTTGGAAAACAACTCAATAAAAACTCAGTTGGTTTTCCACCAGCCATGGGCAGGGGTGAGGGATACCTTGTTATTATTTCATAAAATAATAATAATAATAAAAATAGTAATAATAAAAATAATAAAAATAATAAAAAAAAATAATAATAATAATAAAAAAAGAAGTCTTAAAACAGCACTGGGCACATAGTTGAGAGTCAATAAATGCTTCCTGGCTTAAATCAAAAGTGATGACTCAGTGATTCCATGGCTGCTGTATTGGCTGAGCTAGTTACTCCTTTGCTCCATTACACATTTTTTTAACTGAAAAAGAAATACATGCAAATGGTTAAAAAAAATTCAAACAGCACAAAAATACACAAGTGAAAGAAGTTTTCCCTCATCCTCTGTTCTTCCGGCCCTCCCTGGAGATGCCACTGTTTACTATCCTTTGGGTGCTTTTCCAGATATGCTATGCACATTCCCACCTATGTATGTAAATTCCTTTAAAGTTTTAGTTATTTTTAACTTAAAGGGATTTAAATCCTCAAGTGGCTTCTGCCTGGGTAATAGAACAGAACAAATCTGACTCCATATTAGATCTTTTCCTTTGACTTTAACCCTATGCTCTGTCTCCTAGGCTTCATCTTGCTTGTAAAACAATGTTGCTTAGAGCCTGAAATATACAGGAGAACCTATTCTGAAGGCTCTGATCTTTAAGTATATTTAACACATTTTCATTCATAAAAAGATTAGAAATTGCAGAATAGAAAATAACGTTTGTTTTGTTAGAGGTTTACAGAGATTTGACCCAGGCAGATAGCTGCAAGAACAAAGGATTCTAACAAGAAGGAATTCCTACACCAAGAAGATTGCAACAACCAAGCACGTAGGAAAAAAGCCTGAATTCTGACTTGGGGAGATGGTTTTCCAGGACATTAGTTTGCCATCTAGGTCTACAGAAACTTGCTATTCCATACCCCAACACCTGGTCTCCCAACTTATTGGCCTGTCCTGCACTGAAGAGAATGAATTTGGATTTGGTAGCACTCCTATATACCTAGCAAGCTGGGCACTGGAACTGAGTGTTATGGAAACAACAGGCCAGCCAAGGAACAATCACCACTCGGAGTGTTGGCGTACTCAGATTTATTATGCCGGCGGGCTCAGAGGGGCTTCTGCTCCGAATTTCTGAGCACCCACCTCCAAGACATACACATGAAGTTTTAAAGGGTTAATTACAAGTAAGGGTGTATTAGCCAATAAGGCTCAAGCAACAAAAAGCAAGGAATCAGCACACTGGTGCTTGTCAACTTGTAATAGACACTTGTTGAGCTTCGATTTACGGCTTAGCTTGTTAGCCCAGTAAACTGACACTAAACTTCAGATTTACGAGTTAGCCCAGCAGAATTTAGATCAGTAAACTGACACATCACACTTAGATTTGTGACTTAGCTTGTTAGCCCAGCTGGGCTTTTCCTTCACATGAGGACAGCTCTCCCACACCCAGGGAACTACTGTGAGCCCTTGATGGTTCCACTAGGGTGGAGTGTGGTTTACCCAGGACGGATGGGGACTATGCACCAACACTCAGGCAGTCTGCTCTGTCTGGGGCTCTGATCTTGAACCACCCCGCTCCCTGCCAGCCCAACACCTGGGACAGTGGAGCTAAGGCAAAGATCGTGCCTGCCTGTTTCCCAGCGTGTAAAAGGGGAATATGTACTCTTCCCAAGGTAGTTCTGAGCGACAACACCTGCGGGTGCTTGGTTCCCAGACCAACAGAAAACCCTGCTCCGCGTGGGGGCAACAGGTGTGATACCCGTAGGGGTTCTGCAGCAGCATCGGATGGAGGGCTGGATCAGGGAGGTAAAACTTGAGCTGCGGGCCTTGAAGTGTTACAGAAGGGTACAGAGGCAGGACTGCCGCCTTCTTCAGGGTGCCACCAGAGGTAAAGCTTTTTCTCTCCATCCTCGCTAGGACCTTACCCTTTCAGGATCCCTCCATTCTCTCTGCTATTCCTGTCCATCTGTCTCCCTCCACTTTTTCCCTCCTCTCCTCCCCCTCCCATCTTTTCCCTCCCTCACTGCCCCACCTTCTCTCGCAGAACCCAGAGCGGATTGCTGGCCCTCCTGCGCATGGGCGGTCGGTGTCAGCTGGACCGCGGGTTGGAAGCTCCAGCTCGGAGCCGGGGATTAGCCCCAAAGGCTTCTCAGCTCTGTCGCCCGGCAGGCCTTTAGCTCCTGCCCGGGGCCGGTGCCTCTGGCTGTGGAAGTGCAATGTGGGGTCTCCCGGGAAAGGGGTCAGGTGGCTGCGGGAGGGCGGTCCGCGTGTCACAGACCACGAGGGCGCGAGTCAGCCTGTGTTCAGCTGAATTGCTCGGGCCAGACCCCTCTGCCCGCGCCACCTGCCCCAGTGCCCCAGTGCCACAGCTTCCCGGGGCCAGGTGTGCACCTGCCGCCTCTCACCCAGCCGGGCTCCCCTCAGTCCGCTGCTGGCGTCCCCTTCCCCTCTCTCGCCCGCGAGTCCTCTCCTCCCGGGCTTCCTCTCCTCGGCCACCGGCCCGTTCCCACAACTGGGCGGGCTGCGTCCCAGGCGGGCGGGGTCTGCGGACCCGGACGGGGCAGCTGGGGCTGGGGCTGGGGATGGCCTCCGAGCGGGGCTGCAGCCCGCGTTTCCACCCATTTCCCTGCCCCGCGACTCCGGGGCTGCCCTGGTCTTCCTTTCCCGCTCCCTGAGGAACAGCTCAGTGGCGTCTGCACTGCTCCCTGGGCTGAGAGCCTCCGGCTGTAAAGCCCAGCTACTGGTGGAGTCGGGAAAAGGGATCCTCAGTGCCAAGCGAGCTTCTGTCTCCTCCCTCAGTGTTTCTGCCCCAGGTAAGTACCTTGAACACTTTCAGGTGTTATGATGGCGGTGCTTGTTGGTGTCATGTGTTTTTATAGTGAGAGGGATTACAGTGTTGAAAGCAGGGCTTGGTTCAGTTAAAAATGAGCTGAAGGCATAAGGCTGTGTCATCCTCCTTCCTTCCCTCTCCCAGGGTGAAAAGTGTGACCATCGATTTTAAAAAGACAGTTACATTCCCTAACTAGCCCAGCCCAGCTTGGTGTGTTAACAGGAAGAGCACCACCAGAGGCGTTGGAGACCCAGGGACATTGCAGTCCTAAAGAGCTCCTGGCACAGTTTGGTTTGTTTTGGTTTTTTGTTTTCCTTAAATTGTGGGGCAGACTAAGTAGTATAGAGGGAAAAATAATTGTCAAGAAATATTTTTTCATATAACAGCTTTATTGTGATATTGTTCACACACCATGAAGTCCACCCATTTAAATGGTACAATTCAGCAGCTTTTAGCATATTTACAGTTGTGCAACAATTATTATTCCAGAACGTTTTCATCACATCAGAAAGACCAGTGGAAATGAATGACCAATCCACCCCTCCCCAGTGGTGGTTCTAAAGAAGTTTCTTGGCTATTCTTGACCATAAATTAACTTGTTACATTCCATGAAAAATCTGGTAGGAATTCTAATCAGAATTGCAATGAATCTGTCTATCAAAATAGGAAGACTTAATGTCTTTATGGCATAAACTTCTTCTACTCATGAATATAACTGGGACCCTATATTTTCATCTCTCCAGAGCCTGGCCCATGGGAAGTCCTCACTAATTGTTGGGCTTGTGAATGATGAGATTCTATACATCATTAGTTGCAACTGTAGCCTTTCACAGAAGAGAAAATTAACCTCAGTGAAGCCAAGTGACTCTCTGATGGTCAGAAAGAGTGACAGCCAGTGCTGGAGTGATCCAGTGGACTTGGTGCTTGCAACTAAAAATATTCAGCAGCTACAGCTAAGGGGATTAGAGTGTTCTTTTATTTTTCCTTAATGGCGTTGCTTTTATTTTTACTTATTTTTTTAAATTAATTTTTTTGAAGTGTAGTCAATTTACAATGTTAGTTTCAGGTGTACAGCAGAGATTCAGTTATGAACATATGCATATGTGTATAAATATGTTTTAGATTGTTTTTAGTACAACTCATTACAAGAAATTGAATATAGTTCCCTGTGCTATATAGTAGGTCCTTGTCATTTATTTTATATTTATTAACGTGTATCTGTTAATCCCCCCTTTCCTGCCTGCTAACCACAGTTGGCTTTCTATGTCCATGAGTCCATTTCTAGGAGCACCATTTTTCTTAGTAATATATGCTGGTTGGCTGCTTTCAGTTTCAGTAATTCCATCTGTGGGTGCTTTTCTTCTGGTGGCCTTTATGTGGTTTGTACACGTGGTAATAGAGGTCTGTATTTGGGAGAACTCCAGGCCTCGTGTAGTCCCTGGTACAGAGTTCCCACTGAGTTGATGCTTGAACTGGGAAAAAAACATAGTAAATGTTGGAATTTCCAATATGGTTGAGACTTCCAGGTTTCTATAACCTGCTTGGCCCACCTTAATATTGGCTGCACCCTTACTTGGTAATTTGGTGGAATTCCATGGTATGGTGGTGTAGAGACAGGGCCTTTTATGCTTATTCTCTTTCCTTTTTCTAACACTCATTCTCCTGGGTCTCCCAGATCCTCCCCCAGCAGTGCCCAGGGCTGGCTTGGTGCTGCACTGAGGATATATTTATTAATAAGGACCTTTCCTCATCTCTTCTGAGCCTCCATTTTTTTCTCTGCACAATGAGGGCTTAGACTAGATATGTGCTTTTCAGTTTCTTTTAAAGCCATGTTTCCTTTGAGAAACAGAAAATGCAAATCACTCCTCCCATCCCAACCCTTTAGATTTTGATACAGCCTCCAAGGAGTGACATAGCACTTTGTGGAAAATTGATGTGATTGTGATTCCAGGTGGCACAGAAAAGACTCTTCAGAGATTTATTGCAGGGAGAGGGCAGGAAAGGTGCAGTATGTCACACTTTCTGGTGTGAGCACTGGAGCAGTGGCTTGGATTTAAATACGGTGTCTGACGTGGCCTCTCTCTAATCATGTACAATGTGATAAACTTCTCTACCTCAGTTTTTCTTGATGTGTCAAGTTGGCGTGATAATATTTTAGGGCTTTTGTGAAACATTATACACATAATCCATTTGTGTTTCGGTAGAAATAAGACCTGCTAGGGATTCAGGGATTTGTTTAAAAAAAAAAAATCTTGTCCATAGCAATCTGTCGGTGTGTATTTTGAATTTCCTGGAGGGTGAGGGTTGAGTCTAAAGTCCATCGTGGGACAGGTGGCCCATAGTTTTCTGTGCGCCTGATTGCCCCCTCCTCCCCAGTCCTCTTCCTCAGTCCAGGATTAAGTTCCCTAGTAGATTTACACAGAGGTCTTGTGGAAATGGATTTTCATTTTATTGTTTCACCAAGAAGGGCTGCCATCATGATCTCTGTGGTCAGGTTTTGAAGGGCTGCCATCATGATGTCTAGTCAGGTGAAGGCTATGCAATTGGGAGTTTCTATTTAATAAAAAGAAAAAAATTACAAATAGAAAATTAGAACAAGGGTGATGACAGGAGCTCTTGGAAGTGGGCACCATTAGTTTTGTTAGCTTCAGGTGCAGTGGCCTCTTGCCACGAGGACCCATCCTCTTGCTCTGAAGTTGGAGGGACCAATGGGTTGAGTGGGAATGTTAACTGAGTGTATCTCATGTGCTGGGCATTGTCCTATTTGTGCTTTGTGTTCCTTATTTGAGACAGTGAGCTCATTTAACCTCAATAGCCTCTTTAAAAAATTAGACTTTTTATTTTGAGATATAATGTAGATTCCCATGTAGTTGTAAGAGAAAATATGGAGAGGGCCTATGGACCCTTTGTATAGTTTTCCTTAATGGTTCCAACTTGAAAGTTTGGGGTACAATTCATTACTGACTCACTAACAATTTGAGGTTTGTTTTATTGCCCTAATTTTATTCACGATTAAACTGGGGCTTAGAGAATCACACAGGCCTGACCAGGTCACCCACATGGTTAGTGTCGAGACGGGTGGAACGTGGGCTTGGGATTTCCAGGCAGTACCATTATGATGGTCTGTGGCAGGGAGCAGCATTCACTTTGCTGGTTTATTCATTCATTCAACAAATATTATTGAGTAACCTCTGTGGGTCAGATGCTTTCATAGGGTTATCTGATTCTTCAGCAGTCCTGAGAATCAGGTAATGTTTATATTTTTTAATCTGAGAAAATTAGCTCTAAGAAGTTATAACCCCCCCAAAGGAAATATAGCTCATAAAGGAGCGATACTAAATTTTACAGTCACCCCTTTTTATGCAGGTGGTACCCTAGGCATTTTACATTTGCAAACTTCTGTAATCCAGATATTTTCATGTAAGACAAAGATTTTTTTTTTAATTGAAGTATAGTAAAGTTTACAATGTTGTGTCAATTGCAAGGTTTTTTTTTGAATTTTGAATTAAAAAATATTTTTTCAGGAGGGTAATTAGGTTTATTTATTTGTTTCATTTTTTAAAATGAGGTACTGGTGTTTGAACCCAGGACCTCGTACATGCTAAGCACGTGCTCTACCACTGAACTGTACCCTTCTCCCCAAGGCAAGTTTTCTTATCCATTATTCTGAAGCTTAGGAGTTCAAATAAATTGGATAGAAAACCAGATCTTTTGATCCCACTGTAGTCCTTTTCTTTATATTCTGCTGAAGGAGGTTGGGGAAAGCACTTCCTTTGTTCACTTCCATATTCAGCATTTTTCAGCAGTGACTTTGCATCAGGGCCTTGGTAGGTGCTTGGAAACAGAAAACAAGAAATGACCCTTCTCTGCAGGGCAGGAAGCCTAGACCAAAAGCTGGGTAATGTGATCCGAGCTACGGTAGCCATTTGAAGACTCTGAGGACAAACTGTACCTCCGGATTTACTTGAGCTTCCCTTGCCTTCTGGTTGGTACACACCAGGTCATCGCAACCCAGATGGACCTGCAGCCCACAGTACAGTATGTACCTCGATCTCCTCTCCCCTCTCGTCAGGGCCTGCAGCATGAGCATCCCTGACTACGTGCACTGTGCTGAGGACCACCAGACTTTCCCCGTGGTGGTCGAACACGTGGGGATCATCTCAGAGGAGAATTTCTTTTGCATCTATAAGTGAATCACCTTGGTGAGTCAGATCAGTCCGTGCAGCTCCCAGTGGGCAAACTGTATCCACTACAGGCACCACTATGCACCCAAGAATGGGTGGAGCGACTTCCAGACCCACCGCAAGGTCTTGGGCCTTGTCATCATTACTGAATGCCTCTCGGCCAAGGCTTCGAAAAGCTCCACGTGCAGAGGAGCTGTATGGCACCACGCTCTATGACTCTCAGCTCTTTGACTTTCTGCTGCATGGGGAGGTGGCCGAGCAGCCACGCACCGAAGTGGCCTTCAATTTACGAGGACTGCAGGGTGGTGGAGAAGAGGATCGACGACTTCACTGAGTCACTCTTCATCTTGCCCAAGTCCAAGTGGCTGGACGGTGCATCCGACAATTCTGGGGACAAGATCCTCCTTCTCTGCATCCCATTTGAGAAGGAGGACATCATGGGACTGGACACAGAAAGCAGGTAAGTTTACCTGGAGGCCAGTCCACCCTGGCTGTGTGCCGGGGTTCTTCCCTACATCCAGAAAGTGATCAGCAAGGAAGAGGACTCTCTTGTAGCCAAGGGTGGAGGGAGGTGCAGCCCGCCGCTTTACAGACATTTAAAAGTGAATCCGCCTTTGTTTCAGAGAGATCCTTTTAGGGTTATTGTGGACACTTACTGCAGCTTTTCAGCCAGGACCCTGGTGGGACCCCTGGAGTTGCTGACCAATAGAGTAGCCACAGCCACTGATGCTAGGAGAGCTGGGGAGGAGGCTGCTCTGAGCTGAGATTTGCTGTAGGTCAAATGAACATCAGACGCTGAGACTTGTCTAGTAAAAAGAATGTAAACTATCTTATCACTTCCTATATTGATTACATGTCAAAATGATAGTATTTTACATACAGTAGGTTAAGGTTTGTTCTTAAAATCATTTTCTAGTATTTGTTTTTTGTTTGTTGGTTTGTTTCTTTGTTTACCGTTTTAAATGTGGCAACTGGGAAACTTTCTTTACATGGCTCTCATTTCATTTATGTTGGGCAGCCTGTCTTTAGATAGTCTCATCCCTTTGCTTGTAGATGAGATGCTGAATCCCGAGAGGCAGAACGAGGCGCTGGTTGAGCTGGGGCTGGAGCCGGTGTCTCCTGCCTCCCAGGCCCAGCACCTGTTCGGCTCAGGCCCTCTCTTCCTGCCCGACAGCCAGCATGCCATGTTAGGACATCAGAATCACCGCCAGGGACCTCCGAATGAACTCCTTATGCAGGGAAAGGCGTATCACGGAGTATGGGAAAGAGCAGGGAAATGTTCATCCTCACTTTGTCCCTGTGATTAAGTCAACGGCCCCACTTTGTCTCGGAATTACAGACGAGCTCTTCTGGGCTGCCTAACCCCCCACCATCTGCTCTGTTTCCCCGTGTATCTATAGTGCTGTCCTTCGTGCAGAAGAGGGTGACATGCCTTTGCCGAGAGGTGGTCCCCCTTTGCTGGGGAGAGTGAGGGAAGCTGTGTGCCCACGGCCTACGGCCTCAGGCCTTGAGTCTGGAGAGTACTCATGGCGGTCTGACAGGTGACGGTCGGAGGACCTGGCACGGCTGCCGGGCCCACTGTGGAGGCGGTGCTCTGTGATTCTTGAAATTAACTAAGATCAGATTCTACTTTCTGGTTATTGGTAAGTTGGAGGAGAAGATGCCAGAGAATTGATAAAAAGAATGTCCAGACCAGCCCTGTGAGTGATAGGCACAGGGGACCCGAGTCCCCCACGTGTGTGAGGTGCCTAGCGGGCTCTGGATGAATTTTCTGTTCCTCCCGGACATAACTCTATGGCTTAAGGAAGGGGCAAGTCATGTCATGGCCTGTACTTGTCCTCACAGGGCCCTGTGATCTTCATGCCCACACTCCCCTTCTGCTCCTTGGAGATGAGGTGTCAGGTTTAGGAGCCTGGGCACTGCTGAGGGCATAGCTGCCAGCACTGTGCTACACCGAGGCTGGCTCCGTTCACCTCACATGTCACCACCTGCTGAGCCCCCAGGCGTCAGTCAAGGTAGGTGCATAGGTGCAACATACGCAGAGACCACGTTCTCCCCCTGGACAGATTGATTGGTGAGCAGTGGAAGCCTAGAGCCCTGCCCCAGCCCCAGGCCAGTGCCTCCTCTTTTGTCATAGGAGGCACTGGTGTCATTTTTGCTCAGCAAATGCTTGGCTCTGACTCTGCAGACCCACCAGAGAATGCCAACTTGTTTTTGCCTTTTGAAGTCTGCCCTTGGGATTTGGCGGAGTAGCTGGATGTGTGCTTAGCCCATAGTGGTTGACACTGTCACCATTGTTTACCCAGAACCTCGTGTACCAGGCATGGCTCTCGGCATCAAAATACAGCAGCGCATTAAACCTCCCTCCTGGTGGGTCTGTCTGTTTTGCTACCATAAGGGCTCAGCCAGCATCTTAACGTCAGTGAGATAACGTGGCCAGTGAGCTCGGGTCAAGCACATTCTCCTCCAGTCACTTTTACTCAATTTTTTCTTTTACTATTCCACAGTCATTAATTTTTTAAACAATGCTTTGGTACAGGAACAGCCTAATTCTCTCCTGCTACTCTTGGTGGAAGTGAGTAAAACTGTCCAGCCTGAAATGCGACCACAATTTGTAGCTCAAAAGCTGCCTAGACGCATATAGGTGGAGTTTTGGTTAGGGGCGCTGATCACGTTGGGGTCCTCCGGCAGCACCGCTCCCCTCAGGCCCCTGCCTTCCCTGGAGCAGGAGGTGAGTGTGGGTCTCACCGTCCCAGCATCCCTGGCCTCACACACTCACATAAATTCTTGTACATGCTGTCAAAATCATTTTTGTTCTTGTGTGTTTGTAATTTTCTCTTGTTCCTCTTTTCCTTTTTCTTTATTCTTTTTCTCTTGTACTGCCCAGTGAGCATGTTGTTGCGTCTGAAAATGTGGGCTGTGCACACTCTGCATTGGAAATATCCAGATTGCCCTCCATACAGTCTCCATCGCTTTAAAGAGCAAAAACTTAACAGTTGCCTTGATCCATGTATTATCCTAGTCTTTTTTTATTTTCTAATTTTTTGGAATATTTTCTTTGTTAGCACATCACCCACTGGTTTTTGATACCTGTTAAAATCCTTGCTTTGAGGAACCTGTTTGGTCCTCCTTATATTTGGTGACAAATGCGCCCTTATTAAATTTGTTTGATTGTTTTGAAGAAGTGAGATGCGAATTGATTTAGGCGGCTGCTGAGGGATTCTTTTCATGGAGTATTTAATCTTGTCAAGTCAAAGTCTGCAGCATCTTGCTCGATTCCTGCTTTTACACAAACGTGCTCTTCACGCGGTTCCTGGCTGTCACAGTGTGACGTGCGTGATGGCACTTCCTGGCCAGCGGTCACTGGTGAGAAAGTGGCAGGCTCATGGGTGTGCAGCTGCAGGGGACGCTGTTGGAGGAAGCAGTCACCGTTTACTTATTTAATTTTTTTTTTTTGCATTCAACATCCCTGTGCCATTTACTTTACTTTGCCTTCATAAAGGGGCAGAAGTGGGTCTAAAATCCATGCCACTCTTGTGTTCCCTTTACGAGGCTGGTTTTTCTGAGTATCAGGAAAACATGGCCTTCTCCTAAGTAGCTGGCTCACCTGGATCTTGTTGACACAGCGACCGCTAAAGGGGACCGTAGCTTCCTCTCTTCTCCAGCCAGTGGGCATTCAGAGCCGGGTCTGTGCTTTGCCTCAGCAGCCGTGCAGGCCTCCCTGCCCCGGCCTTTACTTTTAACCCATGTTGGCATAAATATCTGACTCCGTGTCTGTTGCAGCTGATTTCCACCACTGACGGCCGTGTAGTTAGTTTGCGGTAGGGAGTCTGCAACACCCCAGCCAACCTTGAAGGAAGATGTTTTGGCCGACCTAGGACCTTGGATTCTCACCCCCATCATGGTTCATCTCACTCGGTGGAAGGGTTTGTCCACCACCATCATGCTGAACATGAGGCCTTGTTTCTCCTTTCATGCTCTGGTCCAAATGTGGACACTTCATTTATCACTGAATTTGTATCGCTTGAGACAGGCCATAATATCTGAATGAGTCCATCACATTCTGGGTGGGGAACAGAACAGAAGTAATTGTCACAATTAGATGGAGACTAGGCTGTCCGTGTTGGCTAATGCTGGCTGGGATCTGTGATGGCCGGGCTGTGCCCTGGACACAGGCCTTTCCCGTGGCTCCCGAGAGCCCAGGGGTTGGAGTGAGAACAGCCTTGCCTGGGTTCCTCCATCCTCATCTGCTCACTGGCAAGTGTGTCTGCTAATTAGGAGCTCCCCCAGACCTCGGGCCCTTCAAAGCTCAGACCACGGGAGAACCTTGAGTCCCTTCTCCTGGGCCTCCTTTGTGAGAATCCAGTGCCTTCTGAGGTGACCAGCGGCAGGAGATGCCTCCCCCTCCAGGGAGCACCCTACGGAGGACTGTTAGTCAGTGTACCATGCTGTGAACTTGGGGGGTTACGGCCATGGTCCCTGTAGAACCACATTTGAGATGGGCTTAGCGACGGAAATAATAGGACTGATTCCAGGGCAGGGATTAGGGGAGGGAACATTGGAAATTGAATGTGACCTCAAACACATAGTTGGGTGCTGGGGCTGTTACTAAAATGGGGAGTCTGGGAGGTACCTGCCAGGAATCGAATTCCAGAGTAAATGGTTAACATGAGGCATTTTTAAGATGCCATTTGTCATCCAAGTTAGGACTTCAAAGAGGCACTCGTGTCTATGAGATTGTGGCTCAGGTGAAGGAGCCGGACTATAGATACACGTTGGGAGTCGTCATTCTTAGCTGGTGTTCATAGCCTTGCATGTGAATTAGATCATCTCGAGAGCTGCAGACTGAGGCTGAGGGGGGGCAGGGCCCTGCCTGTGTTGGAGGAAAGCCCAGACCATGCAGCTTTGGTGTGTCAGTCAGCGGCATTTGCGATTTTCAGCCTAATGCCATTTATCTTTAAGGGGCCGGGGGGTGTGCAGGGCCAGCCAGGAAGAAATCTGAAGGGAGGGTCGTGGCCACGTGTGTGTCTTGGGAACATGCAGAGTCTGCAGGGTCCTGGAGGGTAGACTTCTTAGAAGCTGGAGTTGGAGTGAGGAGTGGGCAGAAGGTAGTCACACTCACCTGTGAGGGAGGGGGGAGTCCTTGGGAGTCCCCACCCTACCGGACTTGCTTTCCCATGAACAGACGGCAATCATACAGAGTATCTGAAGTGAGAAAGGATGGGTGCTGGGAGGGGAGCCAACCTGGAGAATGGTGCTTGGAAAGTTCTGGAATAGTCTCCCTGGAAAATAGAGTTAAAAATACCCAGAATCTTAAGAACGTTGATAGTGACTGGGGAGGAAGCAGTTTTTCTGGCCTCCTAAGGGTAAGTCATGTATCCGGGGATACACAGAAAAATCGGGCATTCTGTTCCGTGGTCTTGATCCTTACCGGGGGAACAGTGCAAGTTTAAAGGGGGAGAAGGGCAGCGGAGGGAAGCTAGTCAGGCCCCGTGTCAGGTACCAGTCGGCAGCCCTACTTGCGTGTTGCGTTCTCATCCATGCCTCCCAGGTGAGCGGTGGCAGCCCCCTTTTGCAGATCGGGAAGCCTTCTCAGAGGGTTAAGGAATTGGTCCATTTAGTGGCTAGTAAATGCTGCAGCAGAATTCAAGCAAGGCCTTGTCAGACTTCAAGGGCATGTTTTCTCTACTAAATCCGGTACCTCCCTGTTGAACCTGGAATGGTGAATTGGGTCAGTTTTGGAGCCTTTCAGATAAAGTACGATTTAAGTGCCTCAGGACTGTTTCACAAAGCTCAGCGTTCTTTGATTTTTCTGAAGCACCTCAGTGCTTTTCGCCCCACAGTTGTTAGGTTTTCTCCATTCTCGATGACGTGGTTGCAAATAACGTACAGGTGCAAAACCAGACTTAGCAGCTTCTGAAGGGAAACTCTCCAGTTCTCCCTTGATCGGCTTTCTTCCACGGGATGTAACTGCTGCAGCGTAGGCCTGAGTTTTACTTATGGAGTGAGGGTTTAATATCCAAAGTTAGCATAAAATGGTCAGATGAAGAAAATCGACGTTGACAATTTATTTTTGGGTTTCATTAGACAAGATATACTATCAATTAATGACCCATATAGCAAATGAAATTGACTACAGAACATTGCATTTCTTACTTTCTATTTAGAGTTCTCTTACAGAATAAGGTTGCCTGCTTTGGAACATCATCTCCACCACCACGGCACCTATCAGTGTGTTGGTGTGATTGCATTTACGCAGTGAATGTAATCTGGTCTTCCTCAGCCCCAAACACTCCAGTGAAGAATCACGGGCTGTAGCCATCTCTTGGTCACGCAAATACTTCTAAAATTATATGATGCCAGAAAAGAAGGAAGAGAGAGAGAGAGATTGCCTTTATCAAAGTTCCTTTCAATTCTAACTGCAAACTGTTTTTGAGCAGCTCTGGTTTCCTTTGGATATGAATATATACATTTCTTTGCATGTAATCTGGGTTTTGGACTAGAACACCAAGTTCTTGCTGTCCACAAGCCACAAAAACAGTAGCCAAATTGCACACGTGTGAAATTGTTTATAATTTTTCCTGAGAAAGTATCTTTGAATTTGGGACTTGGGCTGTGATTTTTGCTTTTTGCTTCCCGCACCCCTCTTGTAATCTCTCACTCCTTCCCACGTGGCCCCCAAGAGTTCGTGGTCTCAAAGGAGCGGGCAAACACCCAGTTGGTCACCATGTACTGCTGCTATAGATGAAGCCCAACCAAGACCTAAAGGACATTATCAGAGAGGACTTCCTGGAAGAAATGGAGTCTATATTCATTTGTGAGGACAGAGTGTCAGCCAGGAGAAGTAGTCAAGAATGTGGCTCAGGTGGCAGGTGCAGCCCGGGCAGATGCCTGGAGGCTTTTGGCGTGGGGAAACGGGGAGAGTGCCCTGTGTGGTCCAGGGTGGAAGGTGCCCCTGCTGGTGAGGACACTGGAGAGAGTCCGGGATGGAGGGCTTTGGAAGAGCTTGGGTTTTACTAGAACTGACACAGTAGTCAGTGAAGGGTGTCATCAGAAAGTGACCCTCAGTAAAGGTAATTCTGGTTTTTCTTCTGATATTCTACAGACACAAGGGTAGGGACGGGTGAGAGTAGGTATGTCTGTCCCTTTGAGACCCACCCCGTCATTCATTTATTCATAACACGTGCACTTTTGTGTGTCTAGGGGAGAGAGGGTGGACCCACATTAGTAAGCAAAATGTATTTGCTTCTTGTGAGCTTAGCATTGTCAGAAGTTGACTTAGCCTAGAATGTTCTAGGAATAGAGGAACAAATTGTGGTAGTTGGAAGGAGGGAAGGCTTCCTTGGGAAACAGTCAAAATGAGCCTGGAGACAAGTGGGGAGTAGGAGCAAGTCAGGGGGCCCCTGAGGTCACTGGGGACCTGTGTACTGAGGTGAGGCTGGGCAAGCAGTGTCTGGGGTGGGGCTAGAATTCCACCAGGGAGCCTCTGAAGGGTTTGAAGTGGGGGTGATGTAATCAAATTTGTGATTTGGGAAGACTGCTGTGGCTCTGTGTGTGTGTGTGTGTGTAGCAGGGAAGAGGGGAAGGGTGCCACCAACAGGGGGGGTCATTAGAAGAACATTCACAGGCTGGGAGAGAGGCGTCGGGACTGCTTGGGGATGGCAGGGGCAGTGTGGATGCCGGATTTCCTTATGGGGAGGGCTTGTTAGCAGGGCGACCCTAGAGGCGACTTTTGGCTGGAAGTAAACAGATGGAGGCTGCCAGGTGGACTTTCCTCTTCTTTCCTTCCCTGCCTTGTGTGATGATCTTAGCTCAGCCAACTTTTGGAAAAGAAGAGCTAAGTTCCAGGGTAGCCCAGGACTTTGTTGAGCTCGTTCGAGTGAGATCTGATAGGATTTAGGTTTGTGTTCTGATCTGCATGTTCACTTAGCTAGAAACATCCCGTCATTTCAATTTCTATAGGGGTTTTTATTCTTGATAAAGATTGCTTTCTTGGTGAGAGGAAATTTAATACAGCTGTTGGCTTTCTCAAAAAAATCATATCTTATAAGAACTTTAATATTCAAAACAATAGGAATATATTAAAATGTTAAAGTAAGTCTTTGGTGCAGTTTCTTTGCTTTCTGAGCTAGTGTGGAGTTAGAGCCTTTGCATTACTTAAGAGCACATACTTGTCAGTATTTAAAAAGCTGTTAGTGAGCGCCCCAGGCCCCACCTCTCAAAACATCATTAAAGTTTGCTCTGAAATAGTGAGGTCATAAAGGTCTTATTTGCAGAAACCAAACAGTTGGTTTATAATATGCAGCATAGCTCCCTTTATAAAATAATAATAGGTTCAAAATTAAGAAAGTGGAGGATAATTGATTTTTTTAAAGCTGAAACATAAACTTTCTTGTGCTAATGTTGCAACTGGAAATTTTGAAAAGAAAAATCCTACTGTAATATCATCTACGTGGAATACATATATGACTTTCACGTTTGAAAAGTAACTGCGCGGTGGTTTTTGAAGTCAGGAGAATTCCAGCTCAGATACTGGCAGTGATGGTTGCTGGTTTTTAATGGAAGGGCCTAAATTTGCCTTCTTAGCATTTTTTTTTTTTTTTGGAGTGAAAAGTTTGAGTAGTGCTTTGCCAGCATGATTTTGGGGCAATTTGAGGGCAGATGTCGTGTACCAGCAATGAGATATTTCCATGCATTTTATTTTCCGGTCATCACCAGGGCACATGTGGGGTTTGTGCCTGCAGGCTGGAATGCTGCTGGACTCCCTGATCCATCACCGTTATGTCCTGGAGCTGCTCCGGTCAGTGAATGATTTTCTGTGGCTTCTAGGTAATGTGGTCTGAGGCAGATGATCAGATGTGCAGTTAAAGTACTATTACTTGAAATAAGAGTAACCTAGAAACATGGCTCTAACAATACAGGGTGAGGGAGAATTGGCTGAGCTGCTTGCAGTGGGGAGTTTTCTCAGGTGACTCCCTCACCGTGATTCTTGCCAGTATCCGCCCCAGCCCTGCACGGTAGTCCTGCCGAAGCAAGCATGCTCTTTGCTCAGAAACGCACTGAATTTCCTTGTGCCTCTGTTTGTTGGCTTGTTTTTTGAAAGCACGTCTTGCCCTTTGCTTAAATGCCATCCATGATAGTCACTTCTTACACTCATTCTACTGGACTTCGTCCAAAAATAGCTGCTGAATGGAAGAACAGAATGTAGTAACTCCATGTTGTGGAACATTATTCACATGTAAGAGTGAATAAAAAAGAAAAAACAAATAAAGAGGAAAATGAAAAAGGCCACCTGTTCTGGGAAATCCTCCCTGACTGTTCAACCCGCACTTTTCCCTTTGAAACCCAATCACTTATGCTCCACCGTACTCTTTTTGATAGTACTTACTACCTTCTAATAAACTTTAACGGTTTCAAAAAAAAAAAAAAGAGAGAGAGAGATGCTGATACCACTTCAAAATGGACAAGCCTTGAAAACAGCATTTTAAGTGAAAGGAAGCAGACACAAACGGCCACATATTGTTGATTTCAGTGATCTGAAATGCCCAGAAAAGGCACATGCAGAGGCAGAGAGCAGGTGATGGTTGAAAGGGGCTGGGTGGAGGGGGATTAGGGAGTGACTGTTAGTGACAGGAGGTTTCTTCTGGGGTGATGAAGTGTTCAGGAAATAGATGGTGGTGTGGGCTGCACAACTGTGAGTGTGCAGAAGACTGCTGAGCTCTGTCTCTGGGAGTGCCTGTTGTTGGGGCGGCTTTATTTTGTTCTCATCGTGCAATGAGAAGTCTCATCTGCTGCTGTGGCCGTTCTACTCCCGTGAGTGGTGAGGGTCAGAGACTTTGTAGAGTCATGTTTCTTTTTTTTTTTGCCCCTTGCTGAGTGTAGGCAAAAAAGGTTTAAGCCTGAGAAAGTGCTCCATCTGCAGAAATGTCTTTCAGTTTTGCATGGTGTAAAAATCTTGAGAGCTTTTTAATCGTTGAGGACAGCCTGTGGGGGGAAACAGCCCGTGAATCCTGGGTGAGTCCCGGTAGAGCTGCGAGTCCCTCCCTGACACGGGTGGGGATTTCACCCCCGTTCAGGCAGTGAAGAGCCCAGACCCGTGAGCGGAGTTGACAGTCGTGAATATTTACGTGAATCCGCTGCTTCACCTTGGATATTAATTTCAAGCTGAGTCAGTTTGTGGCGGCAGCCTCATCCTACATCAGGAATTTATAGTATCTGCTCTTTGAGGTGAAGACCTGACAGACTTGACTATTTAACAGTCTCCCTTGAATTGTTATCTCAGATTACTTTGTCAAAAGCAAAACAGCAGAAATACAGACGTCCTTTAATGCCAATGTGACCTGGAAAGGGTTTAGTCTCTGTGCCTCAGTGGCCTTATCTGCAGGTGGGGATGATGATAACAGTGCTTCCCTCAGAGGGGCTGGTGAGGGGAGAGTTAGAAGCACACATGGAGGACTTACACGAGATGCTCATGAATGACCGAATTTAGTGCTCCCAGCCTGGTCAGGCCTCAGGAGCAGAGATGTCAGAACAGAGCAGTCCTAGCGGGAGCTCGATCCGTGTTGGCAGGTGTTACGATCAGTATCACCTCTGTGGGTTATCAGGTAGTTTTAAGACTTGGTAATATGAATTCATGAATAATGTTAGAAGACTAGACATCTCAGATACTCTTTACATAGTTCTCAAGATTTCCTCTGAGAAATGGATGTTTTCTCCCCATCTTAAATCTGAGATGAGTCTCTAAAATATTCTGTATTCCTCCATCTTTTTGCTTTAATTCTCCATTTCTTAAAAAAGAAAGTTTTTAAATGGAGTTTATGGGGACTGAACTGAGGGCCTCATGCATGCTAAGCACATACTCTCCCAAATGAGGTATAATCTCCCAAATGATTTTTTTTTAATTTACTTTCTTAGTATTCAGAGGTTAGAGGCCTCTAATTCTTTTTCTGGAGACTTGTCCATGAACCTGTAAATCTATAATTAATGGACAAAACTTGGTTTATTAAAAACATCAATAGAACATTCTGCAATCCATCCAAAAGGAAATGCTGATTGAATTAAAATGTTTCTCCTTTAAGGTGATTTCTCCTTTTTGGTCTAGCTTAATTTATTAACAGCCATCCTCATCATCATAATGACCAAACTCGCTCTGAGTGGACACCTACCTAACACTAAAATGCTTTCCTCATGTTTTACTTCATAGCAGGTGTTTGAGGGTAGGTATCAGTGTCTCCTTTTTTGCAGCTGAGGGATTGAGAGATGGAGCAGCTTGTCCTAAATCACACCCAGCTGGCCGTGGCTAGCTCGGTGCTGGAACCCAGGCTGCACAGGATGCATTCTTAATTGCTCCTCTAATCAGCCTCCCGTTGAGTGGCTACCTGAACTTCTGTGACTCCATAAATGGCCGATTTTAGTGATCTCAGCCTTATGAGGACTTCAAAGGAGAGACACCAGTGAGAATGTGAGACAGAGTGGCATAAATTAAAATTGTACATTTTCACAAATGTTTAATTCTCAGGTAATTACTTAAAAAGTTAATTTTTTTAATTTAGTGGTCTGTTAGCACAAAAAACAAAACATTAAAAACAATTATAGTGCCAAAGAGAAGTGGGCTTTGAAAGTCCAACCACTGTTAATGATGTTACTTGTTTTTCTCTAGTGGCCCTTATTGACAGAAATACTTACAAAGACTGAATTGGTTTTATGTAGTCTTAATATGGAAGACAAGATTGTCAGTGAATATTATAAGTAAAATCTTTACTCTTTTCTTTCCTGATGGTGAATATGTAAGTTGTTTTCATGGCTTAAGTACATTTCCTTATTTGTGAAATTTGAGTAATATCGTTTAACTTGTCTGACTGTGAGAGTTAGACGCCTTGTATACAAAGAACCCAAGAGGTGCTTAATAAAAATGTGCTGTCAGAATGACAGATATTTTAGAAGGATCAACTCTGAATACTAAAGAGTGTCGCTTATTTCTGATGCATATTCAATATTTATAATATTTATATATATGATATATTTGAATATGGTTTAAAGTAACAAGGATTCTTTTTTTTTTTTTTTTAGTGTAGTATGAAGTTTTAATGAAATCTGTATCATACTAGTGAGACAGGGACTAGTTAAATTGCCTTAATCAGACGACCTTGAATATTATTTACACAGAATATGTATTGTTACAACTCAGAATTCATGTTGCCGTGTAACCATCCACACAGACATTTAAATTCGTGGAATTCTGACCAGATTCATTAAGTTTAGTAAAATCCACATTGATCATTTTCAGGGAATAAGCTTCTCTCTTTTGTGATTAAGCAAAATTTTGATTTTTTTTCCTGCACTCTTAACAGGTTTAAAATATCAAAACATTGATTTAACAAGTCACTTTTTTAATAGAATAAAGCTCATGCTGTTTTATTATGTAAATAAATGTTTTTGTATTTCATCAATCTTGTATGATATCCTGGCTCTTTGAGAATTATTTTGCAAGATACTTAGATAACCTACTGTTGGAAAAATACAAACGTGACTTTTATGAATATAGGCCTAGTACAGATCTGTTGGTTTATGCTACAGTGCAAGACATGAGGCCTGGGAGAGCTTTGCTGCCGATTGCAGGACAGAACCCATGTCTCAGTTTCCCCTCCTGTAAAATGAAGTGGCTGGACTGGATTCTTTCCTCTTCTAAGATGAGTTTCCATGAACCTATGTCTTTTGTTTATATTCAGGAGTATTAGCAATATCAGATTAAATACTGAATACCCTTCCCTTCCCCCGAAGCAAAGTGCAGTATGTGCTACATAAGCTTTTAGTTATCTGATTCTCTTTTCTGATCCTACAGGCAATTTTTGTGTTGCATCTTTCCCGGCAACCTGGAAGGTCATTTTAGCCATAGGTGGCGCTGTTGCAACTTCTAACAGTCTTAATATTCCTTTTGCAAAAGAAGGCTTAACAAATGTTATTTTGTTTTGATTCCGTTGCTTAGTGCTTCAGAATAGCACAATGTCCATTATGTCTGTCTACCTGGAAAAATTATTCTGCTTATGTCTTAGACTTATTCTGTCATCTCGCTGTGAACATTTCAGACTTGCTGTGCAAACAATGGCAAAATCGGTCTTTTCTTCCAGTGTTAGAAGTCAGTGAGCCGGGATTTTATAAAACAGCTTGAAGCGGCCTCTGGAGCACCTTAAAGCTGAAAAGTGTATTGAGTTCCCTGAGTATTGACTCCGCCGCTGTGTGTTAATTGGTGGTAGGAGGTTTGGTACATATACGAAGGGGTGTAGATTTTTGAGTTGGGTTTGCGTGCACGTGCTGCCACTGAGCCACGTGAGCCTGAGTCAGTTTGCTCTGAGTTTTTCCCTTGTCTGTGAGATGGGGACATTCATATCTGCTTTGTAGAATTGTGAGAATTAGAAATTATGTAAAGTGTTTACCACAGTGGGTATGTCAAGAGGGCTCATAAACTTTAGCTGCTTTTTTGTGTGAAGCCATCATTTGAGAGTCTTTGGCAATTACTAAGAAACAGGAAAATAAGAAAAGCTGGTTTTATGCTGAAAGATATTTGAGGAGGTTCCTTAGTTCCTATACCCATAATTAAGCATCAGCAGAGTCAGAACTGTTACACAGTCGCCCTGAACCAACGTTAAGCCACAGAATTCTTTGTTACTTCATATATTTTGGGGCTTAAAGGGATCCAATACTTATACACATGTTGTCTCCAGCAGCCAACTGAGAGATGACACAAAAGAGTAGGCAGGCGATAAATGTCTTATTTGTTACTGATGAAGCCACGTTCTCCATGAACTTCAGGGCTGTGGGAAAATGCGTGTCATGATACTGTGTCCCAGAATTAGAGACTCACCCTGTCCCATGTAGCTCTGTGACATAGCGAGCCTTCCCTTGAGAGGACCTGCCCGTTCATGCACAAAGCTGTCCTGTCATGAAGCCGAGCATCCCAAGTGCTTCCCAATGGTGATCAACACTGGAGGGAAAGGAAGGGTTTCAAATGCCCTGCTTGTCTCCCCGGACTCACACCTCACTCTGTTAGTGTGACGAGGGCTAGCTGTTGGCCAGGGGCCAGGGGTGTGAATGGAGAAGCACTCTCCATGGCCCAGAGGAGTGGTTAGGAGGCATTCCCTCCCTCGGTTTAAACAGGTGGTGGGATGGAAGAGAAGGGTCCTCCCCAAGAGTTTATAAAAGGAGTAATAAGGATTTTCTTTGGGACTTATACTAGCCAGGAAACACATAAGATGATTAGAAGGGAGACTTGTAAATCACTTTGATATTAAGTTGACATTTGTTGAACACCCAAAATGTGCTACATTCTTTTCTGAGAGTTTTACAGAAATGAATCCTTCAATCTTCTCAACAAGCGAGTAAGGAAGGTTTGATTGTTATCCCAGTTTTACAGTGTGGAAATTGAGGCACACAGAGGGTAAGTTGGCCAAAATCACAGAAATAGTAAGTGGCAGAGCTGGTATCTAAACCCTGGCTTACTGGTTTGAGGCTCCCAGAGATGGGCTTTGGGTGTTTAGTGTTATCTGCATCCCTGAATCTTTGTACCTCTGTGCATATTTTAGCCCAGAAAGGACAGGGAAAAGAGAGTTACACAGATGCTCATAGTCATGTATTGGCCACTGTCCACAGAGAGTGAATCGTGATTGGCGTTATTTGTTTTCCAGGCAGTAGATCAGTTCTTATAACAGAAATTTAGTCCATTGAGTTAATCTAGAAACCCTTCCTGCTCTGTTTCTGTCCATGCTTGCCATGTGACTGCCTCCCCGTGATTAGGCCATTGAGAAAATGTACTCATGGTTGAACTCTGATATTTCAGTCTGGTTCATAGTTTCACGTCTTCTGTTACATTAATAAGTTAAGTTTCTGGTTTTCTTTCATCAGTGTGTCATGAGTTTGGTTAATGTGAAACAAGTCCATGGGAGCCCAGGGGTGATGACGGTATAATTTCTGAGCACGTTGTGGCACTTCTACCCTTGCAGACCTGGCGGGAGTATGTCCGCCTTCCTCACTGATTTCCCCCAACAGCAGGGTCCTCTCCCACCCCCGCATGTGAGGCTGGGAGCTCTCTGAGTAGGCCAGTCAGAGGCCAAGTCCACCAATCAGAAAATGATGAAGTATCTGGAAGTGGTTTTAATAGAAGAAAAGGGTTTCCAGATAGTACAATGGGCTGTTCGAGTCCGTTTGGTGAAAAGCTGTCCAGTGTCTGTGGTTGAGGTGCTTCTTTGCTGTTGAAAAGCCTGGATTAGATGAAGGGATTTTAAAAAGCAGAAAGGAGTGATTTCAGGTGGTACGTCCACACCGGTGAGAAGTGATGGATGACCACCTGTGTGAGGCATAGACAGGGTCTTACAAACTTCTTAAAATAACTTTAAAAGCTCTTCCATCTGAGTGCATTTCATATGGGGTCCAGTTCTTCACTGGTCACCCTGAGAGGGCAAATAATTGATGATGGCAGAAAGGACACGGAGGCATCAAAAAGGTCTCAGTCATTTTCCCTTTTTAAAGGATGTGGCAAAGTGTAATATATTTGAGCTGGTTTTTCACTGAACAATTTTTAGTGTTTTCTGGGACTCCCCAATGCCCCAAGGTTCCATGCAGCTGGGTGTCCCCTCAGAGCAGGTCTGTCAGAGCTTGCCCTGGGTTGACGTGGTGTCACGGGGAGCAGGACGGTCAGAGTCCCCGGATCTTCCGAGCTCCGTCTCCTCATCCTCAGTGCCGGGTTTCTCATCCGTGTCTACTTAGGGTTGTTGAGAATCACACGTGATGGTTCAGGTGTGATTTGTGATAGTCTCTGTGATTGGCATATAGTCAATATTTGAAAGAAACACTTTTTTTTTAGTATAATTGTAGCATATAGATTGCAGTGCTTTTTAGTCTGCTTTTTTTTATATAAGTTTATTCTTATTTTTAAATATGCACTTATTTTTATTTATTTTTTTGGAGGTACTGGGGACTGAATCCAGGACATTGTTCATGCTAAGCAGGTGCTCTACAACTGAGTAATACACACCCTCCTTGTCTGCACTTGAAAATAAATATTTCAATGCGCAAAATAGCTCTTAAACACCATCATGGGACCTAGTCACTGTATAGAGAGTTGAACACGTATGCTTTTTCAATAAGAATAAATGTTGTTGAGACATACATTTCTGAATCTGTTAATGTGCTTAAAAACGATCATAGGTAGTGATAAACACGAATCTTTGATCCAGTACTTCTTAGGGTCTGTTTTGCCATCAAGTGAAATTACATTCTACAGAGAAAGCTAATTGGATCTCTTTGATATTTGGATGGTTTAGCAGATGATCAAGGCTTTCAAAAGCTGACAGATTTGTATTTTAAACTAACTACAAAGTTATCTTCTAGAAGTTGGAATTCCTAAACTTGTGAAGTGCCCAGTAATCCAGGGGGTATGTGTCTGTGTCTGTGTGAACGTTTGTGTGTGTGATTTCAGGAATCTAGAAATAAGTTTCATATGGACTTCTGATACCTTTCTCCTACAGTTCAAGGTATAGGCATATATTTACACAAATAAATTGATATTCTTTTGTCATTTTGCATATTGGTGGGAATAAGAGTTTCTCATACTTGTTTCAGAAGGGTTGGGGAGCATGAGCTCAGAAAACGGGAGGAGAAAGAGGGAGGGAGGCACTTCACACTTTGTGCAGGATATGAGAAACAGTAGCTTTTTTTTCTCTTTTCTTCTAAAGCAAACTGGCACTGAATTGTAACCGACTATTACCCAGAATTGCTTTTCTGATCAGATACAAGTGCCTCAGATTTTTCAAGGCAACATGAATGATGAAATGTGTTTTAGCAGTTATCATTAAAAGTAGTTTTATTTTTCAAGTAAAAGGCTATAGCCTGTTCTTCCAGCGGTACATGAAGTCCTCATTGTTCTATGTACATGATCTATGTGCTTAGTTTCTTTGTTTTTTTTTTTTTTTAAGTGCTTGTTTCATTGTGGTGTGAATGAATGTTTAAAATTTCTGGATTTTGATCTTTAGAACATGCTGATTTATCAGAGCTTTTAAAAACCTGATTGTTCTTTGGTCCTTGTTTGTTGGGGCACCCTATTGATTTCTGTTGTCTGTTAAAGCAGGAAATGCTTCCTCTAGCCTGCAGATCATAAAGTGAATGGTTTGCAGTGTGCCTTTAAAATTATTTGAATACATTGAGCATGTTTGTCCAGTGAATTCTGAATTAACTCATTCTGTTGACTTTGCTTTCGTTCTGTGGCTTTTGCACCTCTCCACAAGAATTTGAATTCTCTGTTGCATTTTGTATACGTGTTCTTAACAGGGGAAGAAATTTTGCATTTTTTACAGAGGTGGCTTTTCCTATCCCCTCTGAATGCCTTCTATAATTGATACAATAGTAACCTGTTATTGCAGTGCATAATTCTTTCATAAACTATTTTTTGGCATATTCAGAAACAATGACAAAGAATGATAATAAAAAATATGAAAACCTTCCTTCCTTTGAAGAATAGAAATCAGGTGGTCAGGCTCACGCATGCTTTGTGCCTGACACACTTACTCTCATGTCATTGTGTATCATGATTCGGAGATGGAGTTGCTCCAGGTTTATAGATTTTTGTTTTAACATTTGTGTTGAATTCTTTCTCCAGGCTGATGTTTCCTGTTGGTTTTGTGGAAAGAGTAGAAGGGAAACAAATCCTTTGTTTTGTTTTCAGGAGGCCTGAGTTGATGAGAAAAGTGTTGAGGGTGGGCTGAGGAAAAGAGTGACACTCCCTCTCCTCCCGGCTGAAATTGATAAACAAAGAAATCAATTAAGTGTATCGGTATTTGACCAATAGAAGTTAGAGAGCCCAAAATGGCTAGATATTCCCAATGGAAATTACTGAATTCACCTGCAGATTTATCTGCTTTACCAAGTAGAAGCAACTTAGAGCAATCAGAAAAATCAGTAATATGATGAGATATAAAAGGAATATTATACCTTTTATTTCTGAAACTTTTCTACGGTAAGTTGTGTAGAGCTAAAATTAAGTTTCAAGCACCAGGAGTTAAGAGTGTGGGTAGTTCTGTAGGATCGTTATTCACGGATGTACCTAGACCCTGCTAGAGTGGCTGAAGATGGCAGGAAAAGACCCAGAGGCAGGATTTGTCATCTTAGGGTGTCCTCCATAATGGTTCCATGTGGGAGCCCATGATTGGTTTAACAAATTGTAACACACTCCAGCCGCCTGTGAACTTTAAGAAGAAAAATATATGCTTAAAAACTGCTTTACAAGCAAGTGCCTGTACATCCTCACTCCAGTCTCCTTGCATTAAAAAGCAGAGACAATGCTTTGCTTGCATAGTTGAGGTTTTAGATAGCACTCTGCTGGTTGCAAAGCAAGGACCGAGGCCCTCAGGTATAAACGCTGAGCTTGTGTGCTGTTAGATAGTCTATGATCCACAGAACAAGGACCTGGCTGGTCTGGTGGTCTGCTTTGTAATTCACATGTCTAAAAATGTATCTTGTTCCCCTCACCCCATTACTTCCCTAAAGATACACTAATCCTTTGTACTCATTGTGTATTCTACAATCTCTGCTTCATACTGTCTTTCCCGAAGTTCCTATTACTATCACACAATTGTTAATGAATTTTTCCTTTGATTATACACAATAAATAAGGGTGCAATTGAGAGGCTTGTGGAGTTGGCTCCCTACTCCCTCTCGATTTATTGACTTTTTCCACAGAGACTTGAATAATCATTCCATGTCGGTAAGACTTCTGCCAGCCAACCCACAGTTCCAGGTGAGAAGGATGCAGGTTTACCACTCCTACCCGATGGAGAGAGAGGAGAGAATTGAGATATGCTCCCCCATGGTCGCTTCCTGTCCCACGGCCACTGCAGTTCACCTGCAGCCTTCTGGCCTCTGCTCAGAGGGCCTCTGTCCCAGGACTGACTGCAGCCTTTTCTTCCCTTGTCAACATTTCCTGTGCCTTTCAGAAGTTGGTCTCTTCTCTGCAATTCAACCCTGGCAGATGTGATGGTGGTCAGCGTGCTGGTGGGCAGTCCTTTGGGGACTCCCAGGAGACATGCTGATTCTCCTGAGTCTCTCAATCGGGGTTACAGAACAGTCGAGCACCGAAGGAAGCCCATTCACGTGAGGTCAACAGAGCATTTTATAACTTTCATTTTATTTTTAAATTTTCAGTGGAGAAATTATTTGTAGCAAACTGTTCCAGATATTCGGCCGCCTGCTTTCCTCACCACCATTTCCTTGTTGGCTCTGGTGCTTGTTTTAAGAACCAGGTTTCTTCTCTGGTCATTTGTAGCAGCTGGGCTTGCTGAATCCTTGATCTGCATTTGAAGCAGAATGCTTCTTCCTGATGTGAAACTGATTTTCCTATTTCTGAATATTTCGTGTACACTCAGCAACTGTTTCAAGTGAAATGCTCTTGTCCAATTTTGGTTAACTCACATTTGCTGATCTCCTACTTTCATGCTGAGGGCAGTTTCTTCTTCCTCTAATAAAAGTTAGCAATTTGCATTTACTAGGGAAGGTACTGGCCCGAGTTGCTTTTTTTCTTACCAGTTTTAATACAATTCACCCATTTAAATATACAGTCGTTTTTACTCTATGCCCAGAATTGTGCATCCCATTTAATCTTAGAATATTTTCATTCCCCCAACAGGAAGCCCCGTATGCATAAGCAGTCATTCCCATCTTCCCCATCCTCCCCCAGCCCCAAGGAGCCACTCTTCTCTCTCTGTGGATTTGCCTCTGCTGGACATTTCATTTAAATCGAGTCACTTCATGTAGGTGGAACCGTCTATTGTGACTGACTTATTTCACACTGAGTAACGTTATCAAAGTTTGTCCACGTTGTGGCCTGGGTCAGTACTCTATGCTTTGCTATTGCTGACTAATATTCCACTGTATGGCTGGGCCCCACTGTTTACCCATTCATCAGGTGATAGGCAATTGGGTTGTTTCTGCTTTTTGGCTGTGATGAGTAGTGTCGCCATGAATATTCCTGTAGGAGTTTTTATGTGGACATTTGTTTTCAGTTCTCTTACGTTTGTGCCCAGACAGCAGAGTTGCTGGGTCATTCAGAAACCAAATGTTCAACTCTCTGAGGACCTGCCAGGCTGTTTTCCAAAGTGGCCACGCTGTGTTACGTCCTCACCAGCAAGGGCTGCGCGCTCCGCTTCCTCTGTGTCCTTATTAGTGCTTGTTACTCTTTTTTTTATTATAACCTATTGTTGTGAGTGTGAAGCGGCTTCTCCTAGTGGGTTTGACTTGATTTCCCTTACAGCTAATGATATTGAACATCGTTTCATTGTGCTTATTGGCCATTTTTATATTTTCCTTGAAAAATACCATTTCAGATCCTTTATTCACCTTTTAATTGAGTTGCCTTTTTATTGTTGATTTGTAGGAGGTACTTTATTTTTTATAGATACAAATTCCTTATCAGATAAATGATTTGAAAAAAATTTCTTCTGTGTGTTGTTTTTTCACTTTCTGGATGGTGCCCTTTGAAGCAAAGTTTTAAATTTTGATGAACTCCAATTTATCTCTGTTTTCTTTGTTCCTTGTGCTTTTGGGGTATTATTTAAAATCTGAGGTATTTTATTTAAAATTTTATATATAAAATAACTTAATTCGTAGGACCGTTCTAGGAGATGGGTGCGGTTGTTGTCCCCAGTGTATGGATAGAAGACTGAGATGCAGAAAATTTCTCTGAAATATCAGTTTCACAGCTACCCAGTGCTGTGGGAGTTCAGGCACTCATGTTCGTCCCAAACATCTGTGATCCTCACCACCATGCTCCACTACTGCCTGGAATCGTTAATGAAAACGTCTTTCCTTTTTTGATTCCTTGTTTGTTTTCTCATTGGGGACCTCATCTCCTCATTTTCCTTTCGGATATCAGTATAGATTTATTTTAGGTCTCATGTAGGCAGAAGCATTTCTATCAGTTAACTTCTTTATTACTCACTCTCCAGTGATGATTGTTGCTAGTTGACCTAATCAAGTCATGCTTAAGTCTTTCCTTCTCATGACACTAAAAACAGTCATGACTTACAGAATGCTAAAAGCAGAAAGTACTTGATTGATTTTATTTTGCTACCCAATCAAACCAATCAAATAAAAACCCGCTGTTGACACAGATTATAAGCCCTCCAGGTTAGGGTCACTGTCTTCCTTGTGTTTCATTTATTTGGTCACAGTGTCTGGATAGTGCCTTGCTGTTCAGCAGTTTTGTTAGGAAATGGTGCTCGTGAATCATTGTAAGGACAGAATTTTGACAACAGACTGTGTTGTTCATTTCACAAGGGAAAAGATAATATAGAAATACTGCTCAGATCTATTTGAAAATTAAGCTTGGAATTTTGAGAACAATTCAAGAAACCATACAAAGATTTTTCACTAATTTTAGATCTATCTTAAACACATTATGGTTACATAGCAGAGTAACTTATCAAGTAGATTTGTCAAGAGGAGTGTATTATTGATTTTTTGTTTTAGTTGAAATATTCTATGTGGGATAAAGTAATCAGTGCCTATAAATGAACAAATATGTTTGTATTTCTATGCAACATGGGAGCAGACTACATATGTTTCAATATAATATATATGAGTGTGTGTTTTAATCTGTCTTTCAGTGTTTTTATAGTTTTTCAGCAATGTTGTAACATTAGAATTCTAAGAAATTCACTCCCGATACTACTGCAGTTTGTACTGTGTATCCTGTCTTATGTATGGGATTCCACTGTCCCCTAAGTGAGGAATTTCCTCTCCTATTGAGTTAGAAGCAGATTTAAAGGAACTGTGATTTCTAGGCCTTTGCTCTCCATGTGTTTGCACTTGGGTGTCAATCACAATTTTCCCTTTCTTGAGTTTTCATTGTTCAATTAGAATTTTTGAAAATAACTATTAATATGTTTCACTAGTCTCCCTAGAAACTTGATGTTTTTGTGCTTTTCAGTTTTCAATTTATGAAAATTATAAATGCACACTTGTTTTTAAGTAGTCCTTTTTCACTAGATATTTGTTTACCTCTTTATAGTTAAAATAATTTTTTTCCTAATGAATGAATCACTGTGCATGTTTTACAAGATATCTTACTTTTTATTTTTCTTATTCTAACAGGTATATTCATTGTACAGAATTTTGAAAATAAGGATAAACCCAGTAATAACTTAAAAATGGCCTCTAATCTCACCTGGAGATACAGTTTTAAGGTTTGAAATTGAGAATTACAAGTCCTCTCATGTTTTTCTTCTTTTTCAAGTACGTTTTGGTTACTGAGTCCCTCAAATTCCCATATGAATAGTAGCAGCAGCTAGTCAGTTACTGCAGAGGAGCCCGCTGGGATTGTGATCGAGACCACGTTGAGTATACAGATCGCTCTGGGGAGCACTGCCATCCCAAGAGCGCTGTCATCTGATCCAGGAATGTGCGTGGTGTGTCTGTCCAGGTATTTAGGTCTTCTTTAATTTTTTTCAACCATGCGTAGAGTTTACATAGTATTATTTTACCTTATTTTTTTGCCTTTATACTGAGTACAATTGTGCAAGGTACTAGGATCAGAATTGTATTATAGCCCCGCCACTTGCTGCCACCATGGACGCTGCACTCTTGCTTTGCCCTGTGTAAAATCTTGCACAAAATAGGACCTAAGTAACTCTCTCTTGAATGAATGATTATATGATTGCTGGATGATGCTGGAGAGTCCTTGTGATGATGTCTTTTTCCCAGACTTTCCCCTCTTCTTAACTATGCCTTTTCTCTTCCTTTCCTCCAACCTGGGTTTCAGCCTGCCTGTGGCATTGATTTTCCCTGAGTGTGGACTCTTCCTTTCACTAGTTCACGATAATGTTTCATGCGGGCTATGAAAACTTGCTAGATGTCAAGAAATAGCAAATTCACTGCATGCTATTATTTTTAGTCTGTGGTATTATATTATCCATTGAAATTAAATCAGGCTGACCCCCTGAGCCCTCCCCTGATCTCTTTTCTCCTTCCTACGGGTGATACTTCTCTGGTTGCTGTCTGTGCCCTTCCCCCAGACTTGGTTTTGGAGTTGAGTAAGTCACCATCAGTGGAGCTCTCTCTTTAAAGATGAAGAGAACATTTGCTCCTTCTTCCTGGTTGGGGACTGGATGAGATGTGGTAACAGATAAAGAATGGAGCCCCATCTCATTCTGACCCTCGCTCTTTCCGTTCCTTTCTCCAGGGGAAAAGAGTACAATTCAAAAATATAAAGATTGTGAGCTAATGAGATAGACAAGACAACCGAACATTTGTTAAATATCCTTTCATGCCGGACACAAATGTATTATACACACAAAAAGCACACAAATCACGGTAGTACTGCGGTTACAAACGTGGGTCCGAGTTCGAGTCCTGCTCTGGAGTGACCAGTCCTGTGAGATGGAGAACTGGTAGGTCGGCTTAGCCTCTCCTGGACTTGTTTTCTGTCCTGCAGAGATGGGGCTCGCTAGGCGGCCCTCTCCCGTAGAGGTGCTGTAGGGTGTAAATGGCACGCGTGGGCAGCCCGAGCACAGCTGCTCATTCCTCGTAAGGGCAGGATAGCATCGCTTTTGCGGTGACAACTTTATGACCGTCCCGTGTAGACTCTTAGTGCTCCGAAGGGATGCCTTGTGGTTTGGAGATGGGATTCTCACTTCTGTAAATACCCAAGGATTGTGTTATTGGGCCGTGCTGATTTGAATCTATTCTTTAGAAAGTACATATTGTAGATATATTTTTCAAGCATGCATGCTTTTTTCTTTTATTATTTATAGTTCTACCCTCTCATCTCTTGGTGTGACTTTTCATGGAATCCAGGAAACAGTCCTAAGCCACCTGCCTCTTCACACTTCTCCGTGGTGGTTTTCTTCCCTGACTAGAAGAGGGTTCTGCATAGGAAATTTTCTTTGTTCCCCTTTTCTTGGAGTCACTCTGTCTCCCCAACTCTCTCCTGTCCATCTGTCCATTTCTCTACCCACTGATTCTTCTGACATGTTCCAAAAAGCATTTCAGGCAGCTTACAGAAGAACAGATACCAAATAAACAGGTGAGGAAATGGGGCCAAGTTCAGACAGTGAGGCTAGGAGGCGAGCCTGTGTGGGAGATGCAGGCGTGAGACACACGCCTCAGCCCTGTGACTTATAAGATCGACAACAACAGTGTGCCTGAGGCTCCCAGCAGACACAGGGAAACAGGGTTTGTGGGAGATGCTCACTGGCTGTGAAATAAATAAGTGGCTTAGGAGATGCCCAGCCTTTCCAGCTACTAAGGCTTAGGAGAATATTTTGAGTTTCTTCCAAAATCAGAGTATTGCATCTTTTCTTTTTTCAGAGATCTATGTATAGTTTTTTACATTCTATACCTGGAAATTTCTCCAAAACTGCTTCCCACGTGAGTCCCATGGCTCGGGAATGGGGTGGTTCTGCTCATTGACGGGGGTTGGCCAGAAACAGAAAATGACAGCCTCAAAGGAGCCTGGGATTTGTCAGTTATGTTTTGTCAGTGCTGTAGATTTCAGAAAACGCTTTCACCGTTTCTCTCCATCTGAGGTGGCAGCGTGCTCTCTTAGCAGCATCAGGAGCTCAGGGCCGCGGGATGGTGGGGGCTGACTGCACTGCTATCAAGACAGCTGTGCCAGTCACTGCAGGCGTGGTGATTTTACATAGTGCATTTCATGTTCTTTAATAGGTTTCAACAGGTAGTTAATTAACTGAGTTAATTAACATTTAAAAAATATGATGCTTTGTTGAAAAGACAGTTATAGGCAGAATATAAGTTGTGAACACTTTAAAAACGGTTTCATTACTGAAATTTTAGTAGGGAAGATTTAGTTTATCTTATTTACACCTCTCTTCAAAAGTAACAAAGAAACAAGACAGAAAAAGCAGAGGATGATTTCTGTTCTTCCTCTCGGCTTGCAGGTGCCCTCACCTCCAGTGGCATCCATCCAGACACCAGCACTGACACTGGCCGTGCTCAGAACTGCCTCAGCCCTGAAGACACAACTGACAAATAGAAGGGGGACACGCCCTGTGACAGCAGGTGCTCTCACTTTGTGGGTCCTTATGTAACTGCGCAGTGTTATTCAGGATCGCCCGTTCTACACTGTGTGACGCTGCTGCCGTGTCTCCTAGTTATTTCTGTAAGTACTCGTGTATTTTTTTCAATGTGTGGTACTAGACATCTAAAAATGCTTTTTTCAGATGAAAAATAATGTGTATTTAATATAATAAGTCTTAAAAAAAGGGACAAAAGGGTCTATCCTGGTCCCACTACTCAGAGATAATAATTAACACTTTAACATCTATTTTCTGTTCTTTTCATCAGTGTGTATTACGTCTGTCATAAAAACGAGCGAGCACTCTGTGCCTGTTTACTTTGTGGAGACCTCCATTTTTCATTCGGCTTATTACACTTTTTTCTACAGTATTCTCTCTCCCCTGGCATGATTTTTAATGACCAGTATAGCATTCTGTCTTGTGGAGGCAACGTCCATTTTACTTCGGACTTAAATAACCTTTTAAATTCCAAGTATATTTAACTGAAATACTGAAAAGAGAACTGTGGTGGTACCGAAAGGCCCCTACATCCCTTCCCGTTTTTTTCCTGAGAGTAAAAACTGCTGACAATGTGGTGTATATATTTCATGACCTTTATGCCTGTCATATATATATACACATACATACATACATGTATATGAGAAATCTATGTATATGTGTGTGTATATATGCTTTATTGAAAAATAAGGCCATACTATATGTTTTGTGCAGCTCAGTTTATTCACTGAGGTGTATATCATAGACGTCCTCCCACTCCAGACTCACCCGGTCCTTTCAGATAGAGTAGAGGGGTCTCCTGATGTGCAGTAGATTTGGTCTCTTGTGTAAGGACACCTTTGGTGGGAGAGTACTGTGGACAAGGCCTTGGACCACGCCAAAACGCCTGCCCCTTAGTGCCCACAGCTCGCCTTCATTTACCGCATCATTGTCTTGATGGTGGATACTTAAGTTTTCTCCATTTTCCACTGTCAGAAAGGGTGTTTGACTGGCGTCCTTCTTGTACAAACATTCCTGTGATCTTGTATGAGTATTCCTTTAGTTAAGGCTTCTGGAAATTTAGTCCCTGGATGTGACAATTACATACATCACAGGCTCCTTTCAAGTGACTCTAGAAATTCCTTCTCCTGCGGGGAATGAAAAGATGTAGAATAACTTATGTAACCAATTCTCTATCGCTGGATATGATTTCACTTCAGCTTTTCTTCCCACCATTGTAAACAGTGCTGTGTAAATGCTCTGATGAGTACATCTTTTTGAACTGATTTTTTTTCTAAGCGAAACTATTCCTAAAATGGAGTTCAGTCTGTGTGTACACACATTTTTCAGAGTTTACATATCCATTGACACGTCATCCTCCAAAAAGATCGCTCAGTTTGTTCTCTCAAAGATGGACACTACCTAGAATATTTTTTAAAAACATTTGCCAATATGATGAGCAAAATTGCTTTTTCATTGTTTTAGTTTGCACTTGATGACCAGTGAGGTATTGAGCATTTTTCACTCATTAGCCATCTGACTTTTAAAAGGTGAATGATCCCTTTTGTCTTTTGCACACATTTAAGTGAGGGAGCTTCTTGTTGCTTTGTGACAGCTCTTTGTATGTTAGGAACATTAACCCCTTGTCTTCATTAACATGTATCACAGAGCTTTTTCTTGTCATTTCTTGCCTTTCATTTTGTTCAGTAGGTTTATTTTTGTTGTGGCCGAAAATAATCTTAAGACAGTAAATGTCTTCTTTTTGGGTTTTATCCTTGATAGTATTCTTAGAAATATTTTCTTATAATGGTATATATCTCCTCTGTAGGATTTTTTAATCTCTATGATGGAGATGATAATACTACTTTTTATAGTGAGGAGAAGTTGAATTACTATAAGCAAAGATTTGTATTTGCTGTTATTAGTACTTTCTAATATTTACATCACTATCTGTAATTTTTCTTGTGGTCATTATGACTGGAATAGAATTTGTTTTTTCCAGGTGATTCTCTGATTGTCCCAAGACAATTATTGAATTCATACTTTGCTCTTTGATTTGAAATCCCAACTGTACAAAATATTTATGTACACTAGAGTCTCTTTTTGAGCTCATGGTTTATTTCTGTCAGTCTTACTTTCTTACTCCAGTGCTATATCTTACATATTGTAAAAATTTATTTAATATCTGACAGTGCGATTTTTTTTATTCTTTTTTCCATCCCCAATTTTCTTGTCTAGTATTATGAGTTTATTATTCCTGAAGAGTTCCAAAATATTTTGTTCAAGTTAAAAAAATACAGATAAGAGCTGTCATGGGAATTTTTAGTAAGTTTTGAATTATTCTTAGGAGAACGTTCATCTTTACAAAACTGCTTTCCTCCATACAATATGTTGATGTCTCTGCATTCACACTTCTTACTTTACCCCTCAGTACAGTCCTGTGTTTCTCCATGTACAACATGGGCATTGTTTTTGAGTTTATTCCAGATTATTGTTGAAGTTTTTGTTAATTTTGTAAGTGAGAATTTTTTGCTATTATATTTTTTAACTGTTAAAACTGACACCTAGGAAGGCAGATTCAATTTGTAAATACTCACTTTGTAATTTGTCATTTAAAATTGTAAGTATTAAGTACTTGTTACAGAATAGTTTCTTTTCTGTTTTTAAAAATTTGTTTCCAAGATTCTCAAAATGGTCATAGCTAAGTAGTATAGGTGGGGAGACAGATGGAGAGAGGTAGTGTGGCTCATGTACAAACTGTGAGCACTTTCATGGCTGCCTTTATGCTGGAAAAGCCGCTGAAGAGCCCAGGTAAGAACAGGGGTGGCTTTGTACGCACTTGAAAGCCAGCTTTCCTGCCTGTATGGAGAAGCCTGGTGAGTGAGGCAGATATATGATCAAGGTCGAGTGGAGGTTATTGGCTGCACAGAGCACTGTGTCTGTGAGAACAGGATACCATCGCCATGGGAAATGCTTGGTGCCAGGAACAATGCAGGGAGCTGGGAAGCCTGTCTGTTAAGGATTTTCCAGCCCTGGGAGTGGGAAGATCAGACTCTCCATTCAGATCTGAGTTTGAATTCATCCTCTTTAGTTTACTGGTCCTCTGACTTTTCTCAAGTTATACATCCTCTTTGAACTCCTGTTTTCTTGTCTCTCAAAACAGGAGAATTACGGCCTGCTGCTAGAGTGTTTGATCAGGGTAAATAATTTGTGTCTATAAGATGCCATGTACAGTCACAATCTCAGTGAGAAATGGGCTGTCGCCTCTTCTTCTGCAACTCAGTGCTTGATGAGACATGGGGGAAAGCCAGTCCCTAATTTGTGTGTGATGCAAGTAGGAACAAAATTAAAGTCTTGCCTTTCCCTAGTAGTATTCTTACTCCTTTGCTTCATTTACTTCTTTCCTCCTTTCCTTTCCCCTTTCCCCTCCTCCATCAAAAGATCCTGGGACTCTCTCAGAACACTAGATTCAAGTTACTTTAAAGGTTGGCTCATCCTCATGAAATGACAGTAACATAAAAAAAATCTGTACACATCCCAGAATGCATTGTATTTGATTTACACACACACACGCGTGCACAAAAACACACACACAATCAGGCTACCTCCCACTTGCAGAGGGTGAAGGAACACTTTTTCTGAGTTTTCATTCACTGAGCGTGAGAACAAAGTCTCTTACGCAGACTTTCACCAGCCTTCGTGCATGGTGTTTTTAATTGGATTTCTGCTTTTTGGCCATAGATATAGTATCCTAATAGAAGAGAGAAAGTGAAGACATAGACATTCTGCTGAGATATTGGTGTCATCATATTTGAGTTGGAAAGGGCTTAAGACAGCATAGAGTCATAACTTTTTATGGGTGAGAATCCATGATGGTGTAACTTGGACAAGAACCTGGGTCTTCTGCCATCTTGTCCATGTGGGTGAAAAGGCAACTGGGTGGGGGATGGCAGGGATCTTTCTTGCTTGAGTTCCATGGTCTTGCTAGTTTTCATTGCTCAGCTGCCTTTAGTTTATGTCCATGAGGCCTCTCATGGGAAGGTCACTCTGTCCTGATAGATTGTTTCTTATCAGCAAAAAGCTCTGGACCCACTCATATTTCCCAGAGTTTTCTGCTGACCTGCTGACACTTTATATAAATGAGACCAAGAAACTACTGAATATAAAATCCTTATTGTTATCATTTGCCCTCGAGTTCCATAGGAATGGGGTGCTGTCTCAGGCTGTCTAATGCTAGATCTGAACAAAGATAGGGTGATAGGCTGTGCTGCTGGACCTCCACAGTCGAAGGGGATTTCCACCTTAGTTTTTAGAATCAGGCAGATGAGTTCAAATATTGCCTTTACCAGTAATTATCTTTGTGACTTGGGGGAGAAACTGTACTTTTTTGTGTCCAATTTTCTTTGTTTGTAAATAAGTTCAGTATTTATTTTAAGGTTTCAGTTTTAGAATTGAATGAGCTAATTCCCTCATTTATACCTAAAATAGTGATCGCGTGGTTCTATGCTGGTGCTTTGGAGGTTGATTACTATGGGACTCGGCAGTGAGAATGGGGGTGGTGGACCCCTGGATAATAGAGCTTATATTCCAGGATATGCTTGTAAAAGACTGGATGTGCAGTGGATTTTTAGTAAATATCCACTCCTTTCCTACTCTGCTTTGATTGTGTATATATCTTTATACTAATATATGAACAATTTTTATTGCAATTTAAATATCTTTGTAGTATTTACAATATGTAGCTATAAAAAATACGTGAAATAAAATGATTTGACTTTTATTTTCTTTTCAATAAGCAAAACAAAATAAAATAGAAAAGAACAAAGTTTTGAAGGAGTAGAAATAATTTTATTTCCATGGAATCAATTCCAAATAATAGGTTTTTTGGTCGTGTTCTTAAACAGCATATAAAATTGATTGGTTGTGACATACTGGAAATGAGGAAACAGTGGAGACATACTACCTCTAATGCAGTCATTTATTTACCAAGTCCAAACTCGTTCTGCTTGCTGCATGACAGGCCAATAAATCAGGAGATGAGCTTTTGGAGTAAGGAGTAGTGACTTTATTTGAAAAGCTGGCAGACTCAGAAGATGGCATACTGATATCCAGGAGAACTCTCTTCCCCAAGTCAGAATTCAGTCTCCTTTTATACTAAAAAGTGGTGGGGGTGTGGTTGGTTGTTGCAAACTTCTTGCTGTACGAATTGATTTCCTTGGAATCCTTTGTTCTTGCAGGTGTCCATGTGGGTCAAATCATGGCGCCCCTGTAAAACCTCAAAAAAAAACAAAGTTTATTTTTATTTTGCAACTTGCCATATCTACATAAGTGTAGAAGAGCTAACATCCTTAAAGATCAGAGCCCGCAGAATAGGCCCTCCTGGATATTTCAGGCTAAAGGCAACTTTCTTTTACAAAAGGTGCAGAGATAACAAGTCTTAGCCTAGAAAACAGGGTACAGGTTTAAAGCCAAATGAACACATCTAACATGGAGTCAAATTTGTTCTTTTCTATTACAATTTCTTTTTCCACCTCATAGATAATTTTAGTAAGAAACATGAGCAATTTTTTTACTTTTGCTTCTTAATAACGGATAAGTGGCCCAACTACAGTTTTGTGAACAGGGATGCTGTGCGGGCATAGGGGTCACAGCAAACTCTTGTTGGGGGTGGTCGACCCTGCAACATGTCTGATGCCCTGTGAGTGTTGGTGAGGGTCCCCCTAACCAGGGGCTCTCTTCAGGAACCACCATGTGGGTATTGACCTCTGGAGACTTCTTTTTCAGCTGTAGGAAATTTTTTTAGATGCTGTGATGAAAAAATCACTACAGCTGGGGATAATCAGGGAATAAAGGAAGGGGAAAAGGGCTTGGAGTAGTGTAGAAGAGGACAGAAGATCAGGGAGCCTGGGGGCTTGGGGGCAGGGCCACGGGAGAGAGAGTAGCAGAGGTGGGGAGGGGCCCGGCTCCAGAACCAGCTCCTGCACCTTTCCCTGCACCCAAGCCTCACAGCTTTTAATTGGGCCCAAGACTCTTTCCTGTCTGGATGTCACCCTGGGCAGAACGTTGAGAATCGAAGGTAAGGGGTGGGCAGCACTCACCTAGGGGGTCACTGAGGACTTTGGTCAAGTCCACAGTGCCTTTTCTAGTCATGTGTCTTCACTTGTTCTTTATCTCAGGATCTGAGAAGCAGGAGCAGGGAAATCAGGGAGAGATCCAGGAAGACATTTGACTCTGTTAAGAGATGACAGTCACAGCGACACGGGGAGCGAGGACACTTGCAGCAAAGTAAAATGACTTCACAAATATTGCATCAGAGCTGCAGGTGTGAGAGAGCCTAAGCCTGTCTCAGAGTGCAGTGGACAAGAGGAAAGGAATGGTAAAATTAACACTGACAATTGAAATTTTGTTAAATAGCCTGCTAATATTAATTGTATCAAATGAATGTATGCAGGTGTATTTCTATGATCATTTATAGGTACACACAACCCCACCAGCCCCTCTTTCTCCCATCGGGGATGGGCTTTCTCAAGCACAGTGCCCCTCCTGGTTGAGTGGGCCACGCTGCGGGTCCTCGCCTGGGGCCAGGCTGCTGCAGGGCACTGAGTCCCCGAGGCACGGCCTGGGAGACATGACAGGAACATCTCTGCTCATAACTGAGAGCCTCCGTTTCCCCCTGCAGTGTAAGAATGCCGGTGACTCAGTTAGAAGCATGCATCCAACCCGTACTTCCGTGTCATCACCATCTAGAATCGGTGCCTGAATCTTCTGAATTTCTCCAGAATGTGGTTTAAAATCACCTTCGACAATTGAGTGTGTGTCCTCTTACAAGTGGAGGAATTGCTGCCGTTTCCCTGGAAATTACTCACCACTAGTCCATCTGATTTTTCTGTGCTAGGATTCAGTATGGCCTGCTAAAAATTCTGCAGTCAGATCTTGAAACACTGATGAAGAGGATTATTTATTTTATTTCTTTATATGATAGTGTTTTACTTTCAAAATTCAGAGTTTTCGGTTCTTTCAAAAATTTTTTGGGGGTTTGGAGAATCAACGTTTCTCTTACCATCTTTGTGACTTGTTGCTATATGCCTCTCACCTGTCTTCTGTCACTTGTGAGGCAGTTCCATTTGTGACCCTGTCCGGTTTGTTCATGTTATAAAATATAAAGTCTGTAAAAGTACAGTCCCTTTTACTCCGAAGACATTCCACAAGTACTACTTAAATCTGGGTGTGGTTTTTAGAAGACAGAATCATTAGAACATGTACTTGCAGGTTGCTAGTGCAAAATCCCCAAATCAATATTCTAGCTCAACATCTAAAATCTTTCTAATCTACCTTGGATTTGTATGGATAAGTGAAGCAGTTTGCTAAGAAATCAAGACCAGGTTTAGAATACAGGCTAGTGTAGCTCAGCAGGTCCTCCCATGCTGATGCTCTGCCAGAGGGTGGGGCCAAGGGGAGAGGGCGTGTCCTGCCCTTCCTGAGCTGACAGTTTGACGGCAAAGACCTTCACCAGGTGAAGAACTGGGAGTTTCTTCTAAGAAGAGTGGGTTTGAAAAGAGTCCTAAAAGCGCGGGAGTGACACAATCCCATTTGTCTCAAGTAGGGTAGAGCGGCTTTAGGGCCACTTGGGAGACTCGTGAGTCTAGGAGTACAGTGTTGGTGGCTTCCACTTGAGCGGTGAGACGGTTAGTGTGTTAAAGCGAACAGATTGAAGACATGTTTCGATGTTAAATAAGAAAGGATGAATGCTGTCTGTGAAGTTAGAATGGAGTAAGGCCCAGGTTTCTGGGTGGATTAATGAGGTAAATGATAGTCCTGCTGTGCTGTGATGAGGGAAACCTGCAGAGGGAATTCTGGGGAAAATCTGATGAGTTCAGCTCTGGGTAAATGAAAGGCTGTTAGATGTGTGGACTGGGAGCTCTGGTGAGATCCAGTAGTGAGTAGGGGGAGGGGAGAGAGTCTTTCAAATCATTTTGTCTTGTGAACATACAAATAAGGATGAGCAATGACACACTTAACACCTCTATATTTTGGATTTAAAACCCAGTAACATTTTGCATTATTGACTGCAGAGGTTCTTAATTTTTTTAAGAGAAATAAAATAAATAGAAACAAAATAGTGGAGTTAATCAACATCTTAGATTTGATGTGTGTCCTTGTGTATATTTTGATACCTCATCTGTTTATAACTATAATCTACAAAAAGTTAACTTGCTTAGCATAAGAGTTAAACAGAGGGACGTGACACACACTGTTAGGGGTTGAAGCTGATCACCTTGGGCAAATTATGTCGCCTCTCTGTGCCTTAGTTGCATCTTCTGTGACTGCCCCTGGGCCCCTCATCACAGCTGATTTCCTAGACTTGATGTTGGGAGGGAGGCTGCTGAAGGGAGTAAGAAGTGGCAACTGCTAGGGATACTGAAGAGTGAGACAAAAGCAGATTAAAGCCTATAAACTTAGTACAAATACCCTCAAAAGAGAAAGAAACCTGCAGTGTTTTGAGCCACAGCGTAAGGAAAACAAAATCACGTGGACCCAATTCTCTTGAACATTTGAGTATTGTGGGTGGGAGGTTGTCATCAAAAAATTGTCGAGAAAAGGCCTTTTGGTTTCCCTTGACGTTTCCAGTAAGGGTGAGTTGCATAAGCAAACCCCCCCCCCGGTTCACAGTGGAAGGTGCCTTTTTGTGCAAAACTGACCAAAGGTTGGAAACCAGTCTTCAGCGGTGCTGGTAAATGAAGAGATTTCGGGATTGGGTGGGGCACTTGCTGTGACTTCCAGGTGACCTGTTGGCTGGGGACTGTTAGGCGGGCAGTAGGTTTGCAGGGAGACCCGGGCATAATCCCTTGCTCTGAGGCTTCTGGTCTGACTGGCAAACCTGGGCACCCACAGTCCTAATGGGGCAGCTCGTGATGTGGCCTGGGACACCTGCTGTGCTGAGGGCGAGAAGAGGGTTTCCCTGAGGGGGTGTCCCTACAGAGAGTGGAAACGTCCTCCTGCAGGGGAGGAAGAGCCTCTGAGCAGGGTGCTGGATGCACAGGCAAGACCACCCTGAGCACGGAGGGTTTGGGAAGCCGGAAGTCATACAGTGGCACGAGCAGCCTTGTTCCTGAGAGACTGGAGGTAAAAGATGCTGAAAAGGCAGGCTAGGTTCAGACCCTGTGGTGGGTTATGAGTGACAGGAAAGGACTGGTCAGGCAGGCACGAGAGAACCCTGTGGGCATCCCAGCTGGGGCGTCACGCCGGAGGGAGGAGCAGAGTTATAGACTTTGCCACTTATTAGCTGTGTGACTTTGAGCAAGATCACCCCAGTTCTCTCTATATATATCTTCATCTGTAAAGTGACACAGTGACAAGCTAGTGTCATCAGAAGGCTTAGTTTAGCTCTGATCCTCTGTGTCCAGTCCTGTCAGTGCTGCCCTGTGAGGTTCTGCAGCGGCTGCTCTTACCCTGAGATGGGAGGGCGTAGAGGGACATTGTAGCACCCGAGGGCAGGATGGGTTTGCTTTAAAAGCAGACATGTTGCCGCCTGCAGCTGCAGACCTGCATGCAGTTTGATTGATGGTCGTGGAGAGAACTTTGGAGGCCTTAGCATCGTCTTAAAACTTGTATTCACTTAGGGACCGGATTTGCCTTTGCTGATTAATGTTGAAGATTTGGGCTTCTGGCAAAGCTGTTTTCAGAGATGGGTATATACGTAACATATCGTATAAAATAAAATGATTTTCTTAACGTGTGGGACTTTGCAGTTGTTGGGAACAGCTCTGTTGCTCTGGTCTCCACGGAGGACACTAGGGGTCAGCAGAGCGTGCGGGAGGGCAGGCAGCCCACAGTGCTTTTGCCGGCTGTTCTCCCCAGTAGGGCAGTCTGCTGAGTTGACTCTTCTCTGAGTTTGGTTACCAGATGAGCAGACAGCAAAGTAATGAGTTCTGGTGGGACTGTATAATGACAGGAAGAAAGAGGAACCAGTAGTTTTTCAGGACTAGAACACGCTTTTGGTTACTGATCCAGTGTATTCCATTACAGAAGTGATGAGTTGTGTCTATTCTGGGACTTGATTGAAATAAAAGTTCAGCCTAAAATTAAGAGTTGTGTTTCATTTGGCGGGAGGACTCAAGCCGGGATGACAGCCTCTCAGATCACTCTGAGGAACTGCTCCCAAGAGGTATGGGAAGAGCTAGGATATACAGGAGCTTTACAACAAAGACCAGGTAGTTGGAACAATAAAAGATTGCTTGTTATCTAAAGAAAGCCAGGTATCTCAAGTTCAAGTATTTAGTGGTTTTCTATGTATGGGAGGAAGCAAACATTTGGACTCACTGAATTCATACTTTAACAAGCACCTAGCTATATAGGGCAAGTATCCTGTCCTTTCTTATTCTGAGTCTGCTCAGAGGGCACCAATATGAGTGGCTGAGAGGCTGGGCTGCAGGCCTGTACTCGCTGGGGTGTGGCAGTGTCTGCTGATGGCTTGGCTTCAGGATTCTTTGTTTACTGACATGGTTGCAGTATTTTCTTTCACATTGTAGTACTTTCATTCACAGTGCTCCCCCTTGGTCCTAAATTCGACCAATATTTTGAGAGACATTTCATGACCAATTTTGTCCCAGGGTGCTAGGATGGCTCATTCCTAGTTCAGGTGAAGTATCTTCTGAGCTGCCATTCAAGGTGTTAGTTTTTTATCAGACCCTGTTGATACTAAAAGTTCTCTGGATCGCCTGTCTTACTAGTCTATTATGATCCAGGAATTGTTTACCCTTCGTTGCTCATTACCATAACTAGAATCACACTATTACAATTATTTTACACAGAGTTATAAATTTTATCTATTCCTTCAAGATGTTTAGCCATCATCAATTTTGTAGGCCTAGTTACACTTGGGAAATGTAACAGACAACCATTTTATTATATAGATAGAATATAAGTAATTCAGCTAGTAACGTTTATAAAGTCATGAGTAAGAATTTAATAGTCAAGAAGTTATATTTTTGGGTTAAAATTTTCCTTGTGTTCCTGATTGAGTTTGAGTGATCTTATGCGAAATTTCATATTTATGGTCAGGGTCAGAGCAGGTATTAATTGGCCAGGTGAGGTCTCCCACCTTGTAAGATCAATAGTGGCCTAAACAGAACTATAATTTCTTTTTAGAATAACGTTTCTGAGGGCTATCTAGTTAGAGCCTTGGAGTAGGGAAACCCACCAAGGTAACACAGAAGTACTAGACATAGGTAATTTACCATAAACTTAGCAGCTGGAGTAGTTCATAATCAAAGGTAGGAGAAATTATCAAAGTAATTGGCATACAGGCCTGGTTCTGTGTCTTGGGTCTGCAGTCTTCTTCAGATGTTGACTTCTTCTCATCCTGACCTGGTAGATTCTTCTCCATTTGGGCATTGTTTTAAGGTGAGCAGTACTCTATAGGCCAGTGCACTGCAGGGGCTGTTTCTGATAGGAAATGAATCTGAAAGTCCATTTCCTTCAGCTTTGGTGTGTATGGTCTTGTTAAGAGTACCTGATAAAAGGTCCTTCCATTCAGGTTGGAGACAGTTCTTTAAGTCATGCCTGTACCAGTATGTATATTCCCCTGGCTTCTGGTCATGGGGCATTGGATCTTTACCAAGGATAGATTACTGAGCCTCAGAAACAAACCTAGAGTGTTCTTTTCATAATTCAATTAAACTTTACAGCAATGTGACATAACAGCAAGGAATGATCTGGGAAATGTCTAAGTAAATATAGACCTCAATCAACAAAACTAGAAATTAATATCCACTAAAATATAATCTTTTTTCTCTCTAAAGTTACCCTCAGTTTTCTCAAATATAGTCAAATCAAGATTAATTTATTTACAAGCTAAGTCTGATTATTTGATTATATAGGCTTTTTTTAAATTGGCTGTGTTGGAACTTTTAATAAGGACTCTCAGGGTAGAATGTTAATAAGGTTTTCTTAGGCCCAGAATGCCTCGTCAAGGGCTTGTCATGGATTTCTGCCTTACAGATTTAGGTAAATTCTTTTCTCTTTAAAATCCTTAAAATACTTTGAGATTGCTATATCTGTTAGGAGATGATCTTCCTCATTTGTCTGATAGAGCCACTGGGGACCTTAGAGTTTTTAGTCTCTTAAGGGATCAGATAGAGAGAAAAGATAACTGTTCCAAGTCTGCGTACATAAGTATAATTTATCAAATTTCTGTGAAACATAACTAGCTTGAGGAGAAGAGTTTCTTTATGTCTGGGAAACAGGTTAAAAGCCAGTAGTATTTCAGACAAAATCAAAAATTATAACCATATTCACCAGTTTACTCAGTCCCATGTAACTAATTCTTTTACTCAGAGTATCCATTAGACCTTTAAAATTACTTACCCAGTTTAGTTCAGTGCTATAATTTGAAATTCATTTGAAATCAATAAATCTCCTTGAAGAGAAAGCAATTTGCAAAATCATCAGAAGGAAACAATTAACTGTATATAAATGACAAGTGATTTAAAAGCATGGTTAAACAACGTTACACTATAATCGATAAAGAAAGCTGGTCACTATAACTAGAATTATGACTGGTAACATTTCAGATATACCAGAATTTTAGGGAATCCATATAATTTCTAGAATATCTATATTAATAATATTTTCTCATACAATATAACCTAGGAAGATCTATTATTCATTTGACAATACCATGTTATTTAACATGCCAAATGAAACTTACTACTTTAAAATCTCTCTTTGGGATGTTTCATGGGCCCTCTGTAGCATCCCAAACTTAACTGGAGATTAAAAGAACTTTAATTAGAAATTGATATTTGGGGAGCTTTTTAAAAGTTTTCAGAACACTTGGTCAGATAAACATATAGATCACTGTAAAGTAGTTCTTTTTCATTAACAAGAAAATACGTTAAAGGTAAAAGCAGAACAGGTCAGTTATGTGGTATAAGAAGCTTTACAATTTGTTATTGAAAGTGGATTAACATTTTTAGAAAATTTTGTCATCTTAACAGAGAGAAAACCAAATCTAGTCTTCTACCAGATTACTTCTAAGATTCATTTACTTTGCCCAAGTTGATTCTAAACTTAGACAATTCCGACAACGTACAAAACCCTTTCCTCAGGGTTCCTCTTCCACAAGCGTTCCACAGCTTACTATACTCACATTAGTGTGTCCTTTATTTTCTCTTCCATTCAGAAGTAACCAGCTTCAGAAGAAAGTCACTATTTTTTATTAACAAAATATAATTACATTCATATATCTTCCTTTACACATTTATCTTACTTTCCTAGGATACTGAGATTATACCCTTAATAATAGAGATTATTTCAGGGTAGCACCAACCATTTATTAATATTTCTAAACACCTTTACTTTCTCTGTAAGGGTAAGTTAAATGTTAAATAATTCGTATTACAATCTTATTTTATCTGAAAGTGTCATAGCTATTTAATAAACTCCTATCATTTAACTCAATTTAGCACAACTCTAGAATTTAAAGATACCAAACATTTAGAGAGTATCTTAACCATACATTTTAAAAATATATTTTAAAAATTTACCCAAAGCTCTCATCTCATTTGCATTTAATTTACTTAAAATTTTACTACACCACATTACTATTTTTTTCTTGACAATTCTGCAACAGATATAACAGGATCTTATTTGACTTTCATTAAAACTAGGTACAGTAAAGGTATTGTACTTAATATTGATGACTTTAAAGATGTCTATATTAATTAGAACATACTTAAACTAAACAATACCAAGTGTAATCTTAATATTGAATATTTTCCAGTTCACGTAACGCTGAAAGTCAATTTGGTCAGTTTTTATTTTAAAAATACTTAATTTGTAAGCTCTTATTTTTTTTACGTCAAATAAGCAGAGATCTTTGACTTTGATTTTTTTTTTCAGCTGTAGAAATATCTCACATCTATAATGTGTACGCAGGCTTATAAACAGACAAAAGCTAGAGATCTCATAGGTTCACTTTAAAACTTACTTATAAGATAGGTATAATAATAGTTGGAGTAAGCTGAATTTGCTTGCTCAAATCACTAAGGCTTACTATTTATGAAACCGACATTTAAGATTTCTTGACAAATGCTGAAGGACACGTCAGAGTTATGAGTTCTAAAATGCCAAAAATTTCTTGGCCTTAAGTATTATCTCGTTGAGCTAATTAGGCTCATTCTAGGTCACTGTTTGCTGTATTTATATTTCTGATCTGCAAGACAAAGACAGACGCTTCCAGTTCCCCAGAGAACTGCTCTGTCACGCAGATCCAATTGTATCTCCTTAATTGGCTTTTTTTTGTATCAGTGAGAAGAGCTGTAAACAAAGAATTCCATGTTTTAAAACTTTAAGATTTACTTTAGCATGTCTTCCAAAGCTTGCATAAGGTATTTAGTGAGGTCTCTTTTCCTTGGGTTATAAGTTAAACCCAGGGTAAACCTCTTACTTTATTGTCTATTAGCCACTGAATATTAGTTTTTAATTTTACGTTATATTGGAAGGCTCACGAAACTCTATTGGTTTCCTTTAGTTTGTTCAATTAATATTTTCTAAGGGACAGATATGTGCCCAGCCTTATAATACCAAGAAGGGGAAGCGTTTTTCCATTGAAATATATCTATCCCACAATATAATTAAGCAAATGTTTTATATAAAGCCCATTTAATATACCAATTTTACAAACTTTATCTCAATTTTATTAAATCTCGTACCTTTAATTTTTATATTTATTAGGTTTAATCAGTAATTCCTATTTCTAGAAGGAGTGTCAGAAGCTTTTTTTTTGTGTGTGTGCATTGTATCTAATTATATAGAAAAGTCCCTGGGATTCCCAAGTTTCAGCCAAAGAGCTTAGGCCCTTCTCAATTTTCAATTTGATTAATAGGTCTGTTGTCCCAATCATTGATCAAGTATTTCAGTCTATAAATATGTATTTTTTTAGCTCTATAAATACATATATTTTAAACTGTGCTAAAGCGGACTTGTTTGAACTTTAATGTTGGGGGGGAGTAGGTGATCTCTTTGGCCCTTTTTTTTTTACTTTACATAGTGTAGTATCAAAACCTTGTATCTAAATCCAAAAATGTCCATTTTATTTATCTCATTCAAAATAACCATATAAAAATATTTATCCATTTGGGATAAGCCCCTTATCTTTATCTTTTTTGACATTTTTACAATCCTTTTTCCAGTTATTCAGCCTAATTAACATTAATTATTCTAAGTATTTATTAGCATCCCTAAAACCATTGATCGGAAAGGAAAAACACAAATGTAGGTTTTCAAACCAGTTTTTTTTTTTTTAACTAATTTCTTAGGTTAACCATTAGATATATTTTTCTACCTTTAAACTTGATTTTAATAGGTACCAATAAAACGGCTGTTTATAATGAGAGCTCTTTCAACTTTCACCAATTTAAAAGTTTTCCCAAATTAAAGGATCCATCATATGGCCATCAATTTATATATATATATATAAAGTGATTTTAAACCAATAAGATGAAGAGGCTTTTCCACATGACAGTGGGGGTGTTGCTTAAATAAAATTCAAAATTTACTTTCCAAAAGCTAAAAGCCTTTGTGGTCCAGGCTGATGGAACAACGGTTAAGATGGCAAAATATCTGAAAATTGGTACAATCAAAGGATTTTTGAGAATCCCAATTTATTTGCGTGGCCACAATATGTACACAATACTTGTACCTTTTGTATGACAGAGTCCAAGGTGTCGTTTAAAAAAAAAGAAACACATATATACATACATACACACACATAAAACACCCAGAGAAAGATAAAACATTTACATTTCAAGGACACAGGAAGAGAAATCCAAGTTCCCCCTAAATGGGATTTTGTTCTTATAAGTTCAGAATTCCAAAAAATATTTTATCAGGCCTGGTTAGTTACTTTCAGGGTGAGTTATTTTTTCTAATTCCTAATGAATGTTGTGAGTTTTGTACGTATATAAACCTGGCTAGTGTATTAGTTGGAGGCTGGCAATCTGTCATTTCTTTTTCTTTTCTGTTCTGTGTTTTTTTTTTAAATTTTTTTTTGAAAGTTCTATTTCCCATTGTAAGGTCGGGTTCTCAGAATAAAATTGCTGGTAAGATTTCCCACAGGGACAACACTATGGCATGAAGTCTTTGCCTCTACCATTCCTGTAATTTTCTCCATCACCCAAGAAAGCTGTTACCAGCCAGGAGGAGGGTCCCATTTTTGGAGTTGAAAGGTTCCTCATAAGAGTTTTACTTCTATTCCGAAAAATTCAATGGAGGTAACCAAATCGAGGACAACATTAGACCAGCCTCTTACCTAACCACTTAGTCCTGAACCCAGTGTCTTACAACTGGGACCCACTCAGGACGTTTTCACTGGGTGAGTATTTTCCTGGTATGTTTCCACCAGCCCCACTTCAGACGTCTCCTCAAGGTGGGTGTTTCCTGTTATCTTTCAACCAGGCCCCACCCAGTATGTCTCCACTGGGTGGGTTATTCCCCCCCAGTATCTTTCAACTGGAGGGCCAGGTACCTGGATACACCACAAAATAAAACTCAGGATCATCAACCAATTTGGGAGATCCGAGAACCAGGAGAGACTCACCCAAATTCATCTGGATTCCCCAAGGAGGCAGATGGGCACAAAGTGCCAATGCTGGTACCAAGGCTCCGGTAACTCTGAGAGTTCAGCTGGAGAGAAGTCTGCTCTGGGTCCCTTCCTGGTGTCCAAAACTTTTGACTGAAATACATGTGCAGCCTAAAAGTTAAGAGTTATGTTTTATTTGGCGGGAGGACTCGAGCCGGGATGACAGACTCTCAGATCGCTCGGAGGGACTGTTCCCAAGTGGTTGAGGAGGAGCTAGGATATATAGGAGCTTTACAACAAAGACAAGGTTGTTGGAACAATAAAAGATTGCTTGTTATCTAAAGAAAGCCAGGTATCTCAAGTGCAAGAATTTAGTGCTTTTCCATGTATGGGAGGAAGCAAACATTTTGACTCACTGAATTCATTCTTTAGACAAGCACCTAGCTATCTAGGGCAAGTATCCTGTCCTTTCTTATTCTGAGTCTGCTCAGAGGGCACCGTTGTGAGTGGCTGTAGTGGCTGGGCTGCAGGCCTGTCTTCACTGGGGTGTGTTGGCAGCCACTGATGATTTGGTTTCAGCATTCTTTGTTTACTTACATGGTTGCAGTATTTTCATTCACACTGTAGTATTTTCGGTCACAGAATGATTATGGATAATCTGCAAACTTGGAAAGCAACCGAGATGGAATTACTTCAGGTACCTTCTAATTTAATAAGCCGTGTGCAAACATAAACATGGAGGAAGCATACAAAAGGATTTCGTGGTGTAGGGAAGGTGTTCTGCACATTACAGGAGAAGGCAGAATTCCTTTTCTTTGTGGGCAGGGACGTAAGCCCACCTTTCTTTTCTGTAGTGGTTCCTGAGAACAGTATATGGTAATTAATGAACATTGAGAAACTGTGGCAAACATTGCATTCAAGAGCTGGCCGGCTGCAAACTTGTGTATTGGACAGGTGGATTTCATAGGCAAGTGGTCAGGTGGATGGGAGAGAGATGGATCCCAGGCCTGGGCCCAGATTCAGGTTTAAATCGCCATTTCCTCACCATGGGGCCTTGGACTAGAATGTAACCTCTCCTAACCTGTTGGTGAATCTGTGAAATGGGCATGATAATATTGGTTTCTACCTGGGATTGTTGTAAGTTGTAAAGAGTATTATAGCACACATGAAGCACTTAACACACTGGCACTTAGCAGTGTTCACTGTGTGTGGACGTCCCGCTTCGCGTGTGTCAGAGTCGTAAAGGCAGCATTTGTCTGTTGAGGATGCACTGGTAGCCCCTTGAATAGGTTGTGAATTTGGTTATTTCCTTTTGGTAAATCTGTGTGCCATGGGCAGTTATTTTCATGGACAGATGAGGAATCTCAGGGTAAAGAAGACTGTGTAATTTGCCCAAAGTCAGACCATAATTTTGGGTGCAGGGGCCTCAGTTCAGCATAGGCCCCTGGGCCTTCTGCCCTCTCCTTTCAGCACCTGAGCCAGATGTGTGCTCGGCTGTCTCCCAGCCCAGAATATCCAGCAGGGAGGAAGACATACCTGGCCCTATGCTGCTTGAGCAAAACTCCGGGGTGGAGGCAGTTACAAAATGGATAAACATAAAAACAGATGACTGCAAACTGTGATCAGCTCTGAGAAGGAAAGGAACAGACCTCGCCGTGCAGCGCTGGGAGCTTACCCGTCGGGGCTGCTCTGGGGGCGTTCATCTCAGCTAAACAAGCTCTGCTGCTGCACAAAGGCAGGAAGGCAGGGCACGTGTGACCAGGTAGACTGGGCCTCGTTAGTCATACTCATTCCCCATTAAGCGGCAGCTGTCATGGGCACTTACCTAGTAAACAGATGTTGGCCATAATCATCACGCACTTTGCTTGGTAGTTTTATTGGCCCCAACTTTGAGATGAGGTCATTGAAGCTGGGGAGTTTGCTGCATGCCCGTGATTACCGTGAAAATACCCCCACTGGTCTTTCAACCTAGACTGGCGTGGCTGTCATGCCCCAGCCCTGTGAATGGCATCGTGTAGCTTCTCCCAAGTGGCCCAAATGACTGATATTGATTTTCTTAATTCGTAGGAAATGGTATGTGACAGTAGGAGAAAAAGGTAGTAAGAAATTGTTTGGAAAACTAGAAAAAAATTCAATTCTTCCCCAGCTGGGGGAGCGTAAGCTCTGTCACACACTCCACTCACTGCCTGTCACCTCCTCCCTGCCGATTCCGTGTTCAGAAGCCACTCTGAGCCTTTGAAGAACATTTTGCCTCATGACACTGTTGACTAGGACCTGCGACCTCTCTGTCCCTGGTTAACAGTCTATTCAAAGCCATTTAAATTTTATGCAGGCTCCTCCGCTCAGATGTAAGAATAGCCTCTTTAAAGTTCTTGATGCAGCGCCTTAATGTTGATCTTGTGAAGGAAACCTAGTCAAAACCTGGGATGTATGCACATAGTGACCGTAAACTCAGCACTTTGTGAAGTTCAGAATCAGATGGGTGGGAGACTCAGGAAAGGCTTTTTAAGGTAGAAAGGGGAAAGTGAAAGGACGCAGGCTGTGTAAGACTGAAACATCTCGGTCCCAGCCAGCAAGGCACCTGCGTTCAGGATGGTGGGTGGAGAGTGCAGAGTTGTCACAAAGAAAGAAGTGGTGGGATGGGAGGGAGGACAGTTAGGTACTTTACTGGGGAGGGAAATAGTGGGCTGAACATTTCCTGGTTGAACAAGAGGACTGTGACATGATGTGCTTGTATTTTGGAGAGAAGGGTTTTGTGGGGACAGGCCTAGGGAGAACGCTCTGTGGCTGGGGAGTCAGCACAACAAAGAAACATAGAGAACCGGGCAGACCCCAGGGCCCCTGCTGGGGGAGAGGCTGCCCACCAATTCGAGCCCTTGGGGCTGCTTCTGTCCCTTAGCCGGGGCCTTAGAGCTCCCTTCACAACCCAGTCCTGTTGATACTAGAAAAAATAAGTGGGGCATGAGAAGGGCTGTGTCCCAGGCTTTGGTTGAGCCCCTTGGGTGTGCCCTGCCAGATGTGGGTACTTGGCTTCATGCAGGAAAGTATTCAAGGGCAAGCCACTGTTGAGTAAAGGTAGATTTATTCAGAGAGATTTGTTGAAAGGCAAGAGATATTCCACGATGTGTGGGGGTTTGATGCTCAGATTAAAAGTAGGTACACACTCCACAGAGTGTGGGCCTTCTCTGAAACGGGAGAGAGAGGTGTGACCCCTAGGCAGTGCTGTGTTGCTTGTATTCATGGGCTTGGTGGTTTCATATGCTAATAAGTAGAAGGACCAGCCTAAGGGCAAGGGGCTGGAATTCACAGGGAGTTGGCCATTTCCCACCCTTTGACCATTTTTGTCTAGCCTTGGGACTGCCATGGTGCCTGGGGGCTTGTTATTCACCATGTTACTATTACAACGGGTGTGTAATGAAGCTCAAGATCTGCTAGAACTTAAATCTCTTCATCCTGAGCCTCAAGGCCTATTGGGGGTTGAATCCTTCACCATTTTGATGTTAATTGCTTTGGCCTTCCTTGAATGGCTGTGCTCTGCCCCCTTCCATCCTGTCTCACTGTGATGACACAGAGAGAACAAAGGCCCGGCCCTGGCTGTGCTCTTGCATTTAACAGGGGGAGGGGTGGGGTAGGCTGAGGATGACTCTGGGTGGTGTGAAAGATGTTTCAGATTTTCCCACGTGGGACATGGGGACCTGCCAGCTGCACCGCAGATTTATCTCACGGGCATTATCGCTTGTGTCACTCATTTGTTTCTATTTTTCTTTTTTTTTTTTAAGTATTTAATCTAAATTTAATATCAGGGTTTTTTAGGAAACAAATTTCTCTTTTTATTTTCTTTGGGGCTCTTTTTGGGGGGGTAGGTAATTAGGTGTATTTATCTGTTAGTGGAGGCCCTGGGGCTTGAACCCAGACCCCGCGTATGCTATACACACGCTCTAACACTGAGCTTTACCACCCGCCCCTTCATCTTTTTCTTTTTGCTTTAGCTGCCAAAAATCTTACAGCTGAATTTCTAGTCGGCCTTTAACACTTGCCCTGACTCCAGGGAATCCATTTTTATGACTTTACCTCCCCCTGGTTTCATTTAAGTATTGAATCTCCAATTTCTCTTCACTCTCAGTTTTGCCTTTTTGTTGTTATGGTTGTTAAGCTGTGTTTAAAAAATTGTTTAAATTCTCTTTTAGCAGGAGGCTGAAAGTAAATAAATATGTAAATAAACATCACACTTAAATGCTTTTATACATTCTAAGCTGTTTAGTAGTTACTTAAAAACTGGACTGATATTAAAGTTATAATATTTTTACATTATTTTTTAATTTTTTCAAAAGGTATAGCTGATTTACAATATATGTTTCAGGTGTACAATAGTTGCTCCATTTATAGTTATTGTAAAACATTGACTGTATTGCCTATGTTGTAAGATACATCCCTCTAGCGTGTTTATGTTACATGTAGCAGCTTGTATAAGAAAGTTGGGTAACACAGAGTCTGGGGCATTGCTGTGTCTGACTCAGGTTCCAGGTCACCCTGCCTGTCAGACCCCAGGCCCTCACAACTGTCTGCAGGGCAGCGAGTGGAGGCAGCTCTCATCAGCGCTGGTACCAACCTCTGAGTGGCAGTGACAGCAGTGACTGTCTGTGGACGTGCAAAGTGTTGTTCCAGGAGATTTACATGCATTTCTTCATTTATTATTTAAAGCCCTCCTGTGAGGGATCGTTTTAGGTTTTTAATGAATAATACACTTTATTTTTAATTTAATAGACTTCAAACTTCTGGAAAATTTACAGGAGTAGTACAATGAACACTTAGATACACTTCACCTAAAAGGGCAGTATTTGTCCTTTTGTGTCTGGCTTACTTCAGCATACTTTTTTAAGGTTCATCCATGTTGTAGCCTGAAACAGTAATTTATTCTTTTGGTTTAATAATATCTTTTTTCTTTTTCTTTTTTTTGTTTTTGGTCTATTTAAAAATAGTTTCATTGAAGTCTAGTCAGTTTAAAATGTTGCATCAGTTTCTTGTTTACAGCACAACACTTCAGTTATATAGGAATATACATGTATTCATTTTCATATTCTTTTTCAACATAAGTTACTATAAGATATTAAACATATTTCCCTGTACTATACAGTATAAACTTGCTGTTTATTCTATACATAATCAGTATCTGCAAACCTTGAACTCACAAGTTATCCCTTCCCACACCGTCTCCCCTCTGGTAACCATAGTTTGGTTTCTATGTCTCTGGGTCTGTTTCTGCTCTGTAGATAAGTTTCTCTTTCTTTTTTTTTTTAAGATTCCACATATGAGCGATCTCATATGGTATTTTTCTTTCTCTTTCTGGCTTACTTCTCTTAGAATGACATTCTCCAGGTCCATTCATGTTACTGCAAATGGCATTATTTTATTATTTTTTTATGCCTACGTAGTAGTCTATGGTATAAATATACTGCAACCTCTTTATCCAGTCATCTGTCAGTGGACATTTAGGTTGTTTCCATGTCTTGGCTATTGTAAATAGTGCTGCTGTGAATATTTGGGGGAAGGTGTCTTTTTGAATTAGGGTTACTTCTGGATATATGCCCAGGAGTGGGATTGCTGGGTCATAGGGGAAGTAAATTTTTTGTCTTTTGGTGAATCTCCATACAGTTTTCCACAATGGCTCCACCAAACTTCATTCCTAGCACAGTGTAGGAGGGTTCCATTTTCTCCACAGCCTCTCCAGCATTTATTGTTTGTGAACTTCTGAATGATGGCTATTCTGACTGGTGTGAGGTGATACTTGATTGTAGTTTTGATTTGCATTTCTCTGATAATGATATTGAACATTTTTTCATGTGCCTATTGGCCATTTGTATGTTTTCATTGGAGAAAAGTTTCTTTAGCACTTCTGCCCATTTTTGGATTGAATTGTTTATTTTTCTTTCTTATGAAGTGTAAAAGCTGTTTATATATTCTGGGAATTAAACCCTTGACATTCTCATTGAATGTAAATATTTTCTCCCATTCCATAGGCTGTCTTTTTGTTTTGCTTACTGTTTCCTTTGCTGTGAAAAAGCTTGAAAGTTTAATTAGACCCCACTTGTATATTTTTGCTTGTATTTCTATTGCTTGAGTAGACTGCTCTAGGAGAACATTGCTGAGATGCATGTCAGATGTTTTCCCTACGTTTTCTTCTAAGAGGTTTGTAGTGTCTTGTCTACATGTTTAAGTCTTTAAGCCATTTTGAATTTATTTTTGTGTGTGCTGTGAGGGAGTAGTCTAACTTCATTGATTTACATGCAGCTGTCCAGTTTTCCCTACACCATTTTCTGAAGAGGCTGTCTTTACTCCATTGTATGTTCTCACCTCCTTTGTCAAAGATTCAATGACCAAAAGTTTTTGGGACTATTCTTGATAATTTTTTTACCCATTCATTGATGGATGGACATTGTTTGTAACTTTTGGCTACTCTGAATGATACTGCTATGAATATTGATGTGCAAATTTTTGTGAGAATATGTTTTCATTCTGTTGGCTGTACAGTTGGCCCTCCATATCTGTAGTTTCCACTTCATGGATCCAGATGGCTGGTTGTAAAGGGACTCGAACATCCTTGGATTATGGAATCCAGGGTGGTGGGTTCCTGAAACCAATCCCCCGAGGATACTGAGGGATGACCCTATATGTAGGAGTAGAATTGCTGAGCCATATGATAACACTAAACTTTTGAGGAAACACCAGACTTTTCCAAAGAAGCTGCACCATTGCCCATTTCCAATGGCTGCATATTGAGGGTTCCCATTCCTCTGCCTCCTGACCGACAATTGTTATTGTCAGTGTTTTGATTATAACCATCCTAGTGGGTGTAAAATGAGATCTCATTTTGATTTTGATTTGACTAGTGATGCTGAGCATCTTTTCATATGCTTATTGGCCATTTGTGTATCTATTTAATTCCTTGGTAAATTTAAAAATTGGGTCGATTTTCTTTGTATTGGTCAGTTGTAAACATTTTTTTTATATCCTGGATACTAGTCTCTTATTAGATATATGCTTTGCAAATTTTTTCTACTATTCTGCAGATTGTCATTCCACTTGACTTTTTTTAAATATTAAGACAATTCCTTTATAGGGGAGGTAATTAGATTTATTCATTTATTTTATTTATTTATTTATTTTTTGCCAAGCATGCACTCTATCACTTGAGCTACCCACTTCCCCTTTCATTTCATTTTCTTGATGATGTCTTTTGTAACAAGTGGTTTTAATTTTGATGAAGTCCAGTTTATCTGGTTTTTTTTTTTTATCACTTCTGCTCTTGGTATTGTATCTAGGAAACCATAACCTATCCTAGGACCACAAAGATTTATACTATGTCTTCTTTTAGAAAGTTTATAGGTTTAGATTTTACGTTTCTGTCTGTGATCCATTTTCAATTAATTTTTATTTGTTATATACAATAGGGGGTTTCAGATTCTAAATTCATTCTTTTGCCTGCAGATACCCAGCCTTCCCTGCACCATTCGTTGAATAGACTATTCTTTCAATGCAGTGTTGTTGGCACACTTGTTGAAAACTGATTGTAAATATAAGTTTCCCCCCTGGAATTTTTACTGTGTCTCATAGATTTATGTACCCAAACTTATGACAGTACCATAATGACTTCAGTACTATAGATTTGTAGTAACATTTAAAGTGAGTCCTCCCACTTTGCTCTGCTTCTTCAAGATAGCTTTGGCTGTCCTGGGCCCCTTGCACTTCCATATGAATTTTGGGATCAGTTTTTCAATTTTTGCAAAGAAGTCAGCTGGAAATTTGATAGCGATTCCACTGAATTTGTAGATCACTTTGGGGAGTCTTAACATTTTTAACAATATTGTCTACTATTCCATGAACATGGGATGTCTTCCGTATATGTAGATCTTCTAAAATTTTTTCAGTGATACTTCAAATTGTTCAATGTACAAATCTTGTAAATTTTTGTTAAATGTATCTCCCATTTTATTTTTAATGCTGTTGTAAATGGAAAGGCTGAGCTTCTTAAGGGTGGGACTATATATCAATTTGTTTATTTCTAGGATTCCTACACATCAAATACACTAGGTTTATATTTGCTTCAAAAATCTATCCACAACTCTTCCCTCCCCTGTGTTTTAAAAAACCAAGACCCAGGTTAAACTACCTGAACACCTATGTGGAAGTGAGAAATGAGACCCTTGGGTGGGGCTTTGTGCAGATGATACTGAGAACTTATTTAGGATGGCTTCATCTTAATTTCTTTTAAACAATCCTTTCAGTGTATATAGTCAGATACATTAAGAACATGCCCTTTTGATGTACAGAGGAGCTAAGACTATCATTTTCAAATAATTTCTAGTGAGAATGTTGTACTTGAAACCTAATTTGTATCTATCTTTGAAGATTTATGTTTCAGGAGCTTTGACTAAAGAACACCTGTCTTTATTCAATAACGACAACTAAATGCTCAAACAACATGTAAGAGTTTGAGCTGTAACTGGAGGCAGCGCTTACCTCTCCCAATACACTTGTGCTGATCTGCTCAAAAGGGTTCGTCCAACTGTTTGTCAGTAGTCTGTTGGACAAAGCCATAAATCATTGATTTAAGGTTGCTGGAATGCAACATATTCTTATTAATACTAAGTAAGCCCATATTGAGTGCTTACTGTATGTTGGGAATTGTCCCTCAGACTCACATGAGTTTTATTTCTCTGAAAACCTTACATATTTCCTTGTTATTCCCACTTTACAGATAAGGAGACTGAGGATTAAGTCTTCTCTCTTTTTGGGGGAGCTCATTATCAATGACTGGAAGTTGTAAGGAAAAAGATATTGATTCATCCTGAGAAAATATTTTTCTGAGAGTCAGCATTTTAGAGGGTGACCACTGAAGAGGGTGATCATTGTTAGAGTGAGACGAGCCCCGTGTTGTACGGAGTCAGCATCCCAGTCCTGGACACGGCACTGTGCTGCTTGGTGGGTGAGGCGGCGTGGCCGCGCAGGGAACGAGGATGCCGGGCCGTTGGGCTGTGCTCAGGCCTGGTGAGGCTTTCTCTGAAGAGCAGTGGACCATCATTGACAGATTTTAATTAGGGGAGTGGGGTGCTCTCGTAGATCACTTTTGTGTTTGTAGAATGCTTGCAAACATTCAGTAGGCTCGGCAGAAAGTGATGTGACGAATCAGAGTAGGGTGGCTGCGAGGTGTAGCAGTGTTCAATTTTCAAGTGGTTTTCAGTCCCATGTTTGTGGCTCAGTAGACGTGTCACTTTGGATGACGCACTCAAGGAAGTGAAACAATTTATTTAATCAATTGAAGCAGTGATGTACCCAATTCCCAGGACTGTTGTGGAGATCCAGTGAGATAACATTCGCACAGTGTGCAGCGTGGTCCCCAGCCAAAAGTCAGTGCTGAGGGAGTGCCTGTGAATACCTGGTAGGTCAGGTGTCGGTGGTGGGTCTCGGTGACTGAGGAAATCTGAGCCCTGAAGGAGGGGTCCAGTCACATCTGTGAGTGATGGGCCTGAGCTGGGAGGGGCAGAGAGACCTTCCCTCCCAACCAGGGGCCCTGGGCAGGACGGCTATGGGAGGAGCACCGTGAAGTCAGCTCTTTTCAGGTGGAGTTGGAGTTGCTCTTGAGACATCTAAGTGCAGTGTCACGAGCTCACAGAGGAGGTCTGGGCCCGGGCTGTGCATTTTCCTATAATCTCAATCCCTGAGGACGCCGAGGTATTGATCGCTGAACGTGAAGTATTCTTTACAGGACAAGTGAATAGTAGTATCATCTCTGTCATCAAAGCTCACGTCTCTTTATTCATAACCCACTTTGTTAATTGGATACTTACAGGGCGGTTCTTCACCGCCCTCCCCTAGGCTCAGGCTCCACAGTAAAGAGCTGGTGAGCCTCCCTCTTTTCCAGAAATAGACACATTTAGCTGGTAGCCTTCTATACCTCGCCAGAATTAGAATTTTAATTTGTTGTTTTAATTCTATTATCTGTTGGTCATCTCCTGACAGGAGAGACGTTTTACCTCATGGTCATGTTTCAATTAGCTGTTACTGAGAATTGCTGATCTGATCCATAGTGTATGTATTATATTAACTTTGTAGAGTACTTATCATTTTTCTTTCTTTGCCCTTAAATTTTGTTTGCCCCTTCAAGTTTCTATCCTATTTCGGGCCTTATTTTTTTTAATTAAAAAATGTGTGTTAGTAGTTAAGAAAACAAAAGCAAAGAAACAATGCACATGATACCTAAGTTTAGAAACTATCTATTGTGTTTTCTGTCTCGGCAATGGAGTGTTCTAGAAACTCGTGAAAACGTTCATTACACAAGTTCCTTAAAATGCTGATTAAGAAATAAATCCTTCCTTCCTCATCTTTCAAGCTGCACAGCTAATTTTCAAGAAAGTGAGGGGAAATCCTCAGAATCCAAGTCATATCAGAAAGCAGGGATTCTGGGAGATACGTGAGACTTAGAATCCCTGGGGTGCCGGTTGGCTCCTGAACTGAGTGTTAGTTGCCCTGGCAGGAGGGCGGGAGGTGAGCCCCGGGCCTCTCACACTGGGAATTGGATGGCTCATCCTATGTAAGGCCAAGCACATCCTGAGAATCCTGTTTAATAAAGGGTGAATTAGAAAGAAAGAAAAATATCATTCCTCAAGGCAAGAAATTAAGGAAAGTCAATTTTTGGGGATGCAGGGAAAAATAACAAATCCAAAGTAAGGATTTAGTTTAAAGCTGTTCTGGCATGAGAGTGACCACAATCTCCTGGCAGAAAATCACAGCTCCTCCCGGAATGAGAAGTTGTGTTTTGAATGAAACAGTGAACAGCCATTCCTAAAAAGGCCTCCTGAGTCTTCTGGATCAAGATACTAGACCCAAACAGCTCTCTTCCAAGGTCTCATTTAAATAACCAGAAAGGTTTTAAAGGAAAGAAGCCATAATCATAGTTCTATTTATTGACATTAGTATATGCTAGGAATTCAGAGGTGACTATGGAGTTGTCTCCTCTTTTATGGACCTTACTTTCTGTTTGACATAGTTGGGGAGCTGGGTGGAGGGAGGTTTTAGTCTGTTGCAATTAGCTAGGAAAGGAAATTAAGAAAGCAGTGAAGGGTGGGTGAACTTTTTAGCTGAGGACAGTCCTGTTCATTTGGCTTTTAATTGCAGGCTCGATGAGTTTTCACTGGAGGGAATTGATCTTACAGAAAATGGACTTAACTCAGGCCTCTTCAGAATGGACAAATGAACCTGGAGAAAGACAGTCAAATCTGTGCAGACATTGAAGTTCACGTGAACGTGCTGTATCCCTGAGCCAAAGATAGGACAAGTAGGCAGCACTTCTTGAGGACAGAGGGGTGGTTTTTAAGGTTCTCCAAGAATGAATCCCAGGGAACCGGGATGGCCAGTTGTCAAACTGTGACTTTGCTTTTTGGACGGTGTGCCCACCAAAGGTATTTTCCGTTTATTAGTTTTCATTTCTTTTAAATACATCTCAGGTGATGAGGACGTGGGCACAAGCATTGGACGCCATGTCGAGGAGACTTTGGATACCTGCCTAGAAGCGCGGGCACAGCTGCGGCTGCGTCATACATCTTGCCGCCCACCCCGTTGCCCGGCTCCGTGATCACGGCAGGGTGGTTCCTTGATGACCTGTCCATCTCCTTTGTGACATTGTAACCCACCAAAAAACCGGAGCGTATTAGCTTGGCTTTGTTCTTTTCCATCCTTCTCTTTGAATGGACTGATAGTGGACCCAGTTATGTTAGCAGATGTTTTACAAGTAGGGCTCTCAGTACAAACCTTGTAATCCCCGCTGTGTGATCTAGAGAAGAAAGTTACATTCTTTCCAAATTGTTTTGATGCACTTATGTGGGAAAATGGTGTACGTTTGAATATGTATTTCCTCTCTGAATCATCATGGCTAGAGATGAATGTGGGCAGACATGGAATGTGTTTTCTGTATTTGAACTGTATGGTCCCCTAAATTCTCCCCAGCTTTTTAAAGTCATCACTGGAGTGTTACCTCCAGAGTGTCCCAAAGCATCCACCACTGCCTGTTCTTCAGACACTGTGAGTTTCCAAGTTGGAGAAGGCTGCTAGCTGGTGAGGCATTCTCTGGCACATCTCTGGCTGGCTGATGTGGGCTTAGCACCCAAGACTTGGCAGACAGTAACTAACCACGATCACTTCCATTTCTGGGACACTCATGAAGGATTTTATACGTATGCTAGTGGCATACTTTATTTCAATTAGTTTTCCCAACAATCATAATTAGATTTTTTCACCTCTATTAATAAGTAAACTGTCAAAGCGAGTGACGTGCAGACTTTGGACTGGAACACGGGTCTTTCTGATCCCAGTCTCTGTTCCCTCCCCGACCTATCCTTCCAGATGGCCAGGAGACTCTTCCTCAGTCTTGAGTTTCCTGCTGATACTACCACTCTCTTTGTTTCTAGGAGAGGAAAAGAAGTCTAAACTTACTTTCCAGTTGAAAATGGAATGGAGAGTTAACGTTGGAAGCCGGGAGAGTCTGTCCTGTGATGAAGCGGCCTCCTAGCCACTTCCACTGGGACGTCACGTCACTGTCTGGGCCCCTTGCTCAGCCTGTGCACAGGTGACAGCGCAGATGTGCCGAGCAGTCCTCCCGGACAGGGCAGTGGGTTGGAAAGGAGTTTGGGGATTTGGTTTCATTTCATAGGTTTCTGAGGGCCTTGGCCTGGCACTTCGAGTGGGACCATTCCCTGTCCCACATACTCGTGCTCTGGGCCCGTGCAGGCCTGATGTGGCCTCAGCCTGAGGCTCAGGGCCCGTGGTGAAGTGGAGAATTTTAGTCCAGGGTCTGTGGAGGCTCTGACAATTCTGGGTCGTGGGACATTGTCCAGGATGATAATAATTCTTCCCCGAGTTTCAGATTTCCTTGCCTGTGAGACGGGGTAGTAATAGTTTCTGAGATGATTGTAATGATTCAGTAAGGGGCGCAGCGTGTGCTGGCAGGTAGCTGGTGCTTAAGGAGCAGAAGTCGCAGTCACTCTGTCAGCCTCTCACTGTGTGCTCTGTGCTTTGAGAAGATGTGTATTTGGTGAAAGTCCTGCCCAAATACTAGGGTCTAGATGAAACGTTGTTCCTTTACTTTCCCTTTCTTTTGCTCCTTCCTTTCTCTGCGTCTCATGTGTAGGGAGCAGATTCCTCTGTTTCAGGGAATACAGGCCTTTCTAGGAAAAGGACAGGATGAACGTGGATAGGTGGGGCCGGAGGGGGTCTGGAGCATCTGCACAGCGCTGCTTCCCTGCATTTCTGCATCCGGTCCCATCAGTGCACGAAGTCAGCCTTCCTCTTCCTTCCTGTGTCATCAGGTCTCTGTTTTATGGGAAAACATTTTTTACGTGTCTTTTTTCACTTACATGTTTCGTTCAGATGCTTGTTGCTTTTTTCCCTGTGCTTCAGCGTTCCTAGGAGAGAATTCAGCAGTGCAGCATCCTCTCCGAGCTCTATGAGTTGATCGGCTTCCACTGCAAGTCCGTCTTCTTCAAGTGGGTGGCCCCCGTGCAGCGCTTGGCCCCCGGCATCCCGGAGCCTGGCGGGAAGGCCTGCTACCGACTCCTTCTGCAGACGCTTCCTGGCTACAGTCTGTCACTGATTCTGCAGGATTCAACAAAGGTTTTGGGACTAAAACATTGCTTCAGTCCGATTAACCATGCCTTGTTTGGGCCCTGCTCTCCTGTCTCAACAGGGTGAATTGTGATTCGTGTAGAGCAGGACACAGCAGACTTTTTTCTGTCAAGGGCTTGGGAGGCAATATTTCAGGATCTGCAAACCTCCTGATCTCTGGTGCAGCTGCTCAGCTCTGCTGTTCAGACGCCAGAGCAGCCGGAGAGTCCACACACCCACAGAGCTTTATTCACAGCAGTGGCTGGGGCTGGATTGGGTGTATGAACTGCAGTTTGTCCCCACAGCCTCCTCACTATTGACGACTGTACCTGAGCGTGCATTTGCGACAATGGGTGAACCTACACTGACACGTCATCATCACCAAGAGCCCATACTTGACACTAGGATTTACACTTGGTGGTGTGCACTCTGTGGGTTTGGACAGATGTACAATGACACGTTTCTACCATCACAGCATCATACAGAGTAGTCTGTCTTAGTGACCCTAAAAATGCTCCTTGCTGCACCTCATTCATTACTCCTTCCCCTCTAGCCTCTGACAGTAACTGATCTTTTAGTCTCTGTGGTTTTGCCTTTCCCAGAACACCATACAGTTGGAATCAGACAGTTGCAGAATCTTCCCAGATCGGCTTCTTTCACTTAGTAATATGCATTTAAGGTTCCTCCATGTCTTTCCATGCCTTGATAACTCATTTTATTTTAACACCATAAATAGTCCATTTTCTGCCTGGACCACAGTTTATTTATCCATTCACCTACTGAAGAACAGCTTAGTTGTTTCTGAGTTCTGGTGATTATGAATAAAGCTGCTATTAACATCTGTATGCAGATTTGTGTGTGGACGTAATTTTCCATTTTGTTCAGTAAACACCAAGGAGCACAGTTGCCAGATCATATGGTAGGAGTACGTTTAGTTTTGTAAAAAATTGCCAGACCGTCTTCCAAAGTATCTGGGCCATTTTTCATTCCCACCAGCAATGCAAGAAAATTCCTGACGCTCCACATCCTCACCAGCATTTGGTGCTGTCAGTGTTCTGAGTTTTGGCAGTTCTGACTGGTGTGCAGTGATAACTCACTGTTTCAGTCTGCAGCCCCTTGATGACAGATGCTGTGGAGCATGTTTCCATAGATTTCTTTGGCATCTAGTTTCCATGTTGAGGTGTGTGTTGAGGCATTTTGCTCATTTTTTAAGCAGGTTATTCATTCTTCTTGTTGAGTTTAAAGAGATTTTGGTGTATTCTGGATATCAGCCCTTTATCAATGTGTCCCTGCCCTTCACCTGCAGCACCGGAGTTGTCCTTTGGGTCTCAGTGGAGTGTCAGCTCTTCAAAGAGGTTCCCTGTCTTCCCTCACCTAAATACTGTCCTTGAACTTTTCACTTTCATTGACTCACTTTGTTCTTTTTAAATAGCATTTCCCATAATTTGTAAGTACATTAAAAAAAAAGGCAATGATTGAACACTGCCTCCCCCACCAGGCTGTGTGCCCTGTGAGAGCAGAGACCCTGTCCCCACTCACCATGTCCCATGACAGCACATGTCACATGTCCATGTAAATGTGTGTAACGTGGGGCCAAACCTGATGAGCAGCTATGACGACATGTGTTGGCTACCATTCATTGAATAGAGTTTGTTTCTTGATCTTAATTTTAAATCACATGAATGAAACATGTTTCTTTTGAAAAATAAAACAACAAAGCACACCTCCATGTGATTGGTACTTTCTACTTAGCCTTCTGACCCAGGAGGGGACGTTCACCATCATTTTGTGGAGGAGGTTGGGGAGGTAAAGTAGGAGAGTGAGATCAAATAAAGTAAAAATGATAACAATCAGCTGGCTTTATTTTCACTAAGACAAATGTTACTTTAAACCATACCTCAGCTGTTGTTCTGTTGTTTTAAACACTTCTCATAGAATTAAATGGAAGCCCACTAAACCCTGAAAGGGAAATTATGTGCTCAGGTCCTGAAAAGTGTTTATGTCTATTTCTTGAAATGCACATTTTCCCTGCTGGTTACAGAATGTCATGGCGGGAACACAGCCGTGAGCTGTGTGTGTCTGCCAGCTTCACGGGCTGCTCACTGTCATTTTCATTTTCTTGTGTTGCAGTGTATGAAGGTTTTCCATCAGACTGTTTGCTCAGCCCCTTCCTGAATGAGGGATTGAATTTTCCACAGGAAATCTTATGGAAGAGAGTGACAAGGCACATGGGTTTCCCAAAAAGCAATAGTTGTTGTAATAAACTCTCACATTGGTGAACTTTTTGAATACAAGCGAGTTGAAAATTTTATCACTAGGTCATATGCCACAAATCTGTCTTAAGAATAAAAAGATTCAGATTTTATAGAAGAAGCAGTTTGAATCAAGTATAAATTACAATTTGTACACTAGTTGGTGTTAGAACATGTACTCACTCTTACCATAATTGCCTGTGGTAGGAACTGGATCATTATTTATTTATTTAAAAAAAATCCTCAAGGTTCTACTTGCCTCATTCTTGATGCGGCAGTGCTGAGGTTAGTTAAGTTGGGACATTTAGAATTCTTGGCTAGGTTTTCAGGACATTGATTTCAGCCTCTTTATCTTTTTTAGAATCTCTTCTTTGTGTCGGTCTTTGGTCTTTTGACAATGTGGAAATACTGCACAGATCAGTCTTTCCCTTTTTCCTGTCTTTATGGGAAAAGATTTCTGTAAGACACACTACTAGGACATTAAGCATTTTGTGTGGGGTAAGTTTGGTCGGCTCAAAGGATTTCAATTAATACGTATTAATACTTGCTATTCAGCTAATGATAAGAAAATTATAAAATAACTTAATTATACATCAATAAATATAGTACAATAAGCCCATCACCCAGATTAAGGAATTCACAAACATTTCCATATTTCCTTTATTCAGACCTTTGTTCTTTTACTTGTCCTTTGTTGAAGTATTTGACAGCAAATTCAAGAAAACATGTCATTTTACCCTATGTACTCAAGTAGGCATGTCTGAAAAATGAGGGCCATTTCTTTGATCAGGTTTTTCCATTTGACTTATGTGCTCGTTAAGTACCAGCTGTATCAGGCATCTCACTAGGCATTAGGAATCCTTGGGGCAATGAGACAGTCCTGGCTCCCAAGGAAGTTAAGGGCTGATGGAAGAAACCAACACAGGAGCTTAGGTGCCTCACCTAAGGTCCCTGCGGGATGACACCAATTGGAAAAAATTTGTGCACAATACAGTGGGATTCACAGAAGGGACTGGTCAGACTAGTAGGGCAGGCCGTGAGAGAGGCGGTCAGCAGGGCTACAAGAGGAGGAATCATTTGATCAGAATCTGAAATCTTTTCTGCCAACCTTCCTACCAAGCCCTAGGGCCCATCACACACAACCCTGTGCTGTAACTGTTTTTGATTCCTGTTACCACGTCTCCTTCAGGAAGGATTTTAAGGTGGAAAATATTTAAAATCAGTAATTGTTGCCAGAAGGGACATAGAACAAAGAACATGGAAACAACACAAATGTCCATCAGCACATGACTGGATAAAGACAAGGTGATACATATCTACAATGGAATACTACTCAGCCATAACAGATGCAATTTGCAGCAACATGGATGGACCTGAAGACTGTCATTCTAAGTGAAGTGGGGTGAAAAGAGAAAGAAAAATGCCATAAGACTTCATTTATGAGGAATCTAAAATTAATAGCAATAATAATAAGACCACAAATGAACTAATTGTTATTTTGATTTCTTGAATATGCTTAAGCACATATGACTGTCCTTTGTGATTGGATTACCATATTCTGTTTATTATTCTTTTGTAGTTGGCTTTATTCCTCTGGTAACTATGTAAGTTTAAAAATCTGAAACTCTAATCTGTTCTTAGAAACAATAATTAGTACATATATGTAACTAAAAAAATGCAGTATACTCTATACATGTATTTACATGCAATGTGTATGTGGAGTTGAACTGTAATAATTATACCTAATAATACTGAAAAAGGAAAAAAATAAAATAATATATAAAAAAACTAATCACCCCTCTTTAAATATTAAAACATTCAGTTCTGAGATTCTGTGAAAGACAGCATGGAAGTAGGTTTTTAAGATTTTCTCCTTGTTCCTCGGTGAGCAGCCTGGGCTGCAGAGCTTGGCCGCCACAGGCACCCAGGACTTGCCGGCTTGCTCCTCACTTGTTGGGAGGAAGATTAGCTGATTCAGGAATATTTATGCTCTTAGAAGTTGCTGAAAACCCCACAGAGCTTCTGTTTACATGGAGTGTATCTGTCAATATAGCCCATTTTAGAAATTTGAACAGAAAATTTAAACCCAAGAACTGACAAGCACACGCTGCCCCAGCACGTGGTCAAAGCAGTGCTGTCACGGTGGCGTGTGTTGGTTCTAGAAAAAATGCACCATACACTCAAGAATGAGGGTGAACCCACAGATCTCATCTCAGCAATGCTATGAAGAGGTGGGACCCAAAGCCCCTAAAACAGTGCTGAAGTCCCCAGATGTCCCAGAACACACAGAGCCATGGGACCAAGAATCCAGTGTCTCATGGATCATCAGCCGTGGAGACCGCGTCCTGGGTCAGGAGAAGCAAAAGTAGGGATACCAGGCACACAGTCCTATTACAGCAAAGCTTTAAAGGTGTTGAATTGACTAAAAGAGTGGCAAAGATTTGCATTTAGAATACTACATTTCCTCTCCTGGAGACGTTAGAATGATAACACTGATTAACAGAGGATGATTGTAATGGATTAACTATGATACTGATGACATGAGCTGCTCACACTAACCCTGCACTCAATGTAGACTAAGCCTTTTATGCACACACTTCATTAGGTCTCCACATCCCTGCAAGGTGGCATTAAGCACTCATACAACCATGAAATCAGTGACTATAAAACAGTCACAAGGCTTTCTCTGCAGCATGAGGTAGCAAAACCAGCAAGGATTTTCAATGACAAAATCCAAAATCATATATATTTGGGAAAGAAAGCAAACAAAACACAGAAGGACAATAAAACAAAAGAGCAGATGGAATGGAAACTTTTATTGAAGAAAGCAATGATTGATTCAATTACAACAGGTAATGTCCCTGGTATAATTGAACCATCAATCCAAATTTTTGGAATAGTGAGTTGTGAAATTACTGTCTCATTTAATATTGGAATTCCTAGTTGGACCAATTTGATATACATCACTGGTGTGATGTTATCTATTTAGGTAAATAACAATATTCATATTTTTTAAGGTAACAGGAATCATAACACAGGACTCCAGATTTTGAGAGAGAATTCAAACAACTACTATCATACTCCATCCAGTAAGGACAAGTGTCCCTGCGTCACCAAAACAATGAGAATTTGCACACAGAAAACACATTTCTCCAGTTGTGACAAATACAAGACCGTGAACCATGAATTACGAGAAGAAGCAACTGTTTAAATGCCATGGGCAAAATTTTTTATCATCTTGAAAACATCACTGATGCACTAAGTAAGAAAAAAAATTGTTTTACTAGCAAATCTAACTGACACAGGGGATTTTCCAAGTGAGAAGGTAATTCCAAATATTGCAGTAAAATGAGTTAAGATGATCTGTGCAGTGACGGAGCTGATATTAGACTGACCAGCATCACGATTTCCGGTTTTACACTTGCTCTCTTCTTGTCACCTCTGACACAAGAATGCATCATATGATTTTTTTCTTTAGGGAAAAAAAGATAAATAAAAACTAACTAGAAGATGTGGTATGGAAAGCAGTAATGAAGTTGTCTAACCTAATAATGCAGCCAGTGTAATGTAGCACTTATTCGGGCACTAGAATTTTTTAAATCATGATTTATTTTATATCCTATTTCTATCCTAAAGGAGGCACTTAAAGTTTTCTACTTTATTCAACATATCTTGTGGGGGTTGTGATATACACTGGTATGGCAGTTTTCAGAGATTCAAAATCGCCTCTGTGGTTGTGGTCAGGAAAGGCAAGGCTCCCTCAGAGCTGAGACGGAGAAGGAATCCCCGGAGTCAGCCCCCGGGCAGCTTCCGAACCGCATCTGCTTGCACTTGGCACAGGACACCATCAGCAAGTGTAACTCTGACAAGGAGATTTCCCCGGGGACCTGGGAGGTGCTCTAACATTCTGAAGCCACTTGTTTCCCATTTAGGTAAGGCTTGGAAAAACAGTTTATTAGAAGTGACTCCCTTTGTATGTGCCTTTTGTCCTGAGAGGTCACTAATTAGCAAAAATATAAAATACCCCATAATATAAGAATTTAGGTACCCCATTTTTCCATCTACCTGTCTATTTGTTTATCATATTTATACTTAGGTTACACTTTCCATGATGTTCAATTCCGGGCACCAAAAAAGAAAGGTTGCAAAATATTTTTTATAAAAAGCGGGAATGGGTCTAAGGTTTAAAAACCACTACTGCTAACAATAAAAGCCAGATAATATTTTTAACCTCAATTGCATCAGACCTTCCCGAATTCCTCCCTTAAGTTCACTGTTAAAACAATAATGGAATCTCTGTCCTTCCAAGACTCGGGCCTGATCGCCACCCATCCAGATATCTTTCTGTGGGTCCCTACTTGTCCTCGAGGCCCCCAAACACAACTTACGGGTTGAAATTTCTTCAGTGTTCCTACTGTAGGGGAAACCTGGAAGTCCCAGGCACTGTCCAGGAGTCACACCTACCTGCAAAAATCAAAGTCATGTGACTGAAATGGGACAACCCAGGTTGTGTGGTAGGGCTGAAAGCTTACCAAAAACAGGTTTGGGGGCCTTACCCAAGCCCTCCAGCTCCTAACATGAAGAAGTACAGGGAGGCCAAATTAACCACGAGACTGTGTGGCTTAATTACCCCATGAATAAAGGATTTGTGCCAGTGCCACCTTTAGACAGGGAACCCCAGAACCCAGACTTGGAAGCACCCTGTCCCCTACCCTCTGAACAAATATTCTCTCAAGACACATAGTGAGAGATGGGAGCCCCGGTGAGCTCTGGAATAAGATGCGACCTGAAAGACTGCTGGTAACAAATGGTGTGCAGCTCGGGCAACCCCCAGGACCACCAGCCATTCTGGTACCACTGATGCCCACACTTCCATCCACAACAGTTTCTTCAGGACACTTATGCACATATAACCATCACACAAAAATGATTGCTTAGACATATTTTAAGAGAAATAACATTATGAGAATGCCAAATTCATGACATGTCAGAGTCAAGACCCCAGAGTATTTACTGGATGAGATCTCACGTGTGCCCCGCAGTGAGCTTTAAACCCTTAGGACACAGTCATGGAACAGTAGGCATTTTCTTTCTTTCCTCCAAGTTGGCTTTACTGGAGAACTCCGTAGACACAGGAAGACTCTGTTTCCCACCTCTACTACTTACACAAAGGGCTCATCACGTGGTGAGGGATCAGCGCTTGTGCGACCGGCTCCAATGTGAGCACTCCAGTGCCCAGCTCCTCCAGGAGCAGAGCTCCCCCCACAGGAGCAGAGACCCCCCCAGGAGCAGAGCACCCCCCACGGGCACTGCAGTGCCTGCAAGAATCAGGAGTCTGATGAGTGAGCCCGGGGCGGGCAATTCAGGAAGCAAGCACCGCTCCCTCAAGCTCTGCAGGTGATCTCTGTGTCATCTTGAATAAATACAGTCAGCATTAAGATGTTTGACAAGAGGGTAAAAGGTAAGGCCTCTCCAAATCTCCTCGCATTCCTTTAGTTGGAGACCTGGTAGAACACATGGCGACAAGAGAAGCTGGCTTTTCATGCCCACGTTGGCCTCAGGGCTACAGGGGAGGCCACGGTGCTGCCTCCGCCCCACTTCCTGCCTTCGTCCTGCAGACCTCACAGGGGCCGCTGACTCGTTTCTCTGACTTTCTCTCCTTGGTTGTGCTACACTTCCAGCTTTTAAAAGCTCACAAAATCCTCACTGGAAAATCTTTAACAATGAACCCAAGTCAAATGAAATCAACCAAAAAGACACACTGCCTTCTTCATTACTTTATATTTTAGGATGAAATTCTTGAAGACGACTCCCTGAACTGAAGGGGTAGATGGAGGAGAAAAGAAAACAAGACAAGCATTTTTGGGCCCATAAAAAATGAGAGGTAACCAGATGGTGTCTAGTCTTCATTGCAACTCTCTGCCTGCCCCAATTTCACATGCCTCTCCCAACTGAACCCATCAGAACTCGACTGAAGGAGACGGCTGTGCAAATTTATTGGAAACCAAATAAATCACTATGGAAACAGTCTCCCAAACCCAGTGAGAACACTGTAAGCTGACCAGTGCCAGGATCTGAATACGTGCAGATCAAAATTCCGACCCCCTCCCTGGTAGGTGTACTTACAGTGGGGGTTGTCGCCGTGCAGTTTGTCTGCATCCAACATATAAAAATGAAAGGGACTCCAGTTTTCAACATCACAGTCCCTCTGAAACAACTGGTGGTCAATTAGCGTTTGTCTCCAGCAAAACTCGATTTTCTCCCCTGCACGTGGAGGTGAACACACAGAAGAGACTGATGATCCCCGCTGCGAGTGTAGCTAAGTGTGTCTAAGCAAGCTGGCTCCATCAGCATCCTGATGAGCAGGGGAGTGTGTGAGCCGCGGGGCTCTGCAGACTAATGGCCAGGCAAGGAGGGCGCTTTCTTACATTGGGGAGAAAAAGGCTGGAGCAGCACTCGCTGGAAATAAATTCTAATTAAACCTTCAGGTGCGGTTCCTGCAGCAGAACCCACGCCAATAGATGAGGCTCCCTCCGTGCTGTCCAGTCATGTGAACCAGGCTCATTAATATACATGTGTGTTTGGTTTAGCAAGTGAATCATGTCTGTTTTCTGGAAATTACATGAGGGTGGAAAACCTTCCAAACATGTTCATTTATTTGCTGTGGACTTTGTTTAATCCTCTTAAGAGCATTTAGAATGACAAACTTCTTAAATTAGCATGTTTGCCTGAGTGACCTTTCCAGGCACATGGGCCGAAACCTAGGACAGCCCAGAAGCAAATTCAAAACCGTTCCAGCTGCACAGCACTGCAGAATGTGTCCAGTTTGAGAATAAGGATTTTTTCTCCACACACTTTTCCTCCTCTGCCCAAATTAATCAGCCTCTGCTGCTCTTGTGTAATGAGTATTGTATGACTCATCTTCTCTGCCTGTAAAATGGAAATGGGAAATACTTCTGCCCAATAAAATGACATAGAACTAAGCCCCAAAATTATATATATTTAAAAAAAAACAGGGCTTTATGCTGTCCAGGGATATGAATCATTTATTTAATATATCAATTGTTACTAGAATAATCTTTTTAAAATGTAACCCCTCCTCAGAAAACTTCAACTACTATTCGATAAAAATATCACAGAAAATTTCTGAAAAGAATTTAAAGGAAAATCATTTTTAACTGAATCATGTTCTAGGCACACTGAATAAATTCTTTTTAGAGAACTACTTGTTTTTAATAAATGACCTATAAAAATACACCCAGCATTAACCAGTAAATCTTCATTCCTTATTTTAAAATTCTTAAGGCATGCTATATTTCTTAAATCAAATGAGGAGATATTTGCAAGCCAATGGACAACGGAATTACCTAAGAAGACATTATAAAGCAGCAAGAGCAACTAGCACTTTGCCAAGCATTCTGCCTAAGAGTCACTCGTACCATCTTATTTTGACCTGACTGCTTAGAGGTGAGCTCCATCAGCGCATTTAACACATGAAGAAACTGAGGCTATGTGTGGTCATGTTTCCAGTACTTGGTGGAGCCAGGATCCAAACCCGGATCTTTGTCTATAGAGCCTGTGCCTTTACCAGATCACACTAAATTTCTCACTCTTCAAATGCACTCAGTCCCCGAGGTAACACACCTTCCTTGCATTTCTAGGAGTTTTAGGAATTACTGAATTACAAGGACTAATCAGACATTTGTGTGAGCTAATTTTATATTTTCTGATTTTCCTGAATCAGTTCAGGCTGAATTCATTCTACTTACGAGAAGTCCTGAGGCAGAGGAGAGAGGGGAATATAAGCCAGACATAAACAATTTCAAGAGATCCACTTCATCAAGGAAGCAAAGTATTAAGTAAGCCATTCTGCAACATGCTTGTCAATAAACCTTGGTGTCTCTCTCTCAGCCTGAAGGAGGGTAAGCCCTCCAGCCCATCTGCCTTCCAGCCACATACCCTGGATGACCTTGGTTCCCTCACCGGTGACACATGTGTTCTCCTGGGACTCTTTGTAGAGATTAAATGATAAAACTGTATGCAAAGGGGCTACTTCATTGCCAGACAGTAGGCACTAAACAAATAATAAAATTATTTTGTTTCATGAAAATGGGAGGCAAGTCTCCCAATTAAACATTCCTGATAGAATCCCAACAAGCACTTTAATTTGTCTACAAGAAATTGTAAAATAGCATTTCTTTTTTGAAGGCCGTATTCATTCTCCCTACTTTTTACAAATCCTGGCTGTTATCCTGAAAATCTATTCCCAGAACGTGGCATCCATCTCCCATATTTAAATCCTTTAAGTTTGAAATTATGATGAAGCTTGGGCACATAAAGATTCACACCATAATTCACAGAATAAACAAAGACCACAGGAACAGGGCCACCTCCAGACCCCATGTGCTCAGGACAGGCTCCAAACTTCACAAAATCAGAAGCATACTGTTTGAAGAGAAAGAAAATTGAATGTGATCAAGGAGGCTGACATAGAGCACTGGCCGGCTCACGAGACGACCCCGTCGCCCCCTCGTCTGACCTAAGTCATCGAACACAGTTATCCGTTGATCTCTAACTAAAACTAGAACACGGGTAGGGTTGGAAAGTAACATTTTTTCCTACAATATATACATATTGTCAACTAAAAATTGGCACTTGTCATCTGCCTCTGATTTGGTTAAGTCATGAGCCACTGCAGCTGCTGACTTTCAACACCCTCTGAAAGTAGTTAAGTGTGGAGATCAGGAATGGGGCGCTCTGTGCTCTGGGAAAATGGGCAGAAGAGTATTCACATAGTTAGACATTTTCAGGAAATTTTATGCGCCCAAATTCTTACATCCCCTCCTATCTAGAAAAGCGCTAAAATCATTAACAGAGACACCTGCTTCTTGACTAACAGCAGCCTCTGCCTAAACTTGTATTGGACCGCACGTCCCCCTTCACTGAAATCTTATATAATTCTGAGCTCCCCCTCCTCTTCAGAGCAGTTCCTCCGAGCTCTCTGAGATGCTGTCACCTGGGCTCTGGTCCTTATTTTGCCCCAGATAAACTTTAACCAACAACTCTCACGTTTTGTGGTTTATCGACAGTACCACAAAAATTAAGCTTACATACTTGAACTCAGAGTAAACATTCAGTATCAAATATTTCTTGACTTAAATTCCTATTTAAATGTAAATAATTATTCCATTTCTTAAATATAATATCTTTAAATATAAATTAACAGATATTTGTGAATCTTTGAAAAATATAGTCTAGAAAAAAATTTTAGCAATTAAAAAAGCTATTGTGTGGAGCTTTAGAATTTCAAAAGTGGAAGAGAATAGTATTGTAACTCAAGTTCTTGTTTTAAATGCAGAGATCCTGAGGCCTCAAAAGACATATCAATTTGCCTGATTTTATACACTGTCCTTTAACAGAAAACCTTGAACTAAGTTCCTGGTCTTTGAGAAACCAAGACTTGCTCTGCTGGTGCAGGGCTGAAATTTATGAAAATGGGTCGTGAGAAAGAACCAGAATGCGGGGGCCTGGGCGAGGCAGCGGAGGAAAGGAGGGTCTCACCTTATCGTGGGTGAGAAATAGTCTCCCGCAGTGCTGGTGTGATGGGCATCCCTCAAGTGCCTGAAAACTACTATTTAGCACACCTGCCACCGAAACGCACACAAGCTGTTTAACTAGAAGGCTGACCAGGAGGCTTTCTCAGTGACACAACAAGCTATTTTCAAGTTAACTCTACAACTACAGGAAGAGAAAGAATAGAAAGCTGGTATTAATTATTAAAAATTTACACCAAGAACCATGGAAATTCCAGGAGAAATATAAAGACGTTGGAAGTTTCATTATGCTAACTTACTGCCAATTCATTTGTCTTAAAAGCTGTGCTATAAAATATATTGTTCTTTGTTGTTCCAAATCACATTTGAAAGAAATAATGTTTCTTAAGGGTGTTTCTGGAAATTTCTTCTATTTCCTAACACCAAATCTCAGACCCTTAAAGAAATGGGGGGTTGGCATTTCGTCCACTGTTCTCTAGGCAATTTGTTTTTCCTTCAAAGAACAAGTGGGGAATCACACAGAAAAGCATTTGAGCATCAGGCTGCTTACATTTCCTCCGGGAGTCTTGGAAAATAAGGTGGAAATGAACAGTAGGACAGAAACATGGCGGGAGAGTCACTGGCTAGAAGGTGAGAACAAATGTGTTCTCCAACGTGCTATGGTAGCCACTAGTTTAAATGAACTGAACAATTGTTCGAGCATACACGCACTTCTACGGGAAAATCTCAACCGTTACCAAACGATCAGTGCAGCCCGAAGCAATGGACGGACTGCGGAGGCCCCCGGCGTCTCATCGTGTTGTCTTACACCATGTGCAGGTTGAGCAGTGCCTCCCCGCCCCCTCCCTCCCCTCCCCTCGATGGAGATGGCTGGTCCTGAGCTGAGCTTACCTCATAGCAAGCTGTCTCTCAGCCCTCTGTCTAAAGCAAGATAAAAGCAGGAAAGCTACCTGGGACTTTACAGAACCAACCCAAAAGGGAACTGAAGCACCTTTCTTCCCTCCTTTCTGCTGCCTGGAATGTGGGCCTGATTTTTGACACTCAGGCAGACACTTTGGGCCATCAAGTTGACGGGCTGAAAATAAGAGGCATCTGGTTCTCTGACCCTGGGACCTTCATGCAAACCAGCCCTGTGGTACCGATTGCTTGACTTCTTTATGTAAGAGGGAAATACAAGTTTAGCATGTGTAAGCTACCGCTGTTATCTGGGGAAGTAGGTGTTGTACATTGCCACGGTAAGTCCTAATAATAAAGTTAAAGATTCACCAAAAACTATTTACCAAATAGTTAATAAATGATAGAGTTCCTGATTTTTGTTTTAATGCTATGAAATGTAAATCAAGTTTCAGCATATGCTAGTAAAACAAGACACTGTGGAGAAAAAGCAAAACAGAGATTATAGAACAGAGACACAAAGCCTCCTCTTCTCCAAGGCACAGGAGGACAGCCGTGACTCTACGTGCCAAGGTTGGAGTCTCATGGGCTCCCTGTTTTCCTTGCCTTGGGTTGTCTTTTCTTTCCAGCCTTGGGAAAAATGGATGACTGCTGGTCAAATCATTTCAGGAGCAGCTTCCATCGTGTAGAACCCCTGTCTCTTCCTTTCCTCTGCCTCCTGGAATGTTCTGACACAATTAATCAGTCCAGCCTTCTAAATTGAGCAAATGGAGCTCAATCAATCTGCTTTTAGACAGAGTTAGGAAACAGACATTAAAAAGCATAACTAGGAAATCTTATCTTCCAGAGGTCATTGCACAGATGAAATAGGAGAATATCTGTGAATCACTCTGTAAACACTAAGTACAATACAAACAATATTAGTACTGATTCTATGTCACATTCTTCAAAAAACGAAAACAGAATAGTTTTCTACCAGAAGGAGAAGGTGCTTTACAATTTTCTGTCACTTTAATTCTTCAAAAGTTTCTATAAAATTGATGTCTTTAAAAAAATCAATGCACATTAGGGACTAAATTTAATTCCTTCATCTTCCCCTGTTTAACAGATATCAAGAATGATACCATTTCTAGACATTTTATCTAGGAAAGCCTTTGGTATACATGAGGCACAGAGCATGACAAATTGTCAGTATCACTCAGGATAGGAAACCCATGTTTGATACCCGAACTTGAAGACATGAAGAAGATGCCTGGCATGTCCCACTGACCTTTCAAGCTGTTATTTTTGAAACACTTGTTTCTTCTTGGTCCAGAACAGACCCGCATTTGTTGATGTGAGACTCTTTAAGTGAAAAGGTAAACCCATCATTACACTTTAGAGACTGAAGCCTTACCCTCCTCATCCATGTGGACATAGCATCCTTACTGATTCCTAACATGAAAAATGACCACCAATGACATCTCAGGATGCTCCAATGCAGAGGTTCTCTGCTGCAGTGAAGAGGAAAGAGCCGTGTGCTTCAAGATGTACTTACTGTCTGTAGCTCACTTGGCAAGACACGGCAACTTGTCTAAGCTAAAGCTTAAAAGTGGAAAATAGAGACAACATCCATGGCAAAGGGCATTCGGAGGCTAATTCCTTGGCCCCACTTCATCGCTTCTCAAGAGCCGTGGGCAATACATTGAGAAAGGCAGCAATACGTTACCCGACTCATCAAAAAGCTGTGCCTCCTACTAATTGACAGTAAAGCAAGTGTCATCTGGCTCAACAGATCTCCCTGTGTCTCTAAAGTGTTCGTCTACTTTTTCTTTATTTTGTCGGTTGGGGGACACTCCTTTTTTGAAAATCCTCCTCCCTGCAGTAGAAGTTCTTATTTCCCAACCAGAATGCAGGCTTGAAGGGGGGCAACAGAGCTGAGAACACATAAATCAGTATTTATTCCTTGATATATTTTTTACACATGGACTAAAAATCATTGGGTCAGTTGGACATCAATACCATATCTAATTTACACTATTGTCAACTTTCATTTTACTACCAGCTCCTGAAACAGTCACGTGGTCACTAGGTTTTTTTTCCTTCCCTTGACCCATGGTTTCGATGATTTCTAACCAGACACAATAGCTTTTTGAAAAGAAGTCTGTTTCACCTTTTGCTTTTAAACTAAACTTGTGTGCTTGACCCTGATTTCATTCTAACATTCACAAAAATCTATCCAAGGACAACCACATTTAACATCATCTCTAGATGTCTTGAATACAATGGTGAGTGATTCTTCCAGATCATTAAACTATATATGCACATTATGCTGTGGTCCTATTCAATTTGTGGTGTTTACAGGAATCGTTACCTCTTTGGATACTTTATTACACATTTAGCATTTCTTTATCCAATTCAGTTACATTAATATATAAGATTTCAAAAGATCTGCTTTCTCAAAATGATGATATTTAACATCTATAGTCTATTTTAAATCAAGTAATTCAATAAGGTTGTCAAGGACAGCAGTGAAGGTTGTGTGTGGTGATTGCTGCTTCAGAGTCTCCGGTCCTGTCCCTTGATCTTACAGGTGTTTACGCATCCTTGTCAATGTCATCACATCAGTCTATTAGGAGCTGAAATTAAACTACCTGGATGCTAATTTTTTTTTAAAAAACAATATACTCAATTTCCCCTTCTAATACTTTATTGTTTCTCATACTGAGGCTCACCAGTTTTCCTAATATATATATTTGGTGGGGAGGGGGGCACAGCTCTGAATGCCTGCAGACAGCACCAACCCTATAAGATTAACCAGAGGTGGCCGTGGATGTTCTGTGACTTCAGCCACTGAGCACGAGCACCTGCTGTCCTTCCAACTGTTCTGCCTCCATTATTGACAGCTCTGAAGGTCACTGCCTCTTGTAAAATTCTACAACATTACAGTTCATATATTTTTAAAAGTTATAAATTTGTGAAAGTCGTCTGCTGTTTGTGTAAAAAGAGGGGTACTTCCTTTTGCTCATTTCAGGCTAAACTAAGTCCAGAAGGACACACACACACACACACACACACACACACACACACACACACAGAGAGAGAGAGACACACGCAGTTCTGAGTGCCCCCAAGGAAAAGTTTGAAAGGCTTCGGGACAGTGGTGGCACTCAAACCTTTGGAATTTTGAGCTCTATGAAAGCATCACTTATTCAGAAATTAAGCATTATAATTCTAGACAAAGAGAATCAGAATCACCCACAAGATAATTACCAGAATTTTTTTAAAGAATGTATCTTCCCTAAAATCCAATGATAATTCAAATATCCATGGAAAGAAAGTAGATCAGTAATATCAAGCAATAATTTCTACACTATTGCTGATTAGACTTCAGCCTCAACCAAAGAACATAGAAATAAGATACCTGGAGATAAAGAGATGGAAATGAGGTATTAAAAAGCAAGAATATAAAAGAAGTAGCGGCCTTACGGAAACCTGCTCATTTTCTTTGAAATAATTTCTTGGTTACAGGAACTCACTCGTGAGGATCTGGAAATGCATCAAGAGGAAATCTAGCAGGGAAAAGAAGCAGAAGCAGAAGCAGGTCTCAGTTTTCTCCGAGGCTGATCCTAAATGAAAAAACTTTCCTTGGCTTCCAGAATAGACAACCTGCATGGTTCCCTTAGCAGAAGAGTGAGGAGGAGAGAAAACCGAATATGTTTGCAAATCATCCTTCACCAACCCTGTTGGAACACAGAATTTTGGTGTTAGGGGCACTGCCCGACCTATAAATATAAGAGAAGGAACAAGCTCTAATAAGGTTTTTGAGCGAAAAATGCTTTTAGCTTTAAACCTACTCTAGAAATCATGCTGAGAAATCATGGTAAGTGCTTGAGGTGTAGCCTTGCTGTTTACGTTACATAAAGGAATGCGTCCCCACATGTACCATTTTGGGAACGGAATATGTGTTGCAGCCTCCTTCACTTAGGTTTATGGAAACCCAGAGTTTCTGGCCACGGGGAAATAGGCTAGTTACATATCAAAGGGGAGGCAAAAACTCCAGCGCGCTTTTCCATTGCAAACCGATTTTACTACAGACCGGCTTTAAGAATCATGCTGAGAAAAGAGAGTAAGTGTTTCTACATGTCACTCTACCTTTTATGACGGATGTAAAAAGCCTCTCCACATGATCACTTCTGACATCTCAATCTGTGTGGAAGCTGTTGTAAAACTAGATTTTTGGGTACACAGAGCTTCTGTCTTAGAGCATCTACACTAATTATATATGTAAAGGGAGGCACAATCTCCAAAACGGTTATCCAGAGGAAACGGCTTTAACTTAGAAACCGGCATCAGGAAACATTCTGAGAAATCAGAGAATGTGTCTCTAGAAGTCACCTTGTACATTATGCTGGATGACATAATGCCTATATACATGCAAAATTTTTAGGTCTGTATGCGTACGGAAGCCGCGTTTCCACTGGCTTGTTGGGAAACCAGAGTTTTTGGGAGGGGAAACTACACTGTTTTCATATATATGGCAATGTATTAGGACCAAATCGGGTTTCCAGTGCAAAAAACTTTTATTGGAAACCGGCTTTGAGAAACAAACAGAGAAAACAGAGTAAGGGTTTCTGTATTACTTAACTTAAATACTGGATGATAGAATGGCTCAACACATGGAGAATTCCCACAACAGTATGTGTGTTGGAAAAGTCCTTCACATAAATCCTTGGAAAACCAGAGTTACTGGTCTAGAGAAAATACATTAATTACATATCCCAGGGCAAGCACTACTGCAAAAACATTTTAAAGAGCAAACAAGATTTACATGAAAACCGACCGTTGAATACTTACAAAGAAATGAGAAGGTGTTATTAAAATACACGCTACCTATTAACTGGATAAAAGAACGTACCACCACATGATGAAATATGAAAGAAAGTCTCTCCACATGCTCAAATCTTAGAGATAAGTGTGTGTGAAAGCTGTCCTTCAACTAGCTTGTTGGGAACACAAAGTTGCTTTTCAGTTGCAAACTACACTCCATAAATATATAAGGGGAGGTACTAGCCCCAACTCGGTTTTACAGTGAAAACTGCAGGAACTTCAAACCGGCACTAGGAAAAAGACAAACAAACCAGAGTAAAACTTGCTCCTGCAACCCGTTCCATTTCTGCTAGATGAACGAAAGTCTCTCCACATGCTCATTTCTGAGAGAATAGTGTGTGTGAAAGCCGTACTTCAATTAGCTTCTTGGGAACACAAAGTTTCTTTTCAGTTGCAAACTACACTCCATAAATATATAAGGGGAGGTACTAGACGCAACTCGGTTTTACAGTGACAACTGCAGGAACTTCAAACCGGCACTAGGAAAAAGACAAACAAACCAGAGTAAAACTTGCTTCTGCAACCCGTTCCATTCCTGCTACATGAACGAAAGTCTCTCCACATGCTCATATCTGAGAGAATAGTGTGTGTGAAAGCCGTCCTTCAATTAGCTTCTTGGGAATACAAAGTTTCTTTTCAGTTGCAAACTCCACTCCATAAATATATATGGGGAGGTACATGTTCCAACTCGGTTTTACAGTGAAAACTACAGGAACTTCAAATCGGCACCAGGAAACATACTGAGAAAGCAGAGAAAAAGTGTCTAATGCAAACCGTTCCTTTTGTGCTAGATGAACGAACGTATCTCCACATGCTCAGTTCTGAGATATAAGTGTGTGTGAAAGTCGTCCTTCACCTAGCTTGTTGGGAACACAAAGTTTCTTTTCAGTTGCAAACTCCACTCCATACATATATATGGCTAGGTACTAGCTCCAACTCGGTTTTACAGTGAAAACTGCAGGAACTTCAAACCGGCAATAGGAAACAGACTGAGAAAGCAGAGAAAAAGTGTCTCCTGCAACCCGTTCCCTTGGTGCTAGATGAACGAACGTCTCTCCACATGCTCAGTTCTGAGATATAAGTGTGTGTGAAAGCCGTACTTCACCTAGCTTGTTGGGAACACAAAGTTTCTTTTCAGTTGCAAACTCCACTCCATACATATATATGGGTAGGTACTAGCTCCAACACGAATTTACAGTGAAAACTGAAGGAACTACAAACTGGCACTAGGAAACAGACTGAGAAAGCAGAGAAAAAGTGTCTCCTGCAACCCATTCCTTTGGTGCTAGATGAACGAACGTGTCTCCACTTGCTCAGTTCTGAGAGAAAAGTGTGTGTGAAAGCCGTCCTTCACCTAGCTTGTTGGGAACACAAAGTTTCTTTTCAGTTGCAAACTCCATTCCATACATATATATGGGGAGCTACTAGCTCCAACTCGGTTTTACAGTGAAAACTGCAGGAACTTCAAACCGGCACTAGGAAACAGACTGAGAAAGCAGAGAAATAGTGTCTCCTGCAACCCGTTCCCTTGGTGCTAGATGAACGAACGTCTCTCCACTTGCTCAGTTCTGAGAGATAAGTGTGTGTGAAAGTCGTCTTTCAAGTAGCTTGTGGGGAACACAAAGATTCTATTCTGTGGCAAACTCCACTCCGTACATATATATGGGGAGGTACTAGCTCCAACTCCGATTTACAGTGAAAACTGCAGGAAAAACATAATGGCACTAGGAAACAGACTGAGACACCAGAGTAAAAGTTTCTTCTGCAACCCGTTCCCTTGGTGCTAGATGAACGAACGTCTCCCCACATGCTCAGTTCTGAGAGATAAGTGTGTGTGAAAGCCGTCCTTCACCTAGCTTGTAGGGAACACAAAGTTTCTTATTAGTTGCAAACTACCCTCCATAAATATATATGGGGAGGTACAAATTCCAACTCAGTTTTACACTGAAAAATGCAGGAACTTCAAACCGGAACTAGGAAACAGACTCAGAAAACAGAGTAAAAGTTTCCCTTGCAACCCGTTCCCTTGGTGCTAGATGAAGGAACGTCTCTCCACATGCTCAGTTCTGAGAGATAATTGTGTGTGAAAGCCGTCCTTCACCTAGCTTGTTGGGAACACAAAGTTACTTTTCAGTTCCAAACTTCATTCCATACATATATATGGGGAGGTACTAGCTCCAATTCGGTTTTACACTGAAAACTGCAGGAACTTCAAACCGGCACTAGGAAACAGACTGAGTAAGCAGAGAAAAAGTGTCTCCTGCAACCCGTTCCCTTGGAGCTAGATGAACGAACGTCTCTCCACTTGCTCAGTTCTGAGAGATAAGTGTGTGTGAAATCCATCCTTCACTTAGCTTGTTGGGAACACAAAGTTTCTTTTCAGTTGCAAACTCCATTCCATACATATATATGGGGAGGTACTAGCTCCAACTCGGTTTTACAGTGAAAACTGCAGGAACAACCAAACGGCACTAGGAAACAGACTGAGAAAGCAGAGAAAAAGTGTCTCCTGCAACCCGTTCCCTTCGTGCTAGATGAACGAACGTCTCTCCACTTGCTCAGTTCTGAGAGATAAGTGTGTGTGAAAGCCATCCTTCACATAGATTGTTGGGAACACAAAGTTTCTTTTAGGTTGCAAACCCCATTCCATACATATATATATGGGGAGGTACTAGCTCCAACTCGGTTTTACAGTGAAAACTGCAGGAACATCAAACCGGCACTAGGAAACAGACTGAGAAAGCAGAGAAAAAGTGTCTCCTGAAACCCGTTCCCTTGGTGCTAGATGAACGAACGTCTCTCCACTTGCTCAGTTCTGAGAGATAAGTGTGTGTGAAAGCCGTCCTTCACCTAGCTTGTTGGGAACACAAAGTTTCTTATCATTTGCAAACTACACTCCATAAATATATATGGGGAGGTACTAATTCCAACTCAGTTTTACACTGAAAAATGCAGGAATTTCAAACCGGCACTAGGAAACAGACTGAGAAACTAGAGTAAAAATTTCCTTGCAAACCGTTCCCTTGGTGCTAGATGAACGAACGTCTCTAAACATGATCAGTTCTGAGGGATAAGTGTGTGTGAAAGCCGTACTTCACCTAGCTTGTTGTTAACACAAAGTTACTTTTCATTTGCAAACTACACTCCATAAATAAATATGGGGACGCACTTGTTCCAACTCGGTTTTACAGTGAAAACTGCAGGAACATCAAACCGGCACCAGGAAACAGACAGAGAAAAAAGACTAAATTTTCTCCTGCAACCCGTTCCCTTGGTGCTAGATGAACGAACGTCTCTCCACATGCTCAGTTCTGAGAGATAAGTGTGTGTGAAAGACGCCTTCACCTAGCATGTTGGGAACACAAAGTTTCTTTTCAGTTGCAAACTCCATTCCATACATATATATGGGGAGGTACAAGCTCCACCTCGGTTTTACAGTGAAAACTGCAGGAACTTCAAACCGGCACTAAGAAACATACTGAGAAAGCAGAGAAATACTGTCTCCTGCAAACCTTTCCTTTTGTCCTAGATGAACGAAAGTCTCTCCACATGCTCAGTTCTGAGATATAAGTGTGTGTGAAAGCCGTTCTTCACATAGCTTGTTGGGAACACAAAGTTTCTTTTCAGTTGCAAACTCCACTCCATACATATATATGGCTAGGTACTAGCTCCAACTCGGTTTTACAGTGAAAACTGCAGGAACTTCATACCGGCACTAGGAAACAGACTGAGAAAGCAGAGAAAAAGTGTCTCCTGCAACCCGTTCCCTTGGTGCTAGAAGAACGAACGTCTCTCCACTTGCTCAGTTCTGAGAGATAAGTGTGTGTGAAAGCCGTCCTTCACCTAGCTTGTGGGAACACAAAGTTTCTTATCAGTTGCAAACTACACTCCATATATATATATGGGGAGGTACTAATTCCAACTCAGTTTTACACTAAAAATTGCAGGAACTTCAAACCGGCACTAGGAAAAAGACTGAGAAACCAGAGTAAAAGTTTCCTTGCAAACCGTTCCTTGGTGCTAGTTGAACGAACGTCTCTCCACATGCTCAGTTCTGAGAGATAAGTGTGTGTGAAAGCCGTACATCACCTAGCTTGTTGGGAACACAAAGTTACTTTTCAGTTGCAAACTACACTCCATAAATAAATATGGGGAGGTAATTGTTCCAACTCGGTTTTACAGTGAAACCTGCAGGAACATCAAACCGGCACCAGGAAACAGACTGAGAAAAAAGACTAAATTTTCTCCTGCAACCCGTTCCCTTGGTGCTAGATGAACGAACGTCTCTCCACATGCTCAGTTCTGAGAGATAAGTGTGTGTGAAAGACGCCTTCACCTAGCTTGTTTGGAACACAAAGTTTCTTTTCAGTTGCAAACTCCATTCCATACATTTATATGGAGAGGTTCAAGCTCCAACTCGGTTTTACAGTGAAAACTGCAGGAACTTCAAACCGGCACTAGGAAACAGACTGAGATAGCAGAGAAAAAGTGTCTCCTGCAAACCTTTCCTTTTGTCCTAGATGAACGAACGTCTCTCCACATGCTCAGTTCTGAGATATAAGTGTGTGTGAAAGCCGTCCTTCACCTAGCTTGTTGGGAACACAAAGTTTCTTATCAGTTGCAATCTACACTCCATAAATATATATGGGGAGGTACTAATTCCAACTCAGTTTTACACTGAAAAATGCAGGAACTTCAAACCGGCACTAGGAATCACACTGAGAAACCAGAGTAAAAGTTTCCCTTGCAACCCGTTCCCTTGGTGCTAGATGAACGAACGTCTCTCCACATGCTCCGTTCTGAGAGATAAGTGTGTGTGAAAGACGACTTCACCTAGCTGGTTGGGAACACAAAGTTTCTTTTCAGTTGCAAACTCCATTCCATACATATATATGGGGAGGTACAAGCTCCAACTCGGTTTTACAGTGAAAACTGCAGGAACATCAAACCGGAACTAGGAAACATACTGAGAAACAGAGAAAAAGTGTCCCCTGCAACCCGTTCCCTTTGTGCTAGATGAACGAACGTCTCTCCACTTGCTCAGTTCTGAGAGATAAGTGTGTGTGAAAGCCGTCCTTCACCTAGCTTGTTGGGAACACAAAGGTTCTTTTCAGTTGCAAACTCCATTCCATACATATATATGGGGAGGTACAAGCTCCAACTCGGTTTTACAGTGAAAACTGCAGGAACTTCAAACCGGCACTAGGAAACAGACTGAGAAAGCAGAGAAAAAGTGTCTCCTGCAACCCGTTCCCTTGGTGCTGGATGAACGAACGTCTCTCCACTTGCTCAGTTCTGAGAGATAAGTGTGTGTTAAAGCCGTACTTCACCTAGCTTGTTGGGAACACAAAGTTTCTTTTCATTTGCAAACTCCACACCATACATATATATGGGGAGGTACAAGCTCCAACTCGGTTTTACAGTGAAAACTGCAGGAACTTCAAACCGGCACTAGGAAAAAGACTGAGAAAGCAGAGAAAAATTGTCTACTGCAACCCGTTCCCTTGGTGCTAGATGAACGAACGTCTCTCCACTTGCTCAGTGCTGAGAGATAAGTGTGTGTGAAAGCCGCACTTCACCTAGCTTGTTGGGAACACAAAGTTTCTTTCAGTTGCAAACTCCTTTCCATACATATATATGGGGAGTTACTAGCTCCAACTCGGTTTTACAGTGAAAACTGCAGGAACTTCAAACCGGCACTAGGAAACAGACTGAGAAAGCAGAGAAAAAGTGTCTCCTGTAACCCGTTCCCTTGGTGGTAGATGAACGAACGTCTCTCCACTTGCTCAGTGCTGAGAGATAATTGTGTGTGAAAGCCGTGCTTCACCTAGCTTGTAGGGAACACAAAGTTTCTTTTCAGTTGCAAACACCACTCCATACACATATATGGGGAGGTACTAGTTTCAACTCGGTTTTACAGTGAAAACTGCAGGAACTTCAAACCGGCACTAGGAAACACACTGAGAAAGCAGAGAAAAATTGTCTCCTGTAACCCGTTCCCTTGGTGCTAGATGAACGAACGTCTCTCCACTTGCTCAGTGCTGAGAGATAAGTGTGTGTGAAAGCCGTCCTTCACCTAGCTTGTTGGGAACACAAAGTTTCTTTTCAGTTGCAAACTCCACTCCATACATATATATGGGGAGGTACAAGCTCCAACTCGGTTTTTCAGTGAAAACTGCAGGAACTTCAAACCGGCACTAGGAAACAGACTGAGAATCCAGAGAAAAAGTGTCTCCTGCAACCCGTTCCCTTGGTGCTAGAAGAACGAACTTCTCTCCACTTGCTCAGTTCCGAGAGATAAGTGTGTGTGAAAGCCGTCCTTCACCTAGCTTGTTGGGAACACAAAGTTTCTTTTCAGTTGCAAACTCCATTCCATTCATATATATGGAGAGGTAAAATCTCCAACTAGGTTTTACAGTGAAAACTGCAGGATCTTCAAACCGGCACTAGGAAACAGATTGAGAAAGCAGAGAAAAAGTGTCTCCTGCAACTCGTTCCCTTGGTGCCAGATGAACGAACGTCTCTCCACTTGCTCAGTTCTGAGAGATATGTGTGTGTGAAAGCCGTCCTTCAACTAGCTTGTTGGGAACACAAAGTTTCTTTTCAGTTGCAAACTCCATTCCATACATATATATGGGGAGGTAGAAGCTCCAAATCGGTTTGACAGTGAAAACTGCAGGAACTTCAAACCGGCACTAGGAAACAGTCTGAGAAAGCAGAGAAAAAGTGTCTCCTGCAACCCGTTCCCTTGGTGCTAGATGAACGAACGTCTCTCCACCTGCTCATTTCTGAGAGATAAGTGTGTGTGAAAGCCGTCCTTCACCTAGCTTGTTGGGAACACAAAGTTTCTTTTCAGATGCAAACTCCATTCCATACATATATATGGGGAGGTACTAGCTCCAACTAGGTTTGACAGTGAAAACTGCAGGAACTTCAAAACGGCACTAGGAAACAGACTGAGAATGCAGAGAAAAAGTGTCTCCTGCAACCCGTTCCCTTGGTGATAGATGAACGAACGTCTCTCCACATGCTCAGTTCTGAGAGATAAGTGAGTGTGAAAGCCGTCCTTCACCTAGCTTGTTGGGAACACAAAGTTTCTTTTCAGTTGCAAACTCCATTCCATACATATATATGGGGAGGTAGAAGCTCCAACTCGGTTTTACAGTGAAAACTGCAGGAACTTCAAACCGGCACTAGGAAACAGACTGAGAAAGCAGAGAAAAAGTGTCTCCTGCAACCCGTTCCCTTGGTGCTAGATGAACGAACGTCTCTCCACCTGCTCAGTTCCGAGAGATAAGTGTGTGTGAAAGCCGTCCTTCACCTAGCTTGTTGGGAACACCAAGTTTCTTTTCAGTTGCAAACTCCATTCCATACATATATATGGGGAGGTACAAGCTCCAACTCTGTTTGACAGTTAAAACTGCAGGAACTTCAAACTGGCACTAGGAAATACACTGAGAAAGCTGAGGAAAAGTGTCTCCTGCAACCCGTTCCCTTGGTGCTAGATGAACGAAAGTCTCTCCACTTGCTCATTTCTGAGAGATAATTGTGTGTGAAAGCCGTCCTTCACCTAGCTTGTTGGGAACACATAGTTTCTTTCAGTTGCAAACTCCATTCCATACATATATATGGGGAGGTACAAGCTCCAACTCGGTTTTACAGTGAAAACTGCAGGAACTTCAAACCGGCTCTAGGAAACAGACTGAGAATGCAGAGAAAAAGTGTCTCCTGCAACCCGTTCCCTTGGTGCTAGATGAACGAACGTCTCTCCACTTGCTCAGTTCTGAGAGATAAATGTGTGTGAAAGCCGTCCTTCAACTAGCTTGTTGGGAACACAAAGTTTCTTTTCAGTTGCAAACTCCATTCCATATATATATATGGGGAGGTAGAAGCTCCAAATCGGTTTGACAGTGAAAACTGCAGGAACTTCAAACCGGCACTAGGAAACAGACTGAGAAAGCAGAGAAAAAGTGTCTCCTGCAACCCGTTCCCTTGGTGCTAGATGAACGAACGTCTCTCCACTTGCTCAGTTCTGAGAGATAAGTGTGTGTGAAAGCCGTCCTTCACCTAGCTTGTTGGGAACACAAAGTTTCTTTTCAGATGCAAACTCCATTCCATACATATATATGGGGAGGTACTAGCTCCAACTAGGTTTGACAGTGAAAACTGCAGGAACTTCAAAACGGCACTAAGAAACAGACTGAGAATGCAGAGAAAAAGTGTCTCCTGCAACCCGTTCCCTTGGTGATAGATGAACGAACGTCTCTCCACATGCTCAGTTCTGAGAGATAAGTGAGTGTGAAAGCCGTCCTTCACCTAGCTTGTTGGGAACACAAAGTTTCTTTTCAGTTGCAAACTCCATTCCATACATATATATGTGGAGGTACAAGCTCCAAATCGATTTTACAGTGAAAACTGCAGGAACTTCAAACCGGCACTAGGAAACAGACTGAGAAAGCAGAGAAAAAGTGTCTCCTGCAACCCGTTCCCTTGGTGCTAGATGAACGAACGTCTCTCCACCTGCTCAGTTCCGAGAGATAAGTGTGTGTGAAAGCTGTCCTTCACCTAGCTTGTTGGGAACACCAAGTTTCTTTTCAGTTGCAAACTCCATTCCATACATATATATGTGGAGGTACAAGCTCCAACTCTGTTTGACAGTGAAAACTGCAGGAACTTCAAACTGGCACTAGGAAATACACTGAGAAAGCTGAGGAAAAGTGTCTCCTGCAACCCGTTCCCTTGGTGCTAGATGAACGAAAGTCTCTCCACATGCTCAGTTCTGAGAGATAAGTGTGTGTGAAAGCCGGTCTTCACCTAGCTTGTTGGGAACACAAAGTTTCTTTTCAGTTGCAAACTCCATTCCATACATATATATGGGGAGGTACAAGCTCCAACTCGATTTTACAGTGAAAACTGCAGGAACTTCAAACCGGCACTAGGAAACAGACTGAGAAAGCAGAGAAAAAGTGTCTCCTGCAACCCGTTCCCTTGGTGCTAGATGAACGAACGTCTCTCCACCTGCTCAGTTCCGAGAGATAAGTGTGTGTGAAAGCCGTCCTTCACCTAGCTTGTTGGGAACACCTAGTTTCTTTTCAGTTGCAAACTCCATTCCATACATATATATGGGAAGGTACAAGCTCCAACTCTGTTTGACAGTTAAAACTGCAGGAACTTCAAACTGGCACTAGGAAATACACTGAGAAAGCTGAGGAAAAGTGTCTCCTGCAACCCGTTCCCTTGGTGCTAGATGAACGAAAGTCTCTCCACTTGCTCATTTCTGAGAGATAAGTGTGTGTGAAAGCCGTCCTTCACCTAGCTTGTTGGGAACACAAAGTTTCTTTCAGTTGCAAACTCCATTCCATACATATATAAGGGGAGGTACAAGCTCCAACTCGGTTTTACAGTGAAAACTGCAGGAACTTCAAACCGGCTCTAGGAAACAGACTGAGAATGCAGAGAAAAGTGTCTCCTGCAACCGGTTCCCTTGGTGCTAGATGAACGAACGTCTCTCCACTTGCTCAGTTCTGAGAGATAAGTGTGTGTGAAAGCCGTCCTTCAACTAGCTTGTTGGGAACACAAAGTTTCTTTTCAGTTGCAAACTCCATTCCATACATATATATGGGGAGGTAGAAGCTCCAAATCGGTTTGACAGTGAAAACTGCAGGAACTTCAAACCGGCACTAGGAAACAGACTGAGAAAGCAGAGAAAAAGTGTCTCCTGCAACCCGTTCCCTTGGTGCTAGATGAACGAACGTCTCTCCACCTGCTCAGTTCTGAGAGATAAGTGTGTGTGAAAGCCGTCCTTCACCTAGCTTGTTGGGAACACAAAGTTTCTTTTCAGATGCAAACTCCATTCCATACATATATATGTGGAGGTACAAGCTCCAACTCTGTTTGATAGTTAAAACTGCAGGAACTTCAAACTGGCACTAGGAAATACACTGAGAAAGCTGAGGAAAAGTGTCTCCTGCAACCCGTTCCCTTGGTGCTAGATGAACGAAAGTCTCTCCACTTGCTCATTTCTGAGAGATAAGTGTGTGTGAAAGCCGTCCTTCACCTAGCTTGTTGGGAACACAAAGTTTCTTTCAGTTGCAAACTCCATTCCATACATATATATGGGGAGGTACAAGCTCCAACTCGGTTTTACAGTGAAAACTGCAGGAACTTCAAACCGGCTCTAGGAAACAGACTGAAAATGCAGAGAAAAGTGTCTCCTGCAACCCGTTCCCTTGGTGCTAGATGAACGAACGTCTCTCCACTTGCTCAGTTCTGAGAGATATGTGTGTGTGAAAGCCGTCCTTCAACTAGCTTGTTGGGAACACAAAGTTTCTTTTCAGTTGCAAACTCCATTCCATACATATATATGGGGAGGTAGAAGCTCCAAATCGGTTTGACAGTGAAAACTGCAGGAACTTCAAACCGGCACTAGGAAACAGACTGAGAAAGCAGAGAAAAAGTGTCTCCTGCAACCCGTTCCCTTGGTGCTAGATGAACGAACGTCTCTCCACCTGCTCATTTCTGAGAGATAAGTGTGTGTGAAAGCCGTCCTTCACCTAGCTTGTTGGGAACACAAAGTTTCTTTTCAGATGCAAACTCCATTCCATACATATATATGGGGAGGTACTAGCTCCAACTAGGTTTGACAGTGAAAACTGCAGGAACTTCAAAACGGCACTAGGAAACAGACTGAGAATGCAGAGAAAAAGTGTCTCCTGCAACCCGTTCCCTTGGTGATAGATGAACGAACGTCTCTCCACATGCTCAGTTCTGAGAGATAAGTGAGTGTGAAAGCCGTCCTTCACCTAGCTTGTTGGGAACACAAAGTTTCTTTTCAGTTGCAAACTCCATTCCATACATATATATGGGGAGGTAGAAGCTCCAACTCGGTTTTACAGTGAAAACTGCAGGAACTTCAAACCGGCACTAGGAAACAGACTGAGAAAGCAGAGAAAAAGTGTCTCCTGCAACCCGTTCCCTTGGTGCTAGATGAACGAACGTCTCTCCACCTGCTCAGTTCCGAGAGATAAGTGTGTGTGAAAGCCGTCCTTCACCTAGCTTGTTGGGAACACCAAGTTTCTTTTCAGTTGCAAACTCCATTCCATACATATATATGGGGAGGTACAAGCTCCAACTCTGTTTGACAGTTAAAACTGCAGGAACTTCAAACTGGCACTAGGAAATACACTGAGAAAGCTGAGGAAAAGTGTCTCCTGCAACCCGTTCCCTTGGTGCTAGATGAACGAAAGTCTCTCCACTTGCTCATTTCTGAGAGATAATTGTGTGTGAAAGCCGTCCTTCACCTAGCTTGTTGGGAACACAAAGTTTCTTTCAGTTGCAAACTCCATTCCATACATATATATGGGGAGGTACAAGCTCCAACTCGGTTTTACAGTGAAAACTGCAGGAACTTCAAACCGGCTCTAGGAAACAGACTGAGAATGCAGAGAAAAAGTGTCTCCTGCAACCCGTTCCCTTGGTGCTAGATGAACGAACGTCTCTCCACTTGCTCAGTTCTGAGAGATAAGTGTGTGTGAAAGCCGTCCTTCAACTAGCTTGTTGGGAACACAAAGTTTCTTTTCAGTTGCAAACTCCATTCCATATATATATATGGGGAGGTAGAAGCTCCAAATCGGTTTGACAGTGAAAACTGCAGGAACTTCAAACCGGCACTAGGAAACAGACTGAGAAAGCAGAGAAAAAGTGTCTCCTGCAACCCGTTCCCTTGGTGCTAGATGAACGAACGTCTCTCCACTTGCTCAGTTCTGAGAGATAAGTGTGTGTGAAAGCCGTCCTTCACCTAGCTTGTTGGGAACACAAAGTTTCTTTTCAGATGCAAACTCCATTCCATACATATATATGGGGAGGTACTAGCTCCAACTAGGTTTGACAGTGAAAACTGCAGGAACTTCAAAACGGCACTAAGAAACAGACTGAGAATGCAGAGAAAAAGTGTCTCCTGCAACCCGTTCCCTTGGTGATAGATGAACGAACGTCTCTCCACATGCTCAGTTCTGAGAGATAAGTGAGTGTGAAAGCCGTCCTTCACCTAGCTTGTTGGGAACACAAAGTTTCTTTTCAGTTGCAAACTCCATTCCATACATATATATGGGGAGGTAGAAGCTCCAACTCGGTTTTACAGTGAAAACTGCAGGAACTTCAAACCGGCACTAGGAAACAGACTGAGAAAGCAGAGAAAAAGTGACTCCTGCCAAACGTTCCCTTGTTGCTAGATGAACGAACGTCTCTCCACTTGCTCAGTTCTGAGAGATAAGTGTGTGTGAAAGCCGTCCTTCACCTAGCTTGTTGGGAACACAAAGTTTTTTTCCGTTGCAAACTCCATTCCATACATATATATGGGGAGGTACTAGCTCCAACTAGGTTTGACAGTGAAAACTGAAGGAACTTCAAAACGGCACTAGGAAACAGACTGAGAATGCAGAGAAAAAGTGTCTCCTGCAACCCGTTCCCTTGGTGCTAGATGAACGAACGTCTCTCCACATGCTCAGTTCTGAGAGATAAGTGAGTGTGATAGCCTTCCATCATAAAGCTTGTTGGGAACACAAAGTTTCTTTTCAGTTGCAAACTCCATTCCATACATATATATGGGGAGGTAGAAGCTCCAACTCGGTTTTACAGTGAAAACTGCAGGAACTTCAAACCGGCACTAGGAAAAAGACGGAGAAAGCAGAGAAAAAGTTTCTCCTGCCAAACGTTCCCTTGGTGCTAGATGAACGAACGTCTCTCCACTTGCTCAGTTCTGAGAGATAAGTGTGTGTGAAAGCCGCTCTTCACCTAGCTTGTTGGGAACACAAAGTTTCTTTTCAGTTGCAAACTCCATTCCATACATTTATTTGGGGAGGTACTAGCTCCAACTCGGTTTGACAGTGAAAACTGCAGGAACTTCAAACCGGCACTAGGAAACAGACTGAGAATGCAGAGAAAAAGTGTCTCCTGCAACCCGTTCCCTTGGTGATAAATGAACGAACGTCTCTCCACATGCTCAGTTCTGAGAGATAAGTGAGTGTGATAGTCTCTCATCACAAAGCTTGTTGGGAACACAAAGTTTCTTTTCAGTTGCAAACTCCATTCCATACATATATATTGGGAGGTACTAGCTCCAACTAGGTTTGACAGTGAAAACTGCAGGAACTTCAAAACGGCACTAGGAAACAGACTGAGAATGCAGAGAAAAAGTGTCTCCTGCAACCCGTTCCCTTGGTGCTAGATGAACGAACGTCTCTCCACATGCTCAGTTCTGAGAGATAAGTGAGTGTGATAGCCTTCCATCATAAAGCTTGCTGGGAACACAAAGTTTCTTTTCAGTTGCAAACTCCATTCCATACATATATATGGGGAGGTAGAAGCTCCAACACGGTTTTACAGTGAAAACTGCAGGAACTTCAAACCGGCACTAGGAAACAGACTGAGAAATCAGAAAAAAAGTGTCTCCTGCCAAACGTTCCCTTGGTGCTAGATGAACGAACGTCTCTCCACTTGCTCAGTTCTGAGAGATAAGTGTGTGTGAAAGCCGCTCTTCACCTAGCTTTTTGGGAACACAAAGTTCTTTTCAGTTGCAAACCCCATTCCATACATTTATTTGGGGAGGTACTAGCTCCAACTCGGTTTGATAGTGAAAACTGCAGGAACTTCAAACCGGCACTAGGAAACAGACTGAGAAAGCAGAGAAAATGTGTCTCCTGCAACCCGTTCCCTTGGTGCTAGATGAACGAACGTCTCTCCACTTGCTCAGTTCTGAGAGATAATTGTGTGAGAAAGCCGTCCTTCACCTAGATTGTTGGGAACACAAAGTTTCTTTTCAGTTGCAAATTCCATTCCATACATATATATGGGGAGGTTCAAGCTCCAACTCTGTTTTACAGTGAAAACTGCAGGAACTTCAAACCGGCACTAGGAAACAGACTGAGAAAGCAGAGAAAAATTGTCTCCTGCAACCCGTTCCCTTGGTGCTAGATGAACGAACGTCTCTCCACTTGCTCAGTTCTGAGAGATAAGTGTGTGTGAAAGCCGTCTTTCACCTAGCTTGTTGGGAACACAAAGTTTCTTTTCAGTTGCAAACTTCATTCCATACAGATATATGGGGAGGTAAAAGCTCCAAATCTGTTTGACACTGAAAACTGCAGGAACTTCAAACCGGCACTAGGAAACAGACTGAGAAAGCAGAGAAAAAGTGTCTCCTGCAACCCGTTCCCTTGGTGCTAGATGAACGAACGTCTCTCCACTTGCTCAGTTCTGAGAGATAAGTGTGTGTGAAAGCCGTCCTTCACCTAGCTTGTTGGGAACACAAAGTTTCTTTTCAGTTGCAAACTCCATTCCATACATATATATGGGGAGGTAGAAGCTCCAAATCGGTTTGACAGTGAAAACTGCAGGAACTTCAAACCGGCACTAGGAAAGAGACTGAGAAAGCACAGAAAAAGTGTCTCCTGCAACCCGTTCCCTTGGTGCTAGATGAACGAACGTCTCTCCACCTGCTGAGTTCTGAGAGATAAGTGTGTGTGAAAGCCGTCCTTCACCTAGCTTGTTGGGAACACAAAGTTTCTTTTCAGTTGCAAACTCCATTCCATACATATATATGTGGAGGTACAAGCTCCAAATCGATTTTACAGTGAAAACTGCAGGAACTTCAAACCGGCACTAGGAAACAGACTGAGAAAGCAGAGAAAAAGTGTCTCCTGCAACCCGTTCCCTTGGTGCTAGATGAACGAACGTCTCTCCACCTGCTCAGTTCTGAGAGATAAGTGTGTGTGAAAGCCGCTCTTCACCTAGCTTGTTGGGAACACAAAGTTTCTTTTCAGTTGCAAACTCCATTCCATACATATATATGGGGAGGTACAAGCTCCAACTCGATTTTACAGTGAAAACTGCAGGAACTTCAAACCGGCACTAGGAAACCGACTGAGAAAGCAGAGAAAAAGTGTCTCCTGCAACCCGTTCCCTTGGTGCTAGATGAACGAACGTCTCTCCACCTGCTCAGTTCCGAGAGATAAGTGTGTGCGAAAGCCGTCCTTCACCTAGCTTGTTGGGAACACCAAGTTTCTTTTCAGTTGCAAACTCCATTCCATACATATATATGTGGAGGTACAAGCTCCAACTCTGTTTGACAGTGAAAACTGCAGGAACTTCAAACTGGCACTAGGAAATACACTGAGAAATCTGAGGAAAAGTGTCTCCTGCAACCCGTTCCCTTGGTGCTAGATGAACGAAAGTCTCTCCACTTGCTCAGTTCTGAGAGATAAGTGTGTGTGAAAGCCGTCCTTCACCTAGCTTGTTGGGAACACAAAGTTTCTTTCAGTTGCAAACTCCATTCCATACATATATATGGGGAGGTACAAGCTCCAACTCGGTTTTACAGTGAAAACTGCAGGAACTTCAAAAAGGCTGTAGGAAACAGACTGAGAATGCAGAGAAAAAGTGTCTCCTGCAACCCGTTCCCTTGGTGCTAGATGAACGAACGTCTCTCCACTTGCTCAGTTCTGAGAGATAAGTGTGTTTGAAAGCCGTCCTTCAACTAGCTTGTTGGGAACACAAAGTTTCTTTTCAGTTGCAAACTCCATTCCATACATATATATGGGGAGGTAGAAGCTCCAAATCGGTTTGACAGTGAAAACTGCAGGAACTTCAAACCGGCACTAGGAAACAGACTGAGAAAGCAGAGAAAAAGTGTCTCCTGCAACCCGTTCCCTTGGTGCTAGATGAACGAACGTCTCTCCACCTGCTCAGTTCTGAGAGATAAGTGTGTGTGAAAGCCGTCCTTCACCTAGCTTGTTGGGAACACAAAGTTTCTTTTCAGATGCAAACTCCATTCCATACATATATATGGGGAGGTACTAGCTCCAACTAGGTTTGACAGTGAAAACTGCAGGAACTTCAAAACGGCACTAGGAAACAGACTGAGAATGCAGAGAAAAAGTGTCTCCTGCAACCAGTTCCCTTGGTGATAGATGAACGAACGTCTCTCCACATGCTCAGTTCTGAGAGATAAGTGAGTGTGAAAGCCGTCCTTCACCTAGCTTGTTGGGAACACAAAGTTTCTTTTCAGTTGCAAACTCCATTCCATACATATATATGGGGAGGTAGAAGCTCCAACTCGGTTTTACAGTGAAAACTGCAGGAACTTCAAACCGGCACTAGGAAACAGACTGAGAAAGCAGAGAAAAAGTGTCTCCTGCAACCCGTTCCCTTGGTGCTAGATGAACGAACGTCTCTCCACCTGCTCAGTTCCGAGAGATAAGTGTGTGTGAAAGCCGTCCTTCACCTAGCTTGTTGGGAACACCAAGTTTCTTTTCAGTTGCAAACTCCATTCCATACATATATATGGGGAGGTACAAGCTCCAACTCTGTTTGACAGTTAAAACTGCAGGAACTTCAAACTGGCACTAGGAAATACACTGAGAAAGCTGAGGAAAAGTGTCTCCTGCAACCCGTTCCCTTGGTGCTAGATGAACGAAAGTCTCTCCACTTGCTCATTTCTGAGAGATAAGTGTGTGTGAAAGCCGTCCTTCACCTAGCTTGTTGGGAACACAAAGTTTCTTTCAGTTGCAAACTCCATTCCATACATATATATGGGGAGGTACAAGCTCCAACTCGGTTTTACAGTGAAAACTGCAGGAACTTCAAACCGGCTCTAGGAAACAGACTGAGAATGCAGAGAAAAAGTGTCTCCTGCAACCCGTTCCCTTGGTGCTAGATGAACGAACGTCTCTCCACTTGCTCAGTTCTGAGAGATAAGTGTGTGTGAAAGCCGTCCTTCAACTAGCTTGTTGGGAACACAAAGTTTCTTTTCAGTTGCAAACTCCATTCCATACATATATATGGGGAGGTAGAAGCTCCAAATCGGTTTGACAGTGAAAACTGCAGGAACTTCAAACCGGCACTAGGAAACAGACTGAGAAAGCAGAGAAAAAGTGTCTCCTGCAACCCGTTCCCTTGGTGCTAGATGAACGAACGTCTCTCCACTTGCTCAGTTCTGAGAGATAAGTGTGTGTGAAAGCCGTCCTTCACCTAGCTTGTTGGGAACACAAAGTTTCTTTTCAGATGCAAACTCCATTCCATACATATATATGGGGAGGTACTAGCTCCAACTAGGTTTGACAGTGAAAACTGCAGGAACTTCAAACCGGCACTAGGAAACAGACTGAGAATGCAGAGAAAAAGTGTCTCCTGCAACCCGTTCCCTTGGTGATAGATGAACGAACGTCTCTCCACATGCTCAGTTCTGAGAGATATGTGAGTGTGAAAGCCGTCCTTCACCTAGCTTGTTGGGAACACAAAGTTTCTTTTCAGTTGCAAACTCCATTCCATACATATATATGGGGAGGTTCAAGCTCCAACTCTGTTTTACAGTGAAAACTGCAGGAACTTCAAACCGGCACTAGGAAACAGACTGAGAAAGCAGAGAAAAAGTGTCTCCTGCAACCCGTTCCCTTGGTGCTAGATGAACGAACGTCTCTCCACTTGCTCAGTTCTGAGAGATAAGTGTGTGTGAAAGCCGTCTTTCACCTAGCTTGTTGGGAACACAAAGTTTCTTTTCAGTTGCAAACTTCATTCCATACAGATATATGGGGAGGTAAAAGCTCCAAATCTGTTTGACACTGAAAACTGCAGGAACTTCAAACCGGCACTAGGAAACAGACTGAGAAAGCAGAGAAAAAGTGTCTCCTGCAACCCGTTCCCTTTGTGCTAGATGAACGAACGTCTCTCCACTTGCTCAGTTCTGAGAGATAAGTGTGTGTGAAAGCCGTCCTTCACCTAGCTTGTTGGGAACACAAAGTTTCTTTTCAGTTGCAAACTCCATTCCATACATATATATGGGGAGGTAGAAGCTCCAAATCGGTTTGACAGTGAAAACTGCAGGAACTTCAAACCGGCACTAGGAAAGAGACTGAGAAAGCAGAGAAAAAGTGTCTCCTGCAACCCGTTCCCTTGGTGCTAGATGAACGAACGTCTCTCCACCTGCTCAGTTCTGAGAGATAAGTGTGTGTGAAAGCCGTTCTTCACCTAGCTTGTTGGGAACACAAAGTTTCTTTTCAGTTGCAAACTCCATTCCATACATATATATGTGGAGGTACAAGCTCCAAATCGATTTTACAGTGAAAACTGCAGGAACATCAAACCGGCACTAGGAAACAGACTGAGAAAGCAGAGAAAAAGTGTCTCCTGCAACCCGTTCCCTTGGTGCTAGATGAACGAACGTCTCTCCACTTGCTCAGTTCTGAGAGATAAGTGTGTGTGAAAGCCGTCCTTCAACTAGCTTGTTGGGAACACAAAGTTTCTTTTCAGTTGCAAACTCCATTCCATACATATATATGGGGAGGTAGAAGCTCCAAATCGGTTTGACAGTGAAAACTGCAGGAACTTCAAACCGGCACTAGGAAACAGACTGAGAAAGCAGAGAAAAAGTGTCTCCTGCAACCCGTTCCCTTGGTGCTAGATGAACGAACGTCTCTCCACTTGCTCAGTTCTGAGAGATAAGTGTGTGTGAAAGCCGTCCTTCACCTAGCTTGTTGGGAACACAAAGTTTCTTTTCAGATGCAAACTCCATTCCATACATATATATGGGGAGGTACTAGCTCCAACTAGGTTTGACAGTGAAAACTGCAGGAACTTCAAACCGGCACTAGGAAACAGACTGAGAATGCAGAGAAAAAGTGTCTCCTGCAACCCGTTCCCTTGGTGATAGATGAACGAACGTCTCTCCACATGCTCAGTTCTGAGAGATATGTGAGTGTGAAAGCCGTCCTTCACCTAGCTTGTTGGGAACACAAAGTTTCTTTTCAGTTGCAAACTCCATTCCATACATATATATGGGGAGGTTCAAGCTCCAACTCTGTTTTACAGTGAAAACTGCAGGAACTTCAAACCGGCACTAGGAAACAGACTGAGAAAGCAGAGAAAAAGTGTCTCCTGCAACCCGTTCCCTTGGTGCTAGATGAACGAACGTCTCTCCACTTGCTCAGTTCTGAGAGATAAGTGTGTGTGAAAGCCGTCTTTCACCTAGCTTGTTGGGAACACAAAGTTTCTTTTCAGTTGCAAACTTCATTCCATACAGATATATGGGGAGGTAAAAGCTCCAAATCTGTTTGACACTGAAAACTGCAGGAACTTCAAACCGGCACTAGGAAACAGACTGAGAAAGCAGAGAAAAAGTGTCTCCTGCAACCCGTTCCCTTTGTGCTAGATGAACGAACGTCTCTCCACTTGCTCAGTTCTGAGAGATAAGTGTGTGTGAAAGCCGTCCTTCACCTAGCTTGTTGGGAACACAAAGTTTCTTTTCAGTTGCAAACTCCATTCCATACATATATATGGGGAGGTAGAAGCTCCAAATCGGTTTGACAGTGAAAACTGCAGGAACTTCAAACCGGCACTAGGAAAGAGACTGAGAAAGCAGAGAAAAAGTGTCTCCTGCAACCCGTTCCCTTGGTGCTAGATGAACGAACGTCTCTCCACCTGCTCAGTTCTGAGAGATAAGTGTGTGTGAAAGCCGTTCTTCACCTAGCTTGTTGGGAACACAAAGTTTCTTTTCAGTTGCAAACTCCATTCCATACATATATATGTGGAGGTACAAGCTCCAAATCGATTTTACAGTGAAAACTGCAGGAACATCAAACCGGCACTAGGAAACAGACTGAGAAAGCAGAGAAAAAGTGTCTCCTGCAACCCGTTCCCTTGGTGCTAGATGAACGAACGTCTCTCCACCTGCTCAGTTCTGAGAGATAAGTGTGTGTGAAAGCCGCTCTTCACCTAGCTTGTTGGGAACACAAAGTTTCTTTTCAGTTGCAAACTCCATTCCATACATATATATGGGGAGGTACAAGCTCCAACTCGATTTTACAGTGAAAACTGCAGGAACTTCAAACCGGCACTAGGAAACCGACTGAGAAAGCAGAGAAAAAGTGTCTCCTGCAACCCGTTCCCTTGGTGCTAGATGAACGAACGTCTCTCCACCTGCTCAGTTCCGAGAGATAAGTGTGTGCGAAAGCCGTCCTTCACCTAGCTTGTTGGGAACACCAAGTTTCTTTTCAGTTGCAAACTCCATTCCATACATATATATGTGGAGGTACAAGCTCCAACTCTGTTTGACAGTGAAAACTGCAGGAACTTCAAACTGGCACTAGGAAATACACTGAGAAATCTGAGGAAAAGTGTCTCCTGCAACCCGTTCCCTTGGTGCTAGATGAACGAAAGTCTCTCCACTTGCTCAGTTCTGAGAGATAAGTGTGTGTGAAAGCCGTCCTTCACCTAGCTTGTTGGGAACACAAAGTTTCTTTCAGTTGCAAACTCCATTCCATACATATATATGGGGAGGTACAAGCTCCAACTCGGTTTTACAGTGAAAACTGCAGGAACTTCAAACCGGCTGTAGGAAACAGACTGAGAATGCAGAGAAAAAGTGTCTCCTGCAACCCGTTCCCTTGGTGCTAGATGAACGAACGTCTCTCCACTTGCTCAGTTCTGAGAGATAAGTGTGTGTGAAAGCCGTCCTTCAACTAGCTTGTTGGGAACACAAAGTTTCTTTTCAGTTGCAAACTCCATTCCATACATATATATGGGGAGGTAGAAGCTCCAAATCGGTTTGACAGTGAAAACTGCAGGAACTTCAAACCGGCACTAGGAAACAGACTGAGAAAGCAGAGAAAAAGTGTCTCCTGCAACCCGTTCCCTTGGTGCTAGATGAACGAACGTCTCTCCACCTGCTCAGTTCTGAGAGATAAGTGTGTGTGAAAGCCGTCCTTCACCTAGCTTGTTGGGAACACAAAGTTTCTTTTCAGATGCAAACTCCATTCCATACATATATATGGGGAGGTACTAGCTCCAACTAGGTTTGACAGTGAAAACTGCAGGAACTTCAAAACGGCACTAGGAAACAGACTGAGAATGCAGAGAAAAAGTGTCTCCTGCAACCAGTTCCCTTGGTGATAGATGAACGAACGTCTCTCCACATGCTCAGTTCTGAGAGATAAGTGAGTGTGAAAGCCGTCCTTCACCTAGCTTGTTGGGAACACAAAGTTTCTTTTCAGTTGCAAACTCCATTCCATACATATATATGGGGAGGTAGAAGCTCCAACTCGGTTTTACAGTGAAAACTGCAGGAACTTCAAACCGGCACTAGGAAACAGACTGAGAAAGCAGAGAAAAAGTGTCTCCTGCAACCCGTTCCCTTGGTGCTAGATGAACGAACGTCTCTCCACCTGCTCAGTTCCGAGAGATAAGTGTGTGTGAAAGCCGTCCTTCACCTAGCTTGTTGGGAACACCAAGTTTCTTTTCAGTTGCAAACTCCATTCCATACATATATATGGGGAGGTACAAGCTCCAACTCTGTTTGACAGTTAAAACTGCAGGAACTTCAAACTGGCACTAGGAAATACACTGAGAAAGCTGAGGAAAAGTGTCTCCTGCAACCCGTTCCCTTGGTGCTAGATGAACGAAAGTCTCTCCACTTGCTCATTTCTGAGAGATAAGTGTGTGTGAAAGCCGTCCTTCACCTAGCTTGTTGGGAACACAAAGTTTCTTTCAGTTGCAAACTCCATTCCATACATATATATGGGGAGGTACAAGCTCCAACTCGGTTTTACAGTGAAAACTGCAGGAACTTCAAACCGGCTCTAGGAAACAGACTGAGAATGCAGAGAAAAAGTGTCCCTGCAACCCGTTCCCTTGGTGCTAGATGAACGAACGTCTCTCCACTTGCTCAGTTCTGAGAGATAAGTGTGTGTGAAAGCCGTCCTTCAACTAGCTTGTTGGGAACACAAAGTTTCTTTTCAGTTGCAAACTCCATTCCATACATATATATGGGGAGGTAGAAGCTCCAAATCGGTTTGACAGTGAAAACTGCAGGAACTTCAAACCGGCACTAGGAAACAGACTGAGAAAGCAGAGAAAAAGTGTCTCCTGCAACCCGTTCCCTTGGTGCTAGATGAACGAACGTCTCTCCACCTGCTCAGTTCTGAGAGATAAGTGTGTGTGAAAGCCGCTCTTCACCTAGCTTGTTGGGAACACAAAGTTTCTTTTCAGTTGCAAACTCCATTCCATACATATATATGGGGAGGTACAAGCTCCAACTCGATTTTACAGTGAAAACTGCAGGAACTTCAAACCGGCACTAGGAAACCGACTGAGAAAGCAGAGAAAAAGTGTCTCCTGCAACCCGTTCCCTTGGTGCTAGATGAACGAACGTCTCTCCACCTGCTCAGTTCCGAGAGATAAGTGTGTGCGAAAGCCGTCCTTCACCTAGCTTGTTGGGAACACCAAGTTTCTTTTCAGTTGCAAACTCCATTCCATACATATATATGTGGAGGTACAAGCTCCAACTCTGTTTGACAGTTAAAACTGCAGGAACTTCAAACTGGCACTAGGAAATACACTGAGAAATCTGAGGAAAAGTGTCTCCTGCAACCCGTTCCCTTGGTGCTAGATGAACGAAAGTCTCTCCACTTGCTCAGTTCTGAGAGATAAGTGTGTGTGAAAGCCGTCCTTCACCTAGCTTGTTGGGAACACAAAGTTTCTTTCAGTTGCAAACTCCATTCCATACATATATATGGGGAGGTACAAGCTCCAACTCGGTTTTACAGTGAAAACTGCAGGAACTTCAAACCGGCTGTAGGAAACAGACTGAGAATGCAGAGAAAAAGTGTCTCCTGCAACCCGTTCCCTTGGTGCTAGATGAACGAACGTCTCTCCACTTGCTCAGTTCTGAGAGATAAGTGTGTGTGAAAGCCGTCCTTCAACTAGCTTGTTGGGAACACAAAGTTTCTTTTCAGTTGCAAACTCCATTCCATACATATATATGGGGAGGTAGAAGCTCCAAATCGGTTTGACAGTGAAAACTGCAGGAACTTCAAACCGGCACTAGGAAACAGACTGAGAAAGCAGAGAAAAAGTGTCTCCTGCAACCCGTTCCCTTGGTGCTAGATGAACGAACGTCTCTCCACCTGCTCAGTTCTGAGAGATAAGTGTGTGTGAAAGCCGTCCTTCACCTAGCTTGTTGGGAACACAAAGTTTCTTTTCAGATGCAAACTCCATTCCATACATATATATGGGGAGGTACTAGCTCCAACTAGGTTTGACAGTGAAAACTGCAGGAACTTCAAAACGGCACTAGGAAACAGACTGAGAATGCAGAGAAAAAGTGTCTCCTGCAACCAGTTCCCTTGGTGATAGATGAACGAACGTCTCTCCACATGCTCAGTTCTGAGAGATAAGTGAGTGTGAAAGCCGTCCTTCACCTAGCTTGTTGGGAACACAAAGTTTCTTTTCAGTTGCAAACTCCATTCCATACATATATATGGGGAGGTTCAAGCTCCAACTCTGTTTTACAGTGAAAACTGCAGGAACTTCAAACCGGCACTAGGAAACAGACTGAGAAAGCAGAGAAAAATTGTCTCCTGCAACCCGTTCCCTTGGTGCTAGATGAACGAACGTCTCTCCACTTGCTCAGTTCTGAGAGATAAGTGTGTGTGAAAGCCGTCTTTCACCTAGCTTGTTGGGAACACAAAGTTTCTTTTCAGTTGCAAACTTCATTCCATACAGATATATGGGGAGGTAAAAGCTCCAAATCTGTTTGACACTGAAAACTGCAGGAACTTCAAACCGGCACTAGGAAACAGACTGAGAAAGCAGAGAAAAAGTGTCTCCTGCAACCCGTTCCCTTGGTGCTAGATGAACGAACGTCTCTCCACTTGCTCAGTTCTGAGAGATAAGTGTGTGTGAAAGCCGTCCTTCACCTAGCTTGTTGGGAACACAAAGTTTCTTTTCAGTTGCAAACTCCATTCCATACATATATATGGGGAGGTAGAAGCTCCAAATCGGTTTGACAGTGAAAACTGCAGGAACTTCAAACCGGCACTAGGAAAGAGACTGAGAAAGCAGAGAAAAAGTGTCTCCTGCAACCCGTTCCCTTGGTGCTAGATGAACGAACGTCTCTCCACCTGCTCAGTTCTGAGAGATAAGTGTGTGTGAAAGCCGTTCTTCACCTAGCTTGTTGGGAACACAAAGTTTCTTTTCAGTTGCAAACTCCATTCCATACATATATATGTGGAGGTACAAGCTCCAAATCGATTTTACAGTGAAAACTGCAGGAACATCAAACCGGCACTAGGAAACAGACTGAGAAAGCAGAGAAAAAGTGTCTCCTGCAACCCGTTCCCTTGGTGCTAGATGAACGAACGTCTCTCCACCTGCTCAGTTCTGAGAGATAAGTGTGTGTGAAAGCCGCTCTTCACCTAGCTTGTTGGGAACACAAAGTTTCTTTTCAGTTGCAAACTCCATTCCATACATATATATGGGGAGGTACAAGCTCCAACTCGATTTTACAGTGAAAACTGCAGGAACTTCAAACCGGCACTAGGAAACCGACTGAGAAAGCAGAGAAAAAGTGTCTCCTGCAACCCGTTCCCTTGGTGCTAGATGAACGAACGTCTCTCCACCTGCTCAGTTCCGAGAGATAAGTGTGTGCGAAAGCCGTCCTTCACCTAGCTTGTTGGGAACACCAAGTTTCTTTTCAGTTGCAAACTCCATTCCATACATATATATGTGGAGGTACAAGCTCCAACTCTGTTTGACAGTGAAAACTGCAGGAACTTCAAACTGGCACTAGGAAATACACTGAGAAATCTGAGGAAAAGTGTCTCCTGCAACCCGTTCCCTTGGTGCTAGATGAACGAAAGTCTCTCCACTTGCTCAGTTCTGAGAGATAAGTGTGTGTGAAAGCCGTCCTTCACCTAGCTTGTTGGGAACACAAAGTTTCTTTCAGTTGCAAACTCCATTCCATACATATATATGGGGAGGTACAAGCTCCAACTCGGTTTTACAGTGAAAACTGCAGGAACTTCAAACCGGCTGTAGGAAACAGACTGAGAATGCAGAGAAAAAGTGTCTCCTGCAACCCGTTCCCTTGGTGCTAGATGAACGAACGTCTCTCCACTTGCTCAGTTCTGAGAGATAAGTGTGTGTGAAAGCCGTCCTTCAACTAGCTTGTTGGGAACACAAAGTTTCTTTTCAGTTGCAAACTCCATTCCATACATATATATGGGGAGGTAGAAGCTCCAAATCGGTTTGACAGTGAAAACTGCAGGAACTTCAAACCGGCACTAGGAAACAGACTGAGAAAGCAGAGAAAAAGTGTCTCCTGCAACCCGTTCCCTTGGTGCTAGATGAACGAACGTCTCTCCACCTGCTCAGTTCTGAGAGATAAGTGTGTGTGAAAGCCGTCCTTCACCTAGCTTGTTGGGAACACAAAGTTTCTTTTCAGATGCAAACTCCATTCCATACATATATATGGGGAGGTACTAGCTCCAACTAGGTTTGACAGTGAAAACTGCAGGAACTTCAAAACGGCACTAGGAAACAGACTGAGAATGCAGAGAAAAAGTGTCTCCTGCAACCAGTTCCCTTGGTGATAGATGAACGAACGTCTCTCCACATGCTCAGTTCTGAGAGATAAGTGAGTGTGAAAGCCGTCCTTCACCTAGCTTGTTGGGAACACAAAGTTTCTTTTCAGTTGCAAACTCCATTCCATACATATATATGGGGAGGTAGAAGCTCCAACTCGGTTTTACAGTGAAAACTGCAGGAACTTCAAACCGGCACTAGGAAACAGACTGAGAAAGCAGAGAAAAAGTGTCTCCTGCAACCCGTTCCCTTGGTGCTAGATGAACGAACGTCTCTCCACCTGCTCAGTTCCGAGAGATAAGTGTGTGTGAAAGCCGTCCTTCACCTAGCTTGTTGGGAACACCAAGTTTCTTTTCAGTTGCAAACTCCATTCCATACATATATATGGGGAGGTACAAGCTCCAACTCTGTTTGACAGTTAAAACTGCAGGAACTTCAAACTGGCACTAGGAAATACACTGAGAAAGCTGAGGAAAAGTGTCTCCTGCAACCAGTTCCCTTGGTGCTAGATGAACGAAAGTCTCTCCACTTGCTCATTTCTGAGAGATAAGTGTGTGTGAAAGCCGTCCTTCACCTAGCTTGTTGGGAACACAAAGTTTCTTTCAGTTGCAAACTCCATTCCATACATATATATGGGGAGGTACAAGCTCCAACTCGGTTTTACAGTGAAAACTGCAGGAACTTCAAACCGGCTCTAGGAAACAGACTGAGAATGCAGAGAAAAAGTGTCCCTGCAACCCGTTCCCTTGGTGCTAGATGAACGAACGTCTCTCCACTTGCTCAGTTCTGAGAGATAAGTGTGTGTGAAAGCCGTCCTTCAACTAGCTTGTTGGGAACACAAAGTTTCTTTTCAGTTGCAAACTCCATTCCATACATATATATGGGGAGGTAGAAGCTCCAAATCGGTTTGACAGTGAAAACTGCAGGAACTTCAAACCGGCACTAGGAAACAGACTGAGAAAGCAGAGAAAAAGTGTCTCCTGCAACCCGTTCCCTTGGTGCTAGATGAACGAACGTCTCTCCACCTGCTCAGTTCTGAGAGATAAGTGTGTGTGAAAGCCGTCCTTCACCTAGCTTGTTGGGAACACAAAGTTTCTTTTCAGATGCAAACTCCATTCCATACATATATATGGGGAGGTACTAGCTCCAACTAGGTTTGACAGTGAAAACTGCAGGAACTTCAAACCGGCACTAGGAAACAGACTGAGAATGCAGAGAAAAAGTGTCTCCTGCAACCCGTTCCCTTGGTGATAGATGAACGAACGTCTCTCCACATGCTCAGTTCTGAGAGATAAGTGAGTGTGAAAGCCGTCCTTCACCTAGCTTGTTGGGAACACAAAGTTTCTTTTCAGTTGCAAACTCCATTCCATACATATATATGGGGAGGTAGAAGCTCCAACTCGTTTTTACAGTGAAAACTGCAGGAACTTCAAACCGGCACTAGGAAACAGACTGAGAAAACAGAGAAAAAGTGTCTCCTGCCAAACGTTCCCTTGTTGCTAGATGAACGAACGTCTCTCCACTTGCTCAGTTCTGAGAGATAAGTGTGTGTGAAAGCCGTCCTTCACCTAGCTTGTTGGGAACACAAAGTTTTTTTTCCGTTGCAAACTCCATTCCATACATATATATGGGGAGGTACTAGCTCCAACTAGGTTTGACAGTGAAAACTGCAGGAACTTCAAACCGGCACTAGGAAACAGACTGAGAAAGCAGAGAAAAAGTGTCTCCTGCAACCCGTTCCCTTGGTGCTAGATGAACGAACGTCTCTCCACCTGCTCAGTTCCGAGAGATAAGTGTGTGTGAAAGCCGTCCTTCACCTAGCTTGTTGGGAACACCAAGTTTCTTTTCAGTTGCAAACTCCATTCCATACATATATATGGGGAGGTACAAGCTCCAACTCTGTTTGACAGTTAAAACTGCAGGAACTTCAAACTGGCACTAGGAAATACACTGAGAAAGCTGAGGAAAAGTGTCTCCTGCAACCCGTTCCCTTGGTGCTAGATGAACGAAAGTCTCTCCACTTGCTCATTTCTGAGAGATAATTGTGTGTGAAAGCCGTCCTTCACCTAGCTTGTTGGGAACACAAAGTTTCTTTCAGTTGCAAACTCCATTCCATACATATATATGGGGAGGTACAAGCTCCAACTCGGTTTTACAGTGAAAACTGCAGGAACTTCAAACCGGCTCTAGGAAACAGACTGAGAATGCAGAGAAAAAGTGTCTCCTGCAACCCGTTCCCTTGGTGCTAGATGAACGAACGTCTCTCCACTTGCTCAGTTCTGAGAGATAAGTGTGTGTGAAAGCCGTCCTTCAACTAGCTTGTTGGGAACACAAAGTTTCTTTTCAGTTGCAAACTCCATTCCATACATATATATGGGGAGGTAGAAGCTCCAAATCGGTTTGACAGTGAAAACTGCAGGAACTTCAAACCGGCACTAGGAAACAGACTGAGAAAGCAGAGAAAAAGTGTCTCCTGCAACCCGTTCCCTTGGTGCTAGATGAACGAACGTCTCTCCACTTGCTCAGTTCTGAGAGATAAGTGTGTGTGAAAGCCGTCCTTCACCTAGCTTGTTGGGAACACAAAGTTTCTTTTCAGATGCAAACTCCATTCCATACATATATATGGGAAGGTACTAGCTCCAACTAGGTTTGACAGTGAAAACTGCAGGAACTTCAAACCGGCACTAGGAAACAGACTGAGTATGCAGAGAAAAAGTGTCTCCTGCAACCCGTTCCCTTGGTGATAGATGAACGAACGTCTCTCCACATGCTCAGTTCTGAGAGATATGTGAGTGTTAAAGCCGTCCTTCACCTAGCTTGTTGGGAACACAAAGTTTCTTTTCAGTTGCAAACTCCATTCCATACATATATATGGGGAGGTAGAAGCTCCAACTCGGTTTTACAGTGAAAACTGCAGGAACTTCAAACCGGCACTAGGAAACAGACTGAGAAAGCAGAGAAAAAGTGTCTCCTGCCAAACGTTCCCTTGTTGCTAGATGAACGAACGTCTCTCCACTTGCTCAGTTCTGAGAGATAAGTGTGTGTGAAAGCCGTCCTTCACCTAGCTTGTTGGGAACACAAAGTTTTTTTCCGTTGCAAACTCCATTCCATACATATATATGGGGAGGTACTAGCTCCAACTAGGTTTGACAGTGAAAACTGCAGGAACTTCAAAACGGCACTAGGAAACAGACTGACAATGCAGAGAAAAAGTGTCTCCTGCAACCCGTTCCCTTGGTGCTAGATGAACGAACGTCTCTCCACATGCTCAGTTCTGAGAGATAAGTGAGTGTGATAGCCTTCCATCATAAAGCTTGTTGGGAACACAAAGTTTCTTTTCAGTTGCAAACTCCATTCCATACATATATATGGGGAGGTAGAAGCTCCAACTCGGTTTTACAGTGAAAACTGCAGGAACTTCAAACCGGCACTAGGAAACAGACTGAGAAAGCAGAGAAAAAGTTTCTCCTGCCAAACGTTCCCTTGGTGCTAGATGAACGAACGTCTCTCCACTTGCTCAGTTCTGAGAGATAAGTGTGTGTGAAAGCCGCTCTTCACCTAGCTTGTTGGGAACACAAAGTTTCTTTTCAGTTGCAAACTCCATTCCATACATTTATTTGGGGAGGTACTAGCTCCAACTCGGTTTGACAGTGAAAACTGCAGGAACTTCAAACCGGCACTAGGAAACAGACTGAGAAAGCAGAGAAAATGTGTCTCCTGCAACCCGTTCCCTTGGTGCTAGATGAACGAACGTCTCTCCACTTGCTCAGTTCTGAGAGATAATTGTGTGAGAAAGCCGTCCTTCACCTAGCTTTTTGGGAACACAAAGTTTCTTTTCAGTTGCAAATTCCATTCCATACATATATATGGGGAGGTTCAAGCTCCAACTCTGTTTTACAGTGAAAACTGCAGGAACTTCAAACCGGCACTAGGAAACAGACTGAGAAAGCAGAGAAAAATTGTCTCCTGCAACCCGTTCCCTTGGTGCTAGATGAACGAACGTCTCTCCACTTGCTCAGTTCTGAGAGATAAGTGTGTGTGAAAGCCGTCTTTCACCTAGCTTGTTGGGAACACAAAGTTTCTTTTCAGTTGCAAACTTCATTCCATACATATATATGGGGAGGTAAAAGCTCCAACTCTGTTTGACACTGAAAACTGCAGGAACTTCAAACCGGCACTAGGAAACAGACTGAGAAAGCAGAGAAAAAGTGTCTCCTGCAAACCGTTCCCTTGGTGCTAGATGAACGAACGTCTCTCCACTTGCTCAGTTCTGAGAGATAAGTGTGTGTGAAAGCCGTCCTTCACCTAGCTTGTTGGGAACACAAAGTTTCTTTTCAGTTGCAAACTCCATTCCATACATATATATGGGGAGGTAGAAGCTCCAAATCGGTTTTACAGTGAAAACTGCAGGAACTTCAAACCGGCACTAGGAAAGAGACTGAGAAAGCAGAGAAAAAGTGTCTCCTGCAACCCGTTCCCTTGGTGCTAGATGAACGAACGTCTCTCCACCTGCTCAGTTCTGAGAGATAAGTGTGTGTGAAAGCCGTCCTTCACCAAGCTTGTTGGGAACACTAAGTTTCTTTTCAGTTGCAAACTCCATTCCATACATATATATGTGGAGGTACAAGCTCCAAATCGATTTTACAGTGAAAACTGCAGGAACTTCAAACCGGCACTAGGAAACAGACTGAGAAAGCAGAGAAAAAGTGTCTCCTGCAACCCGTTCCCTTGGTGCTAGATGAACGAACGTCTCTCCACCTGCTCAGTTCTGAGAGATAAGTGTGTGTGAAAGCCGCTCTTCACCTAGCTTGTTGGGAACACAAAGTTTCTTTTCAGTTGCAAACTCCATTCCATACATATATATGGGGAGGTACAAGCTCCAACTCGATTTTACAGTGAAAACTGCAGGAACTTCAAACCGGCACTAGGAAACCGACTGAGAAAGCAGAGAAAAAGTGTCTCCTGCAACCCGTTCCCTTGGTGCTAGATGAACGAAAGTCTCTCCACTTGCTCATTTCTGAGAGATAAGTGTGTGTGAAAGCCGTCCTTCACCTAGCTTGTTGGGAACACCAAGTTTCTTTTCAGTTGCAAACTCCATTCCATACATATATATGTGGAGGTACAAGCTCCAACTCTGTTTGACAGTGAAAACTGCAGGAACTTCAAACTGGCACTAGGAAATACACTGAGAAAGCTGAGGAAAAGTGTCTCCTGCAACCCGTTCCCTTGGTGCTAGATGAACGAAAGTCTCTCCACTTGCTCATTTCTGAGAGATAAGTGTGTGTGAAAGCCGTCCTTCACCTAGCTTGTTGGGAACACAAAGTTTCTTTCAGTTGCAAACTCCATTCCATACATATATATGGGGAGGTACAAGCTCCAACTCGGTTTTACAGTGAAAACTGCAGGAACTTCAAACCGGCTGTAGGAAACAGACTGAGAATGCAGAGAAAAAGTGTCTCCTGCAACCCGTTCCCTTGGTGCTAGATGAACGAACGTCTCTCCACTTGCTCAGTTCTGAGAGATAAGTGTGTGTGAAAGCCGTCCTTCACATAGTTTGTTGGGAACACAAAGTTTCTTTTCAGTTGCAAACCCCATTCCATACATATATATTGGGAGGTAAAAGCTCCAACTCTGTTTGACACTGAAAACTGCAGGAACTTCAAACCGGCACTAGGAAACAGACTAAGAAAGCAGAGAAAAAGTGTCTCCTGCAACCCGTTCCCTTGGTGCTAGATGAAAGAACGTCTCTCCACTTGCTCAGTTCTGAGAGATAAGTGTGTGTGAAAGCCGTCCTTCAACTAGCTTGTTGGGAACACAAAGTTTCTTTTCAGTTGCAAACTCCATTCCATACATATATATGGGGAGGTAGAAGCTCCAAATCGGTTTGACAGTGAAAACTGCAGGGACTTCAAACCGGCACTAGGAAACAGACTGAGAAAGCAGAGAAAAAGTGTCTCCTGCAACCCGTTCCCTTGGTGCTAGATGAACGAACGTCTCTCCACCTGCTCAGTTCTCAGAGATAAGTGTGTGTGAAAGCCGTCCTTCACCTAGCTTGTTGGGAACACAAAGTTTCTTTTCAGTTGCAAATTCCATTCCATACATATATATGGGGAGGTTCAAGCTCCAACTCTGTTTTACAGTGAAAACTGCAGGAACTTCAAACCGGCACTAGGAAACAGACTGAGAAAGCAGAGAAAAATTGTCTCCTGCAACCCGTTCCCTTGGTGCTAGATGAACGAACGTCTCTCCACTTGCTCAGTTCTGAGAGATAATTGTGTGAGAAAGCCGTCCTTCACCTAGCTTGTTGGGAACACAAAGTTTCTTTTCAGTTGCAAATTCCATTCCATACATATATATGGGGAGGTTCAAGCTCCAACTCTGTTTTACAGTGAAAACTGCAGGAACTTCAAACCGGCACTAGGAAACAGACTGAGAAAGCAGAGAAAAATTGTCTCCTGCAACCCGTTCCCTTGGTGCTAGATGAACGAACGTCTCTCCACTTGCTCAGTTCTGAGAGATAAGTGTGTGTGAAAGCCATCTTTCACCTAGCTTGTTGGGAACACAAAGTTTCTTTTCAGTTGCAAACTTCATTCCATACATATATATGGGGAGGTAAAAGCTCCAACTCTGTTTGACACTGAAAACTGCAGGAACTTCAAACCGGCACTAGGAAACAGACTGAGAAAGCAGAGAAAAAGTGTCTCCTGCAAACCGTTCCCTTGGTGCTAGATGAACGAACGTCTCTCCACTTGCTCAGTTCTGAGAGATAAGTGTGTGTGAAAGCCGTCCTTCACCTAGCTTGTTGGGAACACAAAGTTTCTTTTCAGTTGCAAACTCCATTCCATACATATATATGGGGAGGTAGAAGCTCCAAATCGGTTTTACAGTGAAAACTGCAGGAACTTCAAACCGGCACTAGGAAAGAGACTGAGAAAGCAGAGAAAAAGTGTCTCCTGCAACCCGTTCCCTTGGTGCTAGATGAACGAACGTCTCTCCACCTGCTCAGTTCTGAGAGATAAGTGTGTGTGAAAGCCGTCCTTCACCAAGCTTGTTGGGAACACTAAGTTTCTTTTCAGTTGCAAACTCCATTCCATACATATATATGTGGAGGTACAAGCTCCAAATCGATTTTACAGTGAAAACTGCAGGAACTTCAAACCGGCACTAGGAAACAGACTGAGAAAGCAGAGAAAAAGTGTCTCCTGCAACCCGTTCCCTTGGTGCTAGATGAACGAACGTCTCTCCACCTGCTCAGTTCTGAGAGATAAGTGTGTGTGAAAGCCGCTCTTCACCTAGCTTGTTGGGAACACAAAGTTTCTTTTCAGTTGCAAACTCCATTCCATACATATATATGGGGAGGTACAAGCTCCAACTCGATTTTACAGTGAAAACTGCAGGAACTTCAAACCGGCACTAGGAAACCGACTGAGAAAGCAGAGAAAAAGTGTCTCCTGCAACCCGTTCCCTTGGTGCTAGATGAACGAACTTCTCTCCACCTGCTCAGTTCCGAGAGATAAGTGTGTGCGAAAGCCGTCCTTCACCTAGCTTGTTGGGAACACCAAGTTTCTTTTCAGTTGCAAACTCCATTCCATACATATATATGTGGAGGTACAAGCTCCAACTCTGTTTGACAGTGAAAACTGCAGGAACTTCAAACTGGCACTAGGAAATACACTGAGAAAGCTGAGGAAAAGTGTCTCCTGCAACCCGTTCCCTTGGTGCTAGATGAACGAAAGTCTCTCCACTTGCTCATTTCTGAGAGATAAGTGTGTGTGAAAGCCGTCCTTCACCTAGTTTGTTGGGAACACAAAGTTTCTTTCAGTTGCAAACTCCATTCCATACATATATATGGGGAGGTACAAGCTCCAACTCGGTTTGACAGTGAAAACTGCAGGAACTTCAAACCGGCTCTAGGAAACAGACTGAGAATGCAGAGAAAAAGTGTCTCCTGCAACCCGTTCCCTTGGTGCTAGATGAACGAACGTCTCTCCACTTGCTCAGTTCTGAGAGATAAGTGTGTGTGAAAGCCGTCCTTCACATAGTTTGTTGGGAACACAAAGTTTCTTTTCAGTTGCAAACCCCATTCCATACATATATATTGGGAGGTAAAAGCTCCAACTCTGTTTGACACTGAAAACTGCAGGAACTTAAAACCGGCACTAGGAAACAGACTGAGAAAGCAGAGAATAAGTGTCTCCTGCAACCCGTTCCCTTGGTGCTAGATGAACGAACGTCTCTCCACTTGCTCAGTTCTGAGAGATAAGTGTGTGTGAAAGCCGTCCTTCAACTAGCTTGTTGGGAACACAAAGTTTCTTTTCAGTTGCAAACTCCATTCCATACATATATATGGGGAGGTAGAAGCTCCAAATCGGTTTGACAGTGAAAACTGCAGGGACTTCAAACCGGCACTAGGAAACAGACTGAGAAAGCAGAGAAAAAGTGTCTCCTGCAACCCGTTCCCTTGGTGCTAGATGAACGAACGTCTCTCCACCTGCTCAGTTCTCAGAGATAAGTGTGTGTGAAAGCCGTCCTTCACCTAGCTTGTTGGGAACACAAAGTTTCTTTTCAGATGCAAACTCCATTCCATACATATATATGGGGAGGTACTAGCTCCAACTAGGTTTGACAGTGAAAACTGCAGGAACTTCAAAACGGCACTAGGAAACAGACTGAGAATGCAGAGAAAAAGTGTCTCCTGCAACCCGTTCCCTTGGTGATAGATGAACGAACGTCTCTCCACATGCTCAGTTCTGAGAGATAAGTGAGTGTGATAGTCTCTCATCACAAAGCTTGTTGGGAACACAAAGTTTCTTTTCAGTTGCAAACTCCATTCCATACATATATATGGGGAGGTAGAAGCTCCAACTCGGTTTTACAGTGAAAACTGCAGGAACTTCAAACCGGCACTAGGAAACAGACTGAGAAAGCAGAGAAAAAGTGTCTCCTGCCAAACGTTCCCTTGGTGCTAGATGAACGAACGTCTCTCCACTTGCTCAGTTCTGAGAGATAAGTGTGTGTGAAAGCCGTCCTTCACCTAGCTTGTTGGGAACACAAAGTTTTTTCCGTTGCAAACTCCATTCCATACATATATATGGGGAGGTACTAGCTCCAACTAGGTTTGACAGTGAAAACTGCAGGAACTTCAAAACGGCACTAGGAAACAGACTGAGAATGCAGAGAAAAAGTGTCTCCTGCCAAACGTTCCCTTGGTGCTAGATGAACGAACGTCTCTCCACATGCTCAGTTCTGAGAGATAAGTGAGTGTGATAGCCTTCCATCATAAAGCTTGTTGGGAACACAAAGTTTCTTTTCAGTTGCAAACTCCATTCCATACATATATATGGGGAGGTAGAAGCTCCAACTCGGTTTTACAGTGAAAACTGCAGGAAGTTCAAACCGGCACTAGGAAACAGACTGAGAAAGCAGAAAAAAAGTGTCTCCTGCCAAACGTTCCCTTGGTGCTAGATGAACGAACGTCTATCCACTTGCTCAGTTCTGAGAGATAAGTGTGTGTGAAAGCCGCTCTTCACCTAGCTTGTTGGGAACACAAAGTTTCTTTTCAGTTGCAAACTCCATTCCATACATTTATTTGGGGAGGTACTAGCTGCAACTCGGTTTGACAATGAAAACTGCAGGAACTTCAAACCGGCACTAGGAAACAGACTGAGAAAGCAGAGAAATGTGTCTCCTGCAACCCGTTCCCTTGGTGCTAGATGAACGAACGTCTCTCCACTTGCTCAGTTCTGAGAGATAAGTGTGTGTGAAAGCCGTCCTTCAACTAGCTTGTTGGGAACACAAAGTTTCTTTTCAGTTGCAAACTCCATTCCATACATATATATGGGGAGGTAAAAGCTCCAACTCTGTTTGACACTGAAAACTGCAGGAACTTCAAACCGGCACTAGGAAACAGACTGAGTAAGCAGAGAAAAAGTGTCTCCTGCAACCCGTTCCCTTGGTGCTAGATGAACGAACGTCTCTCCACTTGCTCAGTTCTGAGAGATAAGTGTGTGTGAAAGCCGTCCTTCACCTAGCTTGTTGGGAACACAAAGTTTCTTTTCAGTTGCAAACTCCATTCCATACATATATATGGGGAGGTAGAAGCTCCAAATCGGTTTGACAGTGAAAACTGCAGGAACTTCAAACAGGCACTAGGAAAGAGACTGAGAAAGCAGAGAAAAAGTGTCTCCTGCAACCCGTTCCCTTGGTGCTAGATGAACGAACGTCTCTCCACCTGCTCAGTTCTGAGAGATATGTGTGTGTGAAAGCCGCTCTTCACCTAGCTTGTTGGGAACACAAAGTTTCTTTTCAGTTGCAAACTCCATTCCATACATATATATGTGGAGGTACAAGCTCCAAATCGATTTTACAGTGAAAACTGCAGGAACTTCAAACCGGCACTAGGAAACAGACTGAGAAAGCAGAGAAAAAGTGTCTCCTGCAACCCGTTCCCTTGGTGCTAGATGAACGAACGTCTCTCCACCTGCTCAGTTCTCAGAGATAAGTGTGTGTGAAAGCCGTCCTTCACCTAGCTTGTTGGGAACACAAAGTTTCTTTTCAGATGCAAACTCCATTCCATACATATATATGGGGAGGTACTAGCTCCAACTAGGTTTGACAGTGAAAACTGCAGGAACTTCAAAACGGCACTAGGAAACAGACTGAGAATGCAGAGAAAAAGTGTCTCCTGCAACCCGTTCCCTTGGTGATAGATGAACGAACGTCTCTCCACATGCTCAGTTCTGAGAGATAAGTGAGTGTGATAGTCTCTCATCACAAAGCTTGTTGGGAACACAAAGTTTCTTTTCAGTTGCAAACTCCATTCCATACATATATATGGGGAGGTAGAAGCTCCAACTCGGTTTTACAGTGAAAACTGCAGGAACTTCAAACCGGCACTAGGAAACAGACTGAGAAAGCAGAGAAAAAGTGTCTCCTGCCAAACGTTCCCTTGGTGCTAGATGAACGAACGTCTCTCCACTTGCTCAGTTCTGAGAGATAAGTGTGTGTGAAAGCCGTCCTTCACCTAGCTTGTTGGGAACACAAAGTTTTTTCCGTTGCAATCTCCATTCCATACATATATATGGGGAGGTACTAGCTCCAACTAGGTTTGACAGTGAAAACTGCAGGAACTTCAAAACGGCACTAGGAAACAGACTGAGAATGCAGAGAAAAAGTGTCTCCTGCAACCCGTTCCCTTGGTGCTAGATGAACGAACGTCTCTCCACATGCTCAGTTCTGAGAGATAAGTGAGTGTGATAGCCTTCCATCATAAAGCTTGTTGGGAACACAAAGTTTCTTTTCAGTTGCAAACTCCATTCCATACATATATATGGGGAGGTAGAAGCTCCAACTCGGTTTTACAGTGAAAACTGCAGGAACTTCAAACCGGCACTAGGAAACAGACTGAGAAAGCAGAAAAAAAGTGTCTCCTGCCAAACGTTCCCTTGGTGCTAGATGAACGAACGTCTATCCACTTGCTCAGTTCTGAGAGATAAGTGTGTGTGAAAGCCGCTCTTCACCTAGCTTGTTGGGAACACAAAGTTTCTTTTCAGTTGCAAACTCCATTCCATACATTTATTTGGGGAGGTACTAGCTGCAAGTCGGTTTGACAGTGAAAACTGCAGGAACTTCAAACCGGCACTAGGAAACAGACTGAGAATGCAGAGAAAAAGTGTCTCCTGCAACCCGTTCCCTTGGTGATAGATGAACGAACGTCTCTCCACATGCTCAGTTCTGAGAGATAAGTGAATGTGATAGTCTCTCATCACAAAGCTTGTTGGGAACACAAAGTTTCTTTTCAGTTGCAAACTCCATTCCATACATATATATGGGGAGGTAGAAGCTCCAACTCGGTTTTACAGTGAAAACTGCAGGAACTTCAAACCGGCACTAGGAAACAGACTGAGAAAGCAGAGAAAAAGTGTCTCCTGCCAAACGTTCCCTTGGTTCTTCATGAACGAACGTCTCTCCACTTGCTCAGTTCTGAGAGATAAGTGTGTGTGAAAGCCGTCCTTCACCTAGCTTGTTGGGAACACAAAGTTTTTTTCCGTTGCAAACTCCATTCCATACATATATATGGGGAGGTACAAGCTCCAACTAGGTTTGACAGTGAAAACTGCAGGAACTTCAAAACGGCACTAGGAAACAGACTGAGAATGCAGAGAAAAAGTGTCTCCTGCAACCCGTTCCCTTGGTGCTAGATGAACGAAAGTCTCTCCACTTGCTCAGTTCTGAGAGATAAGTGTGTGTGAAAGCCGTCTTTCACCTAGCTTGTTGGGAACACAAAGTTTCTTTTCAGTTGCAAACTCCATTCCATAAATATATATGGGGAGGTAAAAGCTCCAACTCTGTTTGACACTGAAAACTGCAGGAACTTCAAACCGGCACTAGGAAACAGACTGAGAAAGCAGAGAAAAAGTGTCCCTGCAACCCGTTCCCTTGGTGCTAGATGAACGAACGTCTCTCCACTTGCTCAGTTCTGAGAGATAAGTGTGTGTGAAAGCCGTCCTTCACCTAGCTTGTTGGGAACACAAAGTTTCTTTTCAGTTGCAAACTCCATTCCATACATATATATGGGGAGGTAAAAGCTCCAACTCTGTTTGACACTGAAAACTGCAGGAACTTCAAACCGGCACTAGGAAACAGACTGAGAAAGCAGAGAAATGTGTCTCCTGCAACCCGTTCCCTTGGTGCTAGATGAACGAACGTCTCTCCACTTGCTCAGTTCTGAGAGATAAGTGTGTGTGAAAGCCGTCCTTCACCTAGCTTGTTGGGAACACAAAGTTTCTTTTCAGTTGCAAACTCCATTCCATACATATATATGGGGAGGTAAAAGCTCCAACTCTGTTTGACACTGAAAACTGCAGGAACTTCAAACCGGCACTAGGAAACAGACTGAGAAAGCAGAGAAAAAGTGTCTCCTGCAACCCGTTCCCTTGGTGCTAGATGAACGAACGTCTCTCCACTTGCTCAGTTCTGAGAGATAAGTGTGTGTGAAAGCCGTCCTTCACCTAGCTTGTTGGGAAAACAAAGTTTCTTTTCAGTTGCAAACTCCATTCCATACATATATATGGGGAGGTAGAAGCTCCAAATCGGTTTGACAGTGAAAACTGCAGGAACTTCAAACAGGCACTAGGAAAGAGACTGAGAAAGCAGAGAAAAAGTGTCTCCTGCAACCCGTTCCCTTGGTGCTAGATGAACGAACGTCTCTCCACCTGCTCAGTTCTGAGAGATATGTGTGTGTGAAAGCCGCTCTTCACCTAGCTTGTTGGGAACACAAAGTTTCTTTTCAGTTGCAAACTCCATTCCATACATATATATGTGGAGGTACAAGCTCCAAATCGATTTTACAGTGAAAACTGCAGGAACTTCAAACCGGCACTAGGAAACAGACTGAGAAAGCAGAGAAAAAGTGTCTCCTGCAACCCGTTCCCTTGGTGCTAGATGAACGAACGTCTCTCCACCTGCTCAGTTCCGAGAGATAAGTGTGTGTGAAAGCCGCTCTTCACCTAGCTTGTTGGGAACACAAAGTTTCTTTTCAGTTGCAAACTCCATTCCATATATATATATGGGGAGGTACAAGCTCCAAATCGATTTTACAGTGAAAACTGCAGGAACTTCAAACCGGCACTAGGAAACCGACTGAGAAAGCAGAGAAAAAGTTTCTCCTGCAACCCGTTCCCTTGGTGCTAGATGAACGAACGTCTCTCCACCTGCTCAGTTCCGAGAGATAAGTGTGTGTGAAAGCCGTCCTTCACCTAGCTTGTTGGGAACACCAAGTTTCTTTTCAGTTGCAAACTCCATTCCATACATATATATGTGGAGGTACAAGCTCCAACTCTGTTTGACAGTGAAAACTGCAGGAACTTCAAACTGGCACTAGGAAATACACTGAGAAAGCTGAGGAAAAGTGTCTCCTGCAACCCGTTCCCTTGGTGCTAGATGAACGAAAGTCTCTCCACCTGCTCAGTTCTGAGAGATAAGTGTGTGTGAAAGCCGCTCTTCACCTAGCTTGTTGGGAACACAAAGTTTCTTTTCAGTTGCAAACTCCATTCCATACATATATATGGGGAGGTACAAGCTCCAACTCGATTTTACAGTGAAAACTGCAGGAACTTCAAACCGGCACTAGGAAACAGACTGAGAAAGCAGAGAAAAAGTGTCTCCTGCAACCCGTTCCCTTGGTGCTAGATGAACGAACGTCTCTCCACCTGCTCAGTTCCGAGAGATATGTGTGTGTGAAAGTAGTCCTTCAACAAGCTTGTTGGGAACACCAAGTTTCTTTTCAGTTGCAAACTCCATTCCATACATATATATGGGGAGGTACAAGCTCCAACTCTGTTTGACAGTTAAAACTGCAGGAACTTCAAACTGGCACTAGGAAATACACTGAGAATGCTGAGGAAAAGTGTCTCCTGCAACCCGTTCCCTTGGTGCTAGATGAACGAAAGTCTCTCCACTTGCTCATTTCTGAGAGATAAGTGTGTGTGAAAGCCGTCCTTCACCTAGATTGTTGGGAACACAAAGTTTCTTTCAGTTGCAAACTCCATTCCATACATATATATGGGGAGGTACAAGCTCCAACTCGGTTTTACAGTGAAAACTGCAGGAACTTCAAACCGGCTCTAGGAAACAGACTGAGAATGCAGAGAAAAAGTGTCCCCTGCAACCCGTTCCCTTGGTGCTAGATGAACGAACGTCTCTCCACTTGCTCAGTTCTGAGAGATAAGTGTGTGTGAAAGCCGTCCTTCAACTAGCTTGTTGGGAACACAAAGTTTCTTTTCAGTTGCAAACTCCATTCCATACATATATATGGGTAGGTAGAAGCTCCAAATCGGTTTGACAGTGAAAACTGCAGGAACTTCAAACCGGCACTAGGAAACAGACTGAGAAAGCAGAGAAAAAGTGTCTCCTGCAACCCGTTCCCTTGGTGCTAGATGAACGAACGTCTCTCCACCTGCTCAGTTCTGAGAGAAAAGTGTGTGTGAAAGCCGTCCTTCACCTAGCTTGTTGGGAACACAAAGTTTCTTTTCAGATGCAAACTCCATTCCATACATATATATGGGGAGGTACTAGCTCCAACTAGGTTTGACAGTGAAAACTGCAGGAACTTCAAAACGGCACTAGGAAACAGACTGAGAATGCAGAGAAAAAGTGTCTCCTGCAACCCGTTCCCTTGGTGATAGATGAACGAACGTCTCTCCACATGCTCAGTTCTGAGAGATAAGTGAGTGTGAAAGCCGTCCTTCACCTAGCTTGTTGGGAACACAAAGTTTCTTTTCAGTTGCAAACTCCATTCCATACATATATATGGTGAGGTAGAAGCTCCAAATCGGTTTTACAGTGAAAACTGCAGGAACTTCAAACCGGCACTAGGAAACAGACTGAGAAAGCAGAGAAAAAGTGTCTCCTGCAACCCGTTCCCTTGGTGCTAGATGAACGAACGTCTCTCCACCTGCTCAGTTCCGAGAGATAAGTGTGTGTGAAAGCCGTCCTTCACCTAGCTTGTTGGGAACACCAAGTTTCTTTTCAGTTGCAAACTCCATTCCATACATATATATGGGGAGGTAAAAGCTCCAACTCTGTTTGACAGTTAAAACTGCAGGAACTTCCAACTGGCACTAGGAAATACACTGAGAAAGCTGAGGAAAAGTGTCTCCTGCAACCCGTTCCCTTGGTGCTAGATGAACGAAAGTCTCTCCACTTGCTCATTTCTGAGAGATAAGTGTGTGTGAAAGACATCCTTCACCTAGCTTGTTGGGAACACAAAGTTTCTTTCAGTTGCATACTCCATTCCATACATATATATGCGGAGGTACAAGCTCCAACTCGGTTTTACAGTGAAAACTGCAGGAACTTCAAACCGGCTCTAGGAAACAGACTGAGAATGCAGAGAAAAAGTGTCTCCTGCAACCCGTTCCCTTGGTGCTAGATGAACGAACGTCTCTCCACTTGCTCAGTTCTGAGAGATAAGTGTGTGTGAAAGCCGTCCTTCAACTAGCTTGTTGGGAACACAAAGTTTCTTTTCAGTTGCAAACTCCATTCCATACATATATATGGGGAGGTAGAAGCTCCAAATCGGTTTGACTGTGAAAACTGCAGGAACTTCAAACCGGCAGTAGGAAACACACTGAGAAAGCAGAGAAAAAGTGTCTCCTGCAACCCGTTCCCTTGGTGCTAGATGAACGAACGTCTCTCCACTTGCTCAGTTCTGAGAGATAAGTGTGTGTGAAAGCCGTCCTTCACCTAGCTTGTTGGGAACACAAAGTTTCTTTTCAGATGCAAACTCCATTCCATACATATATATGGGGAGGTACTAGCTCCAACTAGGTTTGACAGTGAAAACTGCAGGAACTTCAAAACGGCACTAGGAAACAGACTGAGAATGCAGAGAAAAAGTGTCTCCTGCAACCCGTTCCCTTGGTGATAGATGAACGAACGTCTCTCCACATGCTCAGTTCTGAGAGATAAGTGAATGTGATAGTCTCTCATCACAAAGCTTTTTGGGAACACAAAGTTTCTTTTCAGTTGCAAACTCCATTCCATACATATATATGGGGAGGTAGAAGCTCCAACTCGGTTTGACAGTGAAAACTGCAGGAACTTCAAACCGGCACTAGGAAACAGACTGAGAAAGCAGAGAAAAAGTGTCTCCTGCCAAACGTTCCCTTGTTGCTAGATGAACGAACGTCTCTCCACTTGCTCAGTTCTGAGAGATAAGTGTGTGTGAAAGCCGTCCTTCACCTAGCTTGTTGGGAACACAAAGTTTTTTTCCGTTGCAAACTCCATTCCATACATATATATGGGGAGGTACTAGCTCCAACTAGGTTTGACAGTGAAAACTGCAGGAACTTCAAAACGGCACTAGGAAACAGACTGAGAATGCAGAGAAAAAGTGTCTCCTGCAACCCGTTCCCTTGGTGCTAGATGAACGAACGTCTGTCCACATGCTCAGTTCTGAGAGATAAGTGAGTGTGATAGCCTTCCATCATAAAGCTTGTTGGGAACACAAAGTTTCTTTTCAGTTGCAAACTCCATTCCATACATATATATGGGGAGGTAGAAGCTCCAACTCGGTTTTACAGTGAAAACTGCAGGAACTTCAAACCGGCACTAGGAAACAGACTGAGAAAGCAGAGAAAAAGTGTCTCCTGCCAAACGTTCCCTTGGTGCTAGATGAAAGAACGTCTCTCCACTTGCTCAGTTCTGAGAGATAAGTGTGTGTGAAAGCCGCTCTTCACCTAGCTTGTTGGGAACACAAAGTTTCTTTTCAGTTGCAAACTCCATTCCATACATTTATTTGGGGAGGTACTAGCTCCAACTCGGTTTGACAGTGAAAACTGCAGGAACTTCAAACCGGCACTAGGAAACAGACTGAGAATGCAGAGAAAAAGTGTCTCCTGCAACCCGTTCCCTTGGTGATAAATGAACGAACTTCTCTCCACATGCTCAGTTCTGAGAGATAAGTGAGTGTGATAGTCTATCATCACAAAGCTTGTTGGGAACACAAAGTTTCTTTTCAGTTGCAAACTCCATTCCATACATATATATGGGGAGGTAGAAGCTCCAACTCGGTTTTACAGTGAAAACTGCAGGAAATTCAAACCGGCACTAGGAAACAGACTGAGAAAGCAGAGAAAAGTGTCTCCTGCCAAACGTTCCCTTGGTGCTAGATGAACGAACGTCTCTCCACTTGCTCAGTTCTGAGAGATAAGTGTGTGTGAAAGCCGTCCTTCACCTAGCTTGTTGGGAACACAAAGTTTTTTTCCGTTGCAAACTCCATTCCATACATATATATGGGGAGGTACTAGCTCCAACTAGGTTTGACAGTGAAAACTGCAGGAACTTCAAAACGGCACTAGGAAACAGACTGAGAATGCAGAGAAAAAGTGTCTCCTGCAACCCGTTCCCTTGGTGCTAGATGAACGAACGTCTCTCCACATGCTCAGTTCTGAGAGATAAGTGAGTGTGATAGCCTTCCATCATAAAGCTTGCTGGGAACACAAAGTTTCTTTTCAGTTGCAAACTCCATTCCATACATATATATGGGGAGGTAGAAGCTCCAACACGGTTTTACAGTGAAAACTGCAGGAACTTCAAACCGGCACTAGGAAACAGACTGAGAAATCAGAAAAAAAGTGTCTCCTGCCAAACGTTCCCTTGGTGCTAGATGAACGAACGTCTCTCCACATGCTCAGTTCTGAGAGATAAGTGAATGTGATAGTCTCTCATCACAAAGCTTTTTGGGAACACAAAGTTTCTTTTCAGTTGCAAACTCCATTCCATACATATATATGGGGAGGTAGAAGCTCCAACTCGGTTTGACAGTGAAAACTGCAGGAACTTCAAACCGGCACTAGGAAACAGACTGAGAAAGCAGAGAAAAAGTGTCTCCTGCCAAACGTTCCCTTGTTGCTAGATGAACGAACGTCTCTCCACTTGCTCAGTTCTGAGAGATAAGTGTGTGTGAAAGCCGTCCTTCACCTAGCTTGTTGGGAACACAAAGTTTTTTTCCGTTGCAAACTCCATTCCATACATATATATGGGGAGGTACTAGCTCCAACTAGGTTTGACAGTGAAAACTGCAGGAACTTCAAAACGGCACTAGGAAACAGACTGAGAATGCAGAGAAAAAGTGTCTCCTGCAACCCGTTCCCTTGGTGCTAGATGAACGAACGTCTCTCCACATGCTCAGTTCTGAGAGATAAGTGAGTGTGATAGCCTTCCATCATAAAGCTTGTTGGGAACACAAAGTTTCTTTTCAGTTGCAAACTCCATTCCATACATATATATGGGGAGGTAGAAGCTCCAACTCGGTTTTACAGTGAAAACTGCAGGAACTTCAAACCGGCACTAGGAAACAGACTGAGAAAGCAGAGAAAAAGTGTCTCCTGCCAAACGTTCCCTTGGTGCTAGATGAAAGAACGTCTCTCCACTTGCTCAGTTCTGAGAGATAAGTGTGTGTGAAAGCCGCTCTTCACCTAGCTTGTTGGGAACACAAAGTTTCTTTTCAGTTGCAAACTCCATTCCATACATTTATTTGGGGAGGTACTAGCTCCAACTCGGTTTGACAGTGAAAACTGCAGGAACTTCAAACCGGCACTAGGAAACAGACTGAGAATGCAGAGAAAAAGTGTCTCCTGCAACCCGTTCCCTTGGTGATAAATGAACGAACGTCTCTCCACATGCTCAGTTCTGAGAGATAAGTGAGTGTGATAGTCTCTCATCACAAAGCTTGTTGGGAACACAAAGTTTCTTTCAGTTGCAAACTCCATTCCATACATATATATTGGGAGGTAAAATCTCCAACTCTGTTTGACACTGAAAACTGCAGGAACTTCAAACCGGCACTAGGAAACAAACTGAGAAAGCAGAGAAAAAGTGTATCCTGCAAACCGTTCCCTTGGTGCTAGATGAACGAACGTCTCTCCACTTGCTCAGTTCTGAGAGATAAGTGTGTTTGAAAGCCGTCCTTCACCTAGCTTGTTGGGAACACAAAGTTTCTTTCAGTTGCAAACTCCATTCCATACATATATATGGGGAGGTAAAAGCTCCAACTCTGTTTGACACTGAAAACTGCAGGAACTTCAAACAGGCACTAGGAAACAGACTGAGAAAGCAGAGAAAAATTGTCTCCTGCAACCCGTTCCCTTGGTGCTAGATGAACGAACGTTTCTCCACTTGCTCAGTTCTGAGAGATAAGTGTGTGTGAAAGCAGTCCTTCACCTAGATTGTTGGGAACACAAAGTTTCTTTTCACTTGCAAACTCCATTCCATATATATATATGGGGAAGTAGAAGCTCCAAATCGGTTTGACAGTGAAAACTGCAGGAACTTCAAACCGGCACTAGGAAACAGACTGAGAATGCAGAGAAAAAGTGTCCCCGCAACCCGTTCCCTTGGTGCTAGATGAAGGAACGTCTCTCCACTTGCTCAGTTCTGAGAGATAAGTGTGTGTGAAAGCCGTCCTTCACCTAGCTTGTTGGGAACACCATGTTTCTTTTCAGTTGCAAACTCCATTTCATACATATATATGGGGATGTAGAAGCTCCAACTCGGTTTGACAGTGAAAACTGCAGGAACTTCAAACCGGCACTAGGAAAAACACTGAGAAAGCAGAGAAAAAGTGTCTCCTGCAACCCGTTCCCTTGGTGCTTGATGAACGAACGTCTCTCCACTTGCTAAGTTCTGAGAGATAAGTGTGTGTGAAAGCCGTACTTCACCTAGCTTGTGGGGAACACAAAGTTTCTTTTCAGTTGCAAACTCCATTCCATACATATATATGGGGAGGTACTAGCTCCAACTCGGTTTGACAGTGAAAACTGTAGGAACTTCAAAACGGCACTAGGAAACAGACTGAGAAAGCAGAGAAAAAGTGTCTCCTGCAACCCGTTCCCTTGGTGCTAGATGAACGAACGTCTCACCACTTGCTCAGTTCCGAGAGATAAGTGTGTGTGAAAGCCGTCCTTAACCTAGCTTGTTGGGAACACAAAGTTTCTTTTTAGTTGCAAACTCCATTCCATACATATATATGTGGAGGTACAAGCTCCAACTCTGTTTTACAGTGAAAACTGCAGGAACTTCAAACCGGCACTAGGAAAGAGACTGAGAAAGCAGGGAAAAAGTGTCTCCTGCAACCCGTTCCCTTGGTGCTATATGAACGAAAGTCTCTCCACTTGCTCAGTTCTGAGAGATAAGTGTGTGTGTAAGCCGTCCTTCACCTAGCTTGTTGGGAACACCAAGTTTCTTTTCAGTTGCAAACTCCATTTCATACAAATATATGGGGATGTAGAAGCTCCAACTCGGTTTGATAGTGAAAACTGCAGGAACTTCAAACCGGCACTAGGAAAAAGACTGAGAAAGCAGAGAAAATTGTCTCCTGCAACCCGTTCCCTTGGTGCTAGATGAACGAACGTCTCTCCACTTGCTCAGTTCTGAGAGATAAGTGTGTGTGAAAGCCGTCCTTCACCTAGCTTGTTGGGAACACAAAGTTTCTTTTCAGTTGCAAACTCCATTCCATACATATATATGGGGAGGTACTAGCTCCAAATCGGTTTGACAGTGAAAACTGCAGGAACTTCAAAACGGCACTAGGAAACAGACTGAGAAAGCAGAGAAAAAGTGTCTCCTGCAACCCGTTCCCTTGGTGCTAGATGAACGAACGTCTCTCCACTTGCTCTGTTCTGAGAGATAAGTGTGTGTGAAAGCCGTCCTTCACCTAGCTTGTTGGGAACACAAAGTTTCTTTTCAGTTGCAAACTCCATTCCATACATATATATGTGGAGGTACAAGCTCCAACTCGGTTTTACAGTGAAAACTGCAGGAACTTCAAACCGGCACTAGGAAAGAGACTGAGAAAGCAGAGAAAAAGTGTCTCCTGCAACCCGTTCCCTTGGTGCTAGATGAACGAACGTCTCTCCACTTGCTCAGTTCTGAGAGATAAGTGTGTGTGAAAGCCGTCCTTCAACTAGCTTGTTGGGAACACAAACTTTCTTTTCAGTTGCAAACTCCATTCCATACATATATATGGGGAGGATCTAGCTCCAACTCGGTTTGACAGTTAAAGCTACAGGAACTTCAAACCGGCACTAGGAAAAAGACTGAGAAATCAGAGAAAAAGTGTCTCCTGCAACCCGTTCCCTTGGTGCTAGATGAACGAACGTCTCTCCACTTGCTCAGTTCTGAGAGATAAGTATGTGTGAAAGCCGTCCTTCACCTAGCTTGTTGGGAACACAAAGTTTCTTTTAAGTTGCAAACTCCATTCCATACATATATATGGGGAGGTAGAAGCTCCAACTCGGTTTTACAGTGAAAACTGCAGGAACTTCAAACCGGCACTAGGAAACAGACTGAGAAAGCAGAGAAAAAGTGTCTCCTGCATCCCGTTCCCTTGGTGCTAGATGAACGAACGTCTCTCCACTTAGTGAGTTCCGAGAGATAAGTGTGTGTGAAAGCCGTCCTTCAACTAGCTTTTTGGGAACACAAAGTTTCTTTTCAGGTGCAAACTCCATTCCATATATATATATGAGGATATACTAGCTCCAACTATGTTTGACAGTGAAAAATGCAGGAACTTCAAACCGGCACTAGGAAACAGACTGAGAAAGCAGAGAAAATGTGACTCCTGCAACCCGTTCCCTTGGTGCTAGATGAACGAACGTCTCTCCACTTGCTCAGTTCTGAGAGATAATTGTGTGTGAAAGCCGTCCTTCACCTAGCTTGTTGGGAACACAAAGTTTCTTTTCAGTTGCAAACTCCATTCCATACATATATATGGGGAGGTACTAGCTCCAACTCGGTTTTACAGTGAAAACTGCAGGAACTTCAATCCGGCACTAAGAAACAGACTGAGAAAGCAGAGAAAAAGTGTCTCCTGCAACCCGTTCCCTTGGTGCTAGATGAACGAACGTCTCTCCACTTGCTCAGTTTTGAGAGATAATTGTGTGTGAAAGCCGTCCTTCACCTAGCTTGTTGGGAACACAAAGTTTCTTTTCAGTTGCAAACTCCATTCCATACATATATATGGGGAGGTACAAGCTCCAACTCGGTTTGACAGTGAAAATGCAGGAACTTCAAACCGGCACTAGGAGTCAGACTGAGAAAGCAGAGAAAAAGTGTCTCCTGCAACCCGTTCCCTTGGTGCTAGATGAACGAACGTCTCTCCACTTGCTCAGTTCTGAGAGATAAGTGTGTGTGAAAGCCGTCCTTCACCTAGCTTGTTGGGAACACCAAGTTTCTTTTCAGTTGCAAACTCCATTTCATACATATATATGGGGATGTAGAAGCTCCAACTCGGTTTGACAGTGAAAACTGCAGGAACTTCAAACCGGCACTAGGAAACAGACTGAGAAAGCAGAGAAAAAGTGTCTCCTGCAACCCGTTCCCTTGGTGCTAGATGAACGTACGTCTCTCCACTTGCACAGTTCTGAGAGATAAGTGTGTGTGAAAGCCGTACTTCACCTAGCTTGTGGGTAACACAAAGTTTCTTTTCAGTTGCAAACTCCATTCCATACATATATATGGGGAGGTACAAGCTCCAACTCGGTTTGACAGTGAAAACTGCAGGAACTTCAAAACGGCACTAGGAAACAGACTGAGAAAGCAGAGAAAAAGTGTCTCCTGCAACCCGTTCCCTTGGTGCTAGATGAACGAACGTCTCTCCACTTGCTCAGTTCTGAGAGATAAGTGTGTGTGAAAGCCGTCCTTCAGCTAGCTTGTTGGGAACACAAAGTTTCTTTTCAGTTGCAAACTCCATTGCATACATATATATGGGGAGGTACTAGCTCCAACTCTGTTTGACAGTGAAAACTGCAGGAACTTCAAACCGGCACTAGGAAAAAGACTGAGAAAGCAGAGAAAAAGTGTCTCCTGCAACCCGTTCCCTTGGTGCTAGATGAACGAACGTCTCTCCACTTGCTCAGTTCTGAGAGATAAGTGTGTGTGAAAGCCGCCCTTCACCTAGCTTGTTGGGAACACAAAGTTTCTTTTAAGTTGCAAACTCCATTCCAAACATATATATGGGGAGGTAGTAGCTCCAACACGGTTTTACAGTGAAAACTGCAGGAACTTCAAACCGGCACTAGGAAACAGACTGAGAAAGCAGAGAAAAAGTGTCTCCTGCATCCCGTTCCAATGGTGCTAGATGAACGAACGTCTCTCCACTTAGTGAGTTCCGAGTGATAAGTGTGTGTGAAAGCCGTCCTTCAACTAGCTTTTTGGGAACACAAAGTTTCTTTTCAGTTGCAAACTCCATTCCATATATATATATGAGGATATACTAGCTCCAACAAGGTTTGACAGTGAAAACTGCAGGAACTTCAAACCGGCACTAGGAAACAGACTGAGAAAGCAGAGAAAAAGTGTCTCCTGCAACCCGTTCCCTTGGTGCTAGATGAACGAACGTCTCTCCACTTGCTCAGTTCTGAGAGATATTTGTGTGTGAAAGCCGTCCTTCACCTAGCTTGTTGGGAACACAAAGTTTCTTTTCAGTTGCAAACTCCATTCCATACATATATATGGGGAGGTACTAGCTCCAACTCGGTTTTACAGTGAAAACTGCAGGAACTTCTATCCGGCACTAAGAAACAGACTGAGAAAGCAGAGAAAAAGTGTCTCCTGCAACCCGTTCCCTTGGTGCTAGATGAACGAACGTCTCTCCACTTGCTCAGTTCTGAGAGATAAGTGTGTGTGAAAGCCGTCCTTCAGCTAGCTTGTTGGGAACACAAAGTTTCTTTTCAGTTGCAAACTCCATTGCATACATATATATGGGGAGGTACTAGCTCCAACTCTGTTTGACAGTGAAAACTGCAGGAACTTCAAACCGGCACTAGGAAAAAGACTGAGAAAGCAGAGAAAAAGTGTCTCCTGCAACCCGTTCCCTTGGTGCTAGATGAACGAACGTCTCTCCACTTGCTCAGTTCTGAGAGATAAGTGTGTGTGAAAGCCGCCCTTCACCTAGCTTGTTGGGAACACAAAGTTTCTTTTAAGTTGCAAACTCCATTCCAAACATATATATGGGGAGGTAGTAGCTCCAACACGGTTTTACAGTGAAAACTGCAGGAACTTCAAACCGGCACTAGGAAACAGACTGAGAAAGCAGAGAAAAAGTGTCTCCTGCATCCCGTTCCAATGGTGCTAGATGAACGAACGTCTCTCCACTTAGTGAGTTCCGAGTGATAAGTGTGTGTGAAAGCCGTCCTTCAACTAGCTTTTTGGGAACACAAAGTTTCTTTTCAGTTGCAAACTCCATTCCATATATATATATGAGGATATACTAGCTCCAACTAGGTTTGACAGTGAAAACTGCAGGAACTTCAAACCGGCACTAGGAAACAGACTGAGAAAGCAGAGAAAAAGTGTCTCCTGCAACCCGTTCCCTTGGTGCTAGATGAACGAACGTCTCTCCACTTGCTCAGTTCTGAGAGATATTTGTGTGTGAAAGCCGTCCTTCACCTAGCTTGTTGGGAACACAAAGTTTCTTTTCAGTTGCAAACTCCATTCCATACATATATATGGGGAGGTACTAGCTCCAACTCGGTTTTACAGTGAAAACTGCAGGAACTTCAATCCGGCACTAAGAAACAGACTGAGAAAGCAGAGAAAAAGTGTCTCCTGCAACCCGTTCCCTTGGTGCTAGATGAACGAACGTCTCTCCACTTGCTCAGTTTTGAGAGATAATTGTGTGTGAAAGCCGTCCTTCACCTAGCTTGTTGGGAACACAAAGTTTCTTTTCAGTTGCAAACTCCATTCCATACATATATATGGGGAGGTACAAGCTCCAACTCGGTTTTACAGTGAAAACTGCAGGAACTTCAAACCGGCACTAGGAAACAGACTGAGAAAGCAGAGAAAAAGTGTCTCCTGCAACCCGTTCCCTTGGTGCTAGATGAACGAACGTCTCTCCACTTGCTCAGTTCCGAGAGATAAGTGTGTGTGAAAGCCGTCCTTCACCTAGCTTGTTGGGAACACAAAGTTTCATTTCAGTTGCAAACTCCATTCCTTACATATATATGGGGAGGTACTAGCTCCAACTCTGTTTGACAGTGAAAACTGCAGGAACTTCAAACCGGCACTAGGAGTCAGACTGAGAAAGCAGAGAAATAGTGTCTCCTGCAACCCGTTCCCTTGGTGCTAGATGAACGAACGTCTCTCCACTTGCTCAGTTCTGAGAGATAAGTGTGTGTGAAAGCCGTCCTTCACCTAGCTTGTTGGGAACACCAAGTTTCTTTTCAGTTGCAAACTCCATTCCATACATATATATGGGGAGGTACAAGCTCCAACTCGATTTTACAGTGAAAACTGCAGGAACTTCAAACCGGCACTAGGAAACAGACTGAGAAAGCAGAGAAAAAGTGTCTCCTGCAACCCGTTCCCTTGGTGCTAGATGAACGAACGTCTCTCCACTTGCTCAGTTCCGAGAGATAAGTGTGTGTGAAAGCCGTCCTTCACCTAGCTTGTTGGGAACCCCAAGTTTCTTTTCAGTTGCAAACTCCATTCCATACATATATATGGGGAGGTTCTAGCTCCAACTCGGTTTGACAGTGAAAACTACAGGAACTTCAAACCGGCACTAGGAAACAGACTGAGAAAGCAGAGAAAAAGTGTCTCCTGCAACCCGTTCCCTTGGTGCTAGATGAACGAACGTCTCTCCACTTGCTCAGTTCTGAGAGATAAGTGTGTGTGAAAGCCGTCCTTCACCTAGCTTGTTGGGAACACCAAGTTTCTTTTCAGTTGCAAACTCCATTTCATACATATATATGGGGATGTAGAAGCTCCAACTCGGTTTGACAGTGAAAACTGCAGGAACTTCAAACCGGCACTAGGAAACACACTGAGAAAGCAGAGAAAAAGTGTCTCCTGCAACCCGTTCCCTTGGTGCTAGATGAACGTACGTCTCTCCACTTGCACAGTTCTGAGAGATAAGTGTGTGTGAAAGCCGTACTTCACCTAGCTTGTGGGTAACACAAAGTTTCTTTTCAGTTGCAAACTCCATTCCATACATATATATGGGGAGGTACAAGCTCCAACTCGGTTTGACAGTGAAAACTGCAGGAACTTCAAAACGGCACTAGGAAACAGACTGAGAAAGCAGAGAAAAAGTGTCTCCTGCAACCCGTTCCCTTGGTGCTAGATGAACGAACGTCTCTCCACTTGCTCAGTTCCGAGAGATAAGTGTGTGTGAAAGCCGTCCTTCACCTAGCTTGTTGGGAACACAAAGTTTCTTTTCAGTTGCAAACTCCATTCCATACATATATATGTGGAGGTAAAAGCTCCAACTCGGTTTTACAGTGAAAACTGCAGGAACTTCAAACCGGCAGTAGGAAACAGACTGAGAAAGCAGAGAAAAAGTGTCTCCTGCAACCCGTTCCCTTGGTGCTAGATGAACGAACGTCTCTCCACTTGCTCAGTTCTGAGAGATAAGTGTGTGTGAAAGCCGTCCTTCAGCTAGCTTGTTGGGAACACAAAGTTTCTTTTCAGTTGCAAACTCCATTGCATACATATATATGGGGAGGTACTAGCTCCAAATCTGTTTGACAGTGAAAACTGCAGGAACTTCAAACCGGCACTAGGAAAAAGACTGAGAAAGCAGAGAAAAAGTGTCTCCTGCAACCCGTTCCCTTGGTGCTAGATGAACGAACGTCTCTCCACTTGCTCAGTTCTGAGAGATAAGTGTGTGTGAAAGCCGCCCTTCACCTAGCTTGTTGGGAACACAAAGTTTCTTTTAAGTTGCAAACTCCATTCCAAACATATATATGGGGAGGTAGTAGCTCCAACACGGTTTTACAGTGAAAACTGCAGGAACTTCAAACCGGCACTAGGAAACAGACTGAGAAAGCAGAGAAATAGTGTCTCCTGCAACCCGTTCCCTTGGTGCTAGATGAACGAACGTCTCTCCACTTGCTCAGTTCTGAGAGATATTTGTGTGTGAAAGCCGTCCTTCACCTAGCTTGTTGGGAACACAAAGTTTCTTTTCAGTTGCAAACTCCATTCCATACATATATATGGGGAGGTACTAGCTCCAACTCGGTTTTACAGTGAAAACTGCAGGAACTTCAATCCGGCACTAAGAAACAGACTGAGAAAGCAGAGAAAAAGTGTCTCCTGCAACCCGTTCCCTTGGTGCTAGATGAACGAACGTCTCTCCACTTGCTCAGTTTTGAGAGATAATTGTGTGTGAAAGCCGTCCTTCACCTAGCTTGTTGGGAACACAAAGTTTCTTTTCAGTTGCAAACTCCATTCCATACATATATATGGGGAGGTACAAGCTCCAACTCGGTTTTACAGTGAAAACTGCAGGAACTTCAAACCGGCACTAGGAAACAGACTGAGAAAGCAGAGAAAACGTGTCTCCTGCAACCCGTTCCCTTGGTGCTAGATGAACGAACGTCTCTCCACTTGCTCAGTTCTGAGAAATAAGTGTGTGTGAAAGCCGTCCTTCACCTAGCTTGTTGGGAACACAAAGTTTCTTTTCAGTTGCAAACTCCATTCCTTACATATATATGGGGAGGTACTAGCTCCAACTCTGTTTGACAGTGAAAACTGCAGGAACTTCAAACCGGCACTAGGAGTCAGACTGAGAAAGCAGAGAAATAGTGTCTCCTGCAACCCGTTCCCTTGGTGCTAGATGAACGAACGTCTCTCCACTTGCTCAGTTCTGAGAGATAAGTGTGTGTGAAAGCCGTCCTTCACCTAGCTTGTTGGGAACACCAAGTTTCTTTTCAGTTGCAAACTCCATTCCATACATATATATGGGGAGGTACAAGCTCCAACTCGATTTTACAGTGAAAACTGCAGGAACTTCAAACCGGCACTAGGAAACAGACTGAGAAAGCAGAGAAAAAGTGTCTCCTGCAACCCGTTCCCTTGGTGCTAGATGAACGAACGTCTCTCCACTTGCTCAGTTCCGAGAGATAAGTGTGTGTGAAAGCCGTCCTTCACCTAGCTTGTTGGGAACCCCAAGTTTCTTTTCAGTTGCAAACTCCATTCCATACATATATATGGGGAGGTTCTAGCTCCAACTCGGTTTGACAGTGAAAACTACAGGAACTTCAAACCGGCACTAGGAAACAGACTGAGAAAGCAGAGAAAAAGTGTCTCCTGCAACCCGTTCCCTTGGTGCTAGATGAACGAACGTCTCTCCACTTGCTCAGTTCTGAGAGATAAGTGTGTGTGAAAGCCGTCCTTCAGTTAGCTTGTTGGGAACACAAAGTTTCTTTTCTGTTGCAAACTCCATTGCATACATATATATGGGGAGGTACTAGCTCCAACTCTGTTTGACAGTGAAAACTGCAGGAACTTCAAACCGGCACTAGGAAAAAGACTGAGAAAGCAGAGAAAAAGTGTCTCCTGCAACCCGTTCCCTTGGTGCTAGATGAACGAACGTCTCTCCACTTGCTCAGTTCTGAGAGATAAGTGTGTGTGAAAGCCGTCCTTCACCTAGCTTGTTGGGAACACCAAGTTTCTTTTCAGTTGCAAACTCCATTCCATACATATATATGGGGAGGTACAAGCTCCAACTCGATTTTACAGTGAAAACTGCAGGAACTTCAAACCGGCACTAGGAAACAGACTGAGAAAGCAGAGAAAAAGTGTCTCCTGCAACCCGTTCCCTTGGTGCTAGATGAACGAACGTCTCTCCACTTGCTCAGTTCCGAGAGATAAGTGTGTGTGAAAGCCGTCCTTCACCTAGCTTGTTGGGAACCCCAAGTTTCTTTTCAGTTGCAAACTCCATTCCATACATATATATGGGGAGGTTCTAGCTCCAACTCGGTTTGACAGTGAAAACTACAGGAACTTCAAACCGGCACTAGGAAACAGACTGAGAAAGCAGAGAAAAAGTGTCTCCTGCAACCCGTTCCCTTGGTGCTAGATGAACGAACGTCTCTCCACTTGCTCAGTTCTGAGAGATAAGTGTGTGTGAAAGCCGTCCTTCAGTTAGCTTGTTGGGAACACAAAGTTTCTTTTCTGTTGCAAACTCCATTGCATACATATATGTGGGGAGGTACTAGCTCCAACTCTGTTTGACAGTGAAAACTGCAGGAACTTCAAACCGGCACTAGGAAAAAGACTGAGAAAGCAGAGAAAAAGTGTCTCCTGCAACCCGTTCCCTTGGTGCTAGATGAACGAACGTCTCTCCACTTGCTCAGTTCTGAGAGATAAGTGTGTGTGAAAGCCGCCCTTCACCTTGCTTGTTGGGAACACAAAGTTTCTTTTAAGTTGCAAACTCCATTCCATACATATATATGGGGAGGTAGAAGTTCCAACACTGTTTTACAGTGAAAACTGCAGGAACTTCAAACCGGCACTAGGAAACAGACTGAGAAAGCAGAGAAAAGTGTCTCCTGCATCCCGTTCCAATGGTGCTAGATGAACGAACGTCTCTCCACTTGCTCAGTTCCGAGAGATAAGTGTGTGTGAAAGCCGTCCTTCACCTAGCTTGTTGGGAACATCAAGTTTCTTTTCAGTTGCAAACTCCATTCCATTCATATATATGGGGAGGTTCTAGCTCCAACTCGGTTTGACAGTGAAAACTACAGGAACTTCAAACCGGCACTAGGAAACAGACTGAGAAAGCAGAGAATAAGTGTCTCCTGCAACCCGTTCCCTTGGTGCTAGATGAACGAACGTCTCTCCACTTGCTCAGTTCTGAGAGATAAGTGTGTGTGAAAGCCGTCCTTCAGCTAGCTTGTTGGGAACACAAAGTTTCTTTTCTGTTGCAAACTCCATTGCATTCATATATATGGGGAGGTACTACCTCCAACTCTGTTTGACAGTGAAAACTGCAGGAACTTCAAACCGGCACTAGGAAAAAGACTGAGAAAGCAGAGAAAAAGTGTCTGCTGCAACCCGTTCCCTTGGTGCTATATGAACGTACGTCTCTCCACTTGCACAGTTCTGAGAGATAAGTGTGTGTGAAAGCCGTACTTCACCTAGCTTGTGGGTAACACAAAGTTTCTTTTCAGTTGCAAACTCCATTCCATACATATATATGGGGAGGTACAAGCTCCAACTCGGTTTGACAGTGAAAACTGCAGGAACTTCAAAACGGCACTAGGAAACAGACTGAGAAAGCAGAGAAAAAGTGTCTCCTGCAACCCGTTCCCTTGGTGCTAGATGAACGAACGTCTCTCCACTTGCTCAGTTCCGAGAGATAAGTGTGTGTGAAAGCCGTCCTTCACCTAGCTTGTTGGGAACACAAAGTTTTTTTCAGTTGCAAACCCCATTCCATACATATATATGTGGAGGTAAAAGCTCCAACTCGGTTTTACAGTGAAAACTGCAGGAACTTCAAACCGGCAGTAGGAAACAGACTGAGAAAGCAGAGAAAAAGTGTCTCCTGCAACCCGTTCCCTTGGTGCTAGATGAACGAACGTCTCTCCACTTGCTCAGTTCTGAGAGATAAGTGTGTGTGAAAGCCGTCCTTCAGCTAGCTTGTTGGGAACACAAAGTTTCTTTTCAGTTGCAAACTCCATTGCATACATATATATGGGGAGGTACTAGCTCCAACTCTGTTTGACAGTGAAAACTGCAGGAACGTCAAACCGGCACTAGGAAAAAGACTGAGAAAGCAGAGAAAAAGTGTCTCCTGCAACCCGTTCCCTTGGTGCTAGATGAACGAACGTCTCTCCACTTGCTCAGTTCTGAGAGATAAGTGTGTGTGAAAGCCGCCCTTCACCTAGCTTGTTGGGAACACAAAGTTTCTTTTAAGTTGCAAACTCCATTCAAAACATATATATGGGGAGGTAGAAGCTCCAACACGGTTTTACAGTGAAAACTGCAGGAACTTCAAACCGGCACTAGAAAACAGACTGAGAAAGCAGAGAAAAAGTGTCTCCTGCATCCCGTTCCAATGGTGCTAGATGAACGAACGTCTCTCCACTTAGTGAGTTCCGAGTGATAAGTGTGTGTGAAAGCCGTCCTTCAACTAGCTTTTTGGGAACACAAAGTTTCTTTTCAGTTGCCAACTCCATTCCATATATATATATGAGGATATACTAGCTCCAACTAGGTTTGACAGTGAAAACTGCAGGAACTTCAAACCGGCACTAGGAAACAGACTGAGAAAGCAGAGAAAAAGTGTCTCCTGCAACCCGTTCCCTTGGTGCTAGATGAACGAACGTCTCTCCACTTGCTCAGTTCTGAGAGATAATTGTGTGTGAAAGCTGTCCTTCACCTAGCTTGTTGGGAACACAAAGTTTCTTTTCAGTTGCAAACTCCATTCCATACATATATATGGGGAGGTACTAGCTCCAACTCGGTTTTACAGTGAAAACTGCAGGAACTTCAATCCGGCACTAAGAAACAGACTAAGAAAGCAGAGAAAAAGTGTCCCCTGCAACCCGTTCCCTTGGTGCTAGATGAACGAACGTCTCTCCACTTGCTCAGTTTTGAGAGATAATTGTGTGTGAAAGCCTTCCTTCACCTAGCTTGTTGGGAACACAAAGTTTCTTTTCAGTTGCAAACTCCATTCCATACATATATATGGGGAGTTACAAGCTCCAACTCGGTTTTACAGTGAAAACTGCAGGAACTTCAAACCGGCACTAGGAAACAGATTGAGAAAGCAGAGAAAAAGTGTCTCCTGCAACCCGTTCCCTTGGTGCTAGATGAACGAAAGTCTCTCCACTTGCTCAGTTCCGAGAGATAAGTGTGTGTGAAAGCCGTCCTTCACCTAGCTTGTTGGGAACACAAAGTTTCTTTTCAGTTGCAAACTCCACTCCTTACATATATATGGGGAGGTACTAGCTCCAACTCTGTTTGACAGTTAAAACTGCAGGAACTTCAAACCGGCACTAGGAAAAAGACTGAGAAAGCAGAGAAAAAGTGTCTCCTGCAACCCGTTCCCTTGGTGCTAGATGAACGAACGTCTCTCCACTTGCTCAGTTCTGAGAGATAAGTGTGTGTGAAAGCCGTCCTTCACCTAGCTTGTTGGGAACACCAAGTTTCTTTTCAGTTGCAAACTCCATTCCATACATATATATGGGGAGGTACAAGCTCCAACTCGGTTTGACAGTGAAAACTGCAGGAACTTCAAACCGGCACTAGGAAACAGACTGAGAAAGCAGAGAAAAAGTGTCTCCTGCAACCCGTTCCCTTGGTGCTAGATGAACGAACGTCTCTCCACTTGCTCAGTTCTGAGAGATAAGTGTGTGTGAAAGCCGTCCTTCAGCTAGCTTGTTGGGAACACAAAGTTTCTTTTCAGTTGCAAACTCCATTGCATACATATATATGGGGAGGTACTAGCTCCAACTCTGTTTGACAGTGAAAACTGCAGGAACTTCAAACCGGCACTAGGAAAAAGACTGAGAAAGCAGAGAAAAAGTGTCTCCTGCAACCCGTTCCCTTGGTGCTAGATGAACGAACGTCTCTCCACTTGCTCACTTCTGAGAGATAAGTGTGTGTGAAAGCCGCCCTTCACCTAGCTTGTTTTGAACACAAAGTTTCTTTTAAGTTGCAAACTCCATTCCAAACATATATATGGGGAGGTAGAAGCTCCAACACGGTTTTACAGTGAAAACTGCAGGAACTTCAAACCGGCACTAGGAAACAGACTGAGAAAGCAGAGAAAAAGTGTCTCCTGCATCCCGTTCCAATGGTGCTAGATGAACGAACGTCTCTCCACTTAGTGAGTTCCGAGTGATAAGTGTGTGTGAAAGCCGTCCTTCAACTAGCTTTTTGGGAACACAAAGTTTCTTTTCAGTTGCAAACTCCATTCCATATATATATATGAGGATATACTAGCTCCAACTAGGTTTGACAGTGAAAACTGCAGGAACTTCAAACCGGCACTAGGAAACAGACTGAGAAAGCAGAGAAAAAGTGTCTCCTGCAACCCGTTCCCTTGGTGCTAGATGAACGAACGTCTCTCCACTTGCTCAGTTCTGAGAGATAATTGTGTGTGAAAGCTGTCCTTCACCTAGCTTGTTGGGAACACAAAGTTTCTTTTCAGTTGCAAACTCCATTCCATACATATATATGGGGAGGTACTAGCTCCAACTCGGTTTGACAGTGAAAACTGCAGGAACTTCAAACCGGCCCTATTAAACAGAGTGAGAAAACAGAGTAAAAGTTTCTCCTGCAACCCGTTCCTTTGTGCTAGATGAACGAAGGTCTCTCCACTTGCTCAGTTCTGAGAGATAAGTGTGTGTGAAAGCCGCACTTCATCCTAGCTTGTTGGGAACACAAAGTTTCTTTTCAGTTGCAAACTCCATTCCATACATATATATGGGGAGGTACTAGCTCCAACACGGTTTTACAGTGAAAACTGCAGGAACATCAAACCGGCCCTAGGAAACAGACTGAGAAAGTAGAGAAAAAGTTTCTCCTGCAACCCGTTCCCTTGGTGCTAGATGAACGAACGTCTCTCCACTTGCTCAGTTTTGAGAGATAATTGTGTGTGAAAGCCGTCCTTCACCTAGCTTGTTGGGAACACAAAGATTCTTTTCAGTTGCAAACTCCATTCCATACATATATATGGGGAGGTACAAGCTCCAACTCGGTTTTACAGTGAAAACTGCAGGAACTTCAAACCGGCACTAGGAAACAGACTGAGAAAGCAGAGAAAAAGTGTCTCCTGCAACCCGTTCCCTTGGTGCTAGATGAACGAACGTCTCTCCACTTGCTCAGTTTTGAGAGATAATTGTGTGTGAAAGCCGTCCTTCACCTAGCTTGTTGGGAAAACAAAGTTTCTTTTCAGTTGCAAACTCCATTCCATACATATATATGTGGAGGTACAAGCTCCAACTCGGTTTTACAATGAAAACTGCAGGAACTTCAAACCGGCACTAGGAAAAAGACTGAGAAAGCAGAGAAAAAGTGTCTCCTGCAACCCGTTCCCTTGGTGCTAGATGAACGAACGTCTCTCCACTTGCTCAGTTCCGAGAGATAAGTGTGTGTGAAAGCCGTCCTTCACCTAGCTTGTTGGGAACACAAAGTTTCTTTTCAGTTGCAAACTCCATTCCATACATATATATGGGGAGGTACTAGCTCCAACTCTGTTTGACAGTGAAAACTGCAGGAACTTCAAACCGGCACTAGGAGTCAGACTGAGAAAGCAGAGAAAAAGTGTCTCCTGCAACCCGTTCCCTTGGTGCTAGATGAACGAACGTCTCTCCACTTGCTCAGTTCTGAGAGATAAGTGTGTGTGAAAGCCGTACTTCACCTAGCTTGTTGGGAACACCAAGTTTCTTTTCAGTTGCAAACTCCATTTCATACATATATATGGGGATGTAGAAGCTCCAACTCGGTTTGACAGTGAAAACTGCAGGAACTTCAAACCGGCACTAGGAAACAGACTGAGAAAGCAGAGAAAAAGTGTCTCCTGCAAACCGTTCCCTTGGTGCTAAATGAACGAACTTCTCTCCACTTGCTCAGTTTTGAGAGATAATTGTGTGTGAAAGCCGTCCTTCACCTAGCTTGTTGGGAACACCAAGTTTCTTTTCAGTTGCAAACTCCATTCCATACATATATATGGGGAGGTACTAGCTCCAACTCGGTTTGACAGTGAAAACTGCAGGAACTTCAAACCGGCACTAGGAAACAGACTGAGAAAGCAGAGAAAAAGTGTCTCCTGCAACCCGTTCCCTTGGTGCTAGATGAACGAACGTCTCTCCACTTGCTCAGTTCTGAGAGATAAGTGTGTGTGAAAGCCGTCCTTCAACTAGCTTGTTGGGAACACAAAGTTTCTTTTCAGTTGCAAACTCCATTCCATACATATATATGTGGAGGTACTAGCTCCAACTCTGTTTTACAGTGAAAACTGCAGGAACTTCAAACCGGCCCTATTAACAGACTGAGAAAACAGAGAAAAAGTGTCTCCTGCAACCCGTTCCCTTTGTGCTAGATGAACGAACGTCTCTCCACATGCTCAGTTCTGAGAGATAAGTGTGTGTGAAAGCCGCACTTCATCCTAGCTTGTTGGGAACACAAAGTTTCTTTTCAGTTGCAAACCCCATTCCATACATATATATGGGTAGGTACTAGCTCCAACTCGGTTTTACAGTGAAAACTGCAGGAACATCAATCCGGCCCTAGGAAACAGACTGAGAAAGCAGAGAAAAAGTTTCTCCTGCAACCCGATCCCTTGGTGCTAGATGAACGAACGTCTCTTCACTTGCTCAGTTCTGAGAGATAAGTGTGTGTGAAAGACGTCCTTCACCTATCTTGTTGGGAACACAAAGTTTCTTTTCAGTTGCAAACTCCATTCCATACTTATATATGGGGAGGTTCAAGCTCCAACTCGTTTTTACAGTGAAAACTGCAGGAACTTCAAACCGGCACTAGGAAAGAGACTGAGAAAGCAGAGAAAAAGTGTCTCCTGCAACCCGTTCCCTTGGTGCTAGATGAACGAACGTCTCTCCACTTGCTCAGTTCTGAGAGATAAGGGTGTTTGAAAGCCACACTTCATCCTAGCTTGTTGGGAACACAAAGTTTCTTTTCAGTTGCAAACTCCATTCAATACATATATATGGGTAGGTACTAGCTACAACTCGGTTTGACAGTGAAAACTGCAGGAACTTCAAACCGGCACTAGGAAAGAGACTGAGAATGCAGAGAAAAAGTGTCTCCTGCAACCCGTTCCCTTGGTGCTAGATGAACGAACGTCTCTCCACTTGCACAGTTCTGAGAGATAAGTGTGTGTGAAAGCCATCCTTCAACTAGATTGTGTGGAACACAAAGTATCTTTTCAGTTGCAAACTCCATTCCATACATATATATGGGGAGGTACTAGCTCCAACTCGGTTTGACAGTGGAAACTCCAGGAAATTCAAACCGGCCCTAGGAAACAGAATGAGAAAGCAGAGAAAAAGTGTCTCCTGCAACCCGTTCCATTGGTGCTAGATGAACGAACGTCTCTACACTTGCTCAGTTCTGAGAGATAAGTGTGTGTGGAAGCCGTCCTTCACCTAGCTTGTTGGGAACACAAAGTTTCTTTTCAGTTGCCAACTCCATTCCATACACATATATGGGGAGGTACTAGCTCCAACTCGGTTTGACAGTGAAAACTGCAGAAACTTCAAACCGGCACTAGGAATCAGACTGAGAAAGCAGAGAAAAAGTTTCTCCTGCAACCCGTTCCCTTGGTGCTAGATGAACGAACGTCTCTCCACTTGCTCAGTTCTGAGAGTTAAGTGTGTGTGAAAGGCGTCCTTCACCTAGCTTGATGGGAACACAAAGTTTCTTTTCAGTTGCAAACTCCATTCCATACATATATAAGGGGAGGTACAAGCTCCAACTCGGTTTTACAGTGAAAACTGCAGGAACTTCAAACCGGCCCTAGGAAACCGACTGAGAAAGCAGAGAAAAAGTGTCTCCTGCAACCCGTTCCCTTGGTGCTAGATAAACGAACGTCTCTCCACTTGCTAAGTTCTGAGAGATAAGTGTGTGTGAAAGCCGTCCTTCACCTAGCTTGTTGGGAACACAAAGCTTCTTTTAAGTTGCAAACTCCATTCCATACATATATATGGGGAGGTACTAGCTCCAACTCGGTTTTACAGTGAAAATTGCAGGAACTTCAAACCGGCACTAGGAAACAGACTGAGAAAGCAGAGAAAAAGTGTCTCATGCAACCCGTTCCCTTGGTGTTAGATGAACGAACGTGTCTCCACTTGCTCAGTTCTGAAAGATAAGTGTGTGTGAAAGCCGCTCTTCACCTATCTTGTTGGTAACACAAAGTTTCTTTTCAGTTGCAAACTCCATTCCACACATATATATGGGGAGGTACAAGCTCCAACTCGGTTTGACAGTGAAAACTGCAGGAAATTCAAACCGGCACTAGGAAACAGACTGAGAAAGCTCAGAAAAAGTGTCTCCTGCAACCCGTTCCCTTGGTGCTAGATGAACGAACGTTTCTCCACTTGCTCAGTTCCGAGAGATAAGTGTGTGTGAAAGCCGTCCTTCAACTAGCTTGTTGGGAACACAAAGTTTCTTTTCAGTTGCAAACTCCATTCCATACATATATATGGGGAGGTTAAAGCTCCAACTCGGTTTTACAGTGAAAACTGCAGGAACTTCAAACCGGCAGTAGGAAACAGACTGAGAAAGCAGAGAAAAAGTGTCTCCTGCAACCCGTTCCCTTGGTGCTAGATGAACGAACGTCTCTCCACTTGCTCAGTTCTGAGAGACAAGTGTGTGTGAAAGCCGTCCTTCACCTAGCTTGTTGGGAACACAAAGTTTCTTTTCAGTTGCAAACTCCATTCCATACATATATATGGGGAGGTACTAGCTCCAACTCGGTTTGACAGTGAAAACTGCAGGAACTTCAAACCGGCACTAGGAAACAGACTGAGAAAGCAGAGAAAAAGTGTCTCCTGCAACCCGTTCCCTTGGTGCTAGATGAACGAACGTCTCTCCACTTGCTCAGTTCTGAGAGATATGTGTGTGTGAAAGCCGTCCTTCACCTAGCTTGTTGGGAACACAAAGTTTCTTTTCAGTTGCAAACTCCATTCCATACATATATATGTGGAGGTACAAGCTCCAATTCTGTTTTACAGTGAAAACTGCAGGAACTTCAAACCGGCCCTATTAAGCAGACTGAGAAAACAGAGAAAAAGTGTCTCCTGCAACCCGTTCCCTTTGTGCTAGATGAACGAACGTCTCTCCACTTGCTCAGTTCTGAGAGATAAGTGTGTGTGAAAGCCACACTTCATCCTAGCTTGTTGGGAACACAAAGTTTCTTTTCAGTTGCAAACTCAACTCCATACATATATATGGGTAGGTACAAGCTAAAACTCGGTTTTACAGTGAAAACTGCAGGAACATCAAACCGGCCCTAGGAAACAGACTGAGAAAGAAGAGAAAAAGTTTCTCCTGCAACCCGATCCCTTGGTGCTAGATGAACGAACGTCTCTCCACTTGCTCAGTTCTGAGAGATAAGTGTGTGTGAAAGCCGTCCTTCACCTAGCTTGTTGGGAACACAAAGGTTCTTTTCAGTTGCAAACTCCATTCCATACTTATATATGGGGAGGTTCAAGCTCCAACTCGTTTTTACAGTGAAAACTGCAGGAACTTCAAACCGGCACTAGGAAACAGACTGAGAAAGCAGAGAAAAAGTGTCTCCTGCAACCCGTTCCCTTGGTGCTAGATGAACGAACGTCTCTCCACTTGCTCAGTTCTGAGAGATAAGGGTGTTTGAAAGCCACATTTCATCCTAGCTTGTTGGGAACACAAAGTTTCTTTTCAGTTGCAAACTCCATTCAATACATATATATGGGGAGGTACTAGCTCCAACTCGGTTTGACAGTGAAAACTGCAGGAACTTCAAACCGGCACTAGGAAAGAGACTGAGAAAGCAGAGAAAAAGTGTCTCCTGCAACCCGTTCCCTTGGTGCTAGATGAACGAACGTCTCTCCACTTGCTCAGTTCTGAGAGATAAGTGTGTGTGAAAGGCATCCTTCAACTAGATTGTGTGGAACACAAAGTTTCTTTTCAGTTGCAAACTCCATTCCATACATATATATGGGGAGGTACTAGCTCCAACTCGGTTTGACAGTGAAAACTGCAGGAACTTCAAACCGGCCCTAGGAAACAGACTGAGAAAGCAGAGAAAAAGTGTCTCCTGCAACCCGTTCCCTTGGTGCTAGATGAACGAACGTCTCTCCACTTGCTCAGTTCCGAGAGAGAAGTGTGTGTGAAAGCCGTCCTTCAACTAGCTTGTTGGGAACACAAAGTTTCTTTTCAGTTGCAAACTCCATTCCAAAAATATATATGGGGAGGTAGAAGCTCCAACTCTGTTTGACACTGAAAATTGCAGGAACTTCAAACCGGCACTAGGAAACAGACTGAGAAAGCAGAGAAAAAGTGTCTCCTGCAACCCGTTCCCTTGGTGCTAGATGAACGAAAGTCTCTCCACTTGCTCAGTTCTGAGAGATAAGTGTGTGTGAAAGCCGCTCTTCACCTAGCTTGTTGGGAACACAAAGTTTCTTTTCAGTTGCAAACTCCATTCCATACATATATATGGGGAGGTACAAGCTCCAACTCGGTTTGACAGTGAAAACTGTAGGAACTTCAAACCGGCACTAGGAAACACACTGAGAAAGCAGAGAAAATGTGTCTCCTGCAACCCGTTCCATTGGTGCTAGATGAACGAACGTCTCTCCACTTGCTCAGTTCCGAGAGATATGTGTGTGTGAAAGCCGTCCTTCACCTAGCTTGTTGGGAACACAAAGTTTCTTTTCAGTTGCAAATTCCATTCCATACATATATATGGGGAGGTTGAAGCTCCAACACGGTTTTACAGTGAAAACTGCAGGAACTTCAAACCGGCAGTAGGAAACAGACTGAGAAAGCAGAGAAAAATTGACTCCTGCAACCCGTTCCCTTGGTGCTAGATGAACGAAAGTCTCTCCACTTGCTCAGTTCTGAGAGACAAGTGTGTGTGAAAGCCGTCCTTCACCTAGCTTGTTGGGAACACAAAGTTTCTTTTCAGTTGCAAACTCCATTCCATACATATATATGGGGAGGTACTAGCTCCAACTCGGTTTGACAGTGAAAACTGCAGGAACTTCAAACCGGCACTAGGAAACAGACTGAGAATGCAGAGAAATAGTGTCTCCTGCAACCCGTTCCCTTGGTGCTAGATGAACGAACGTCTCTCCACTTGCACAGTTCTGAGAGATAAGTGTGTGTGAAAGCCATCCTTCAACTAGATTGTGTGGAACACAAAGTTTCTTTTCAGTTGCAAACTCCATTCCATACATATATATGGGGAGGTACTAGCTCCAACTCGGTTTGACAGTGGAAACTGCAGGAACTTCAAACCGGCCCTAGGAAACAGACTGAGAAAGCAGAGAAAAAGTGTCTCCTGCAACCCGTTCCATTGGTGCTAGATGAACGAACGTCTCTACACTTGCTCAGTTCTGAGAGATAAGTGTGTGTGAAAGCCGTCCTTCACCTAGCTTGTTGGAAACACAAAGTTTCTTTTCAGTTGCAAACTCCATTCCATACATATATATGGGGAGGTACTAGCTCCAACTCGGTTTGACAGTGAAAACTGCAGAAACTTCAAACCGGCACTAGGAATCAGACTGAGAAAGCAGAGAAAAAGTTTCTCCTGCAACCCGTTCCCTTGGTGCTAGATGAACGAACGTCTCTCCACTTGCTCAGTTCTGAGAGATAAGTGTGTGTGAAAGGCGTCCTTCACCTAGCTTGTTGGGAACACAAAGTTTCTTTTCAGTTGCAAACTCCATTCCATACATATATAAGGGGAGGTACAAGCTCCAACTCGATTTTACAGTGAAAACTGCAGGAACTTCAAACCGGCCCTAGGAAACAGACTGAGAAAGCAGAGAAAAAGTGTCTCCTGCAACCCGTTCCCTTGGTGCTAGATGAACGAACGTCTCTCCACTTGCTAAGTTCTGAGAGATAAGTGTGTGTGAAAGCCGTCCTTCACCTAGCTTGTTGGGAACACAAAGCTTCTTTTCAGTTGCAAACTCCATTCCATACATATATAAGGGGAGGTACAAGCTCCAACTCGGTTTGACAGTGAAAACTGCAGGAACTTCAAACCGGCACTAGGAAACAGACTGAGAAAGCTCAGAAAAAGTGTCTCCTGCAACCCGTTCCCTTGGTGCTAGATGAACGAATGTTTCTCCACTTGCTCAGTTCCGAGAGATAAGTGTGTGTGAAAGCCGTCCTTCACCTAGCTTGTTGGGAACAGAAAGTTTCTTTTCAGTTGCAAACTCCATTCCATACATATATATGGGGAGGTTAAAGCTCCAACTCGGTTTTACAGTGAAAAATGCTGGAACTTCAAAACGGCACTAGGAAACAGACTGAGAAAGCAGAGAAAAAGTGTCTCCTGCAACCCGTTCCCTTGGTGCTAGATGAACGAACTTCTCTCCACTTGCTCAGTTCCGAGAGAGAATTGTGTGTGAAAGCCGTCCTTCAACTAGCTTGTTGGGAACACAAAGTTTCTTTTCAGTTGCAAACTCCATTCCAAACATATATATGGGGAGGTAGAAACTCCAACTCTGTTTGACACTGAAAATTGCAGGAACTTCAAACCGGCACTAGGAAACAGACTGAGAAAGCAGAGAAAAAGTGTCTCCTGCAACCCGTTCCCTTGGTGCTAGATGAACGAACGTCTCTCCACTTGCTCAGTTCTGAGAGATAAGTGTGTGTGAAAGCCGTCCTTCAACTAGCTTGTTGGGAACACAAAGTTTCTTTTCAGTTGCAAACTCCATTCCATACATATATATGGGGAGGTAGAAGCTCCAAATCGGTTTGACAGTGAAAACTGCAGGAACTTCAAACCGGCACTAGGAAACAGACTGAGAAAGCAGAGAAAAAGTGTCTCCTGCAACCCGTTCCCTTGGTGCTAGATGAACGAACGTCTCTCCACTTGCTCAGTTCTGAGAGATAAGTGTGTGTGAAAGCCGTCCTTCACCTAGCTTGTTGGGAACACAAAGTTTCTTTTCAGATGCAAACTCCATTCCATACATATATATGGGAAGGTACTAGCTCCAACTAGGTTTGACAGTGAAAACTGCAGGAACTTCAAACCGGCACTAGGAAACAGACTGAGTATGCAGAGAAAAAGTGTCTCCTGCAACCCGTTCCCTTGGTGATAGATGAACGAACGTCTCTCCACATGCTCAGTTCTGAGAGATATGTGAGTGTTAAAGCCGTCCTTCACCTAGCTTGTTGGGAACACAAAGTTTCTTTTCAGTTGCAAACTCCATTCCATACATATATATGGGGAGGTAGAAGCTCCAACTCGGTTTTACAGTGAAAACTGCAGGAACTTCAAACCGGCACTAGGAAACAGACTGAGAAAGCAGAGAAAAAGTGTCTCCTGCCAAACGTTCCCTTGTTGCTAGATGAACGAACGTCTCTCCACTTGCTCAGTTCTGAGAGATAAGTGTGTGTGAAAGCCGTCCTTCACCTAGCTTGTTGGGAACACAAAGTTTTTTTCCGTTGCAAACTCCATTCCATACATATATATGGGGAGGTACTAGCTCCAACTAGGTTTGACAGTGAAAACTGCAGGAACTTCAAAACGGCACTAGGAAACAGACTGACAATGCAGAGAAAAAGTGTCTCCTGCAACCCGTTCCCTTGGTGCTAGATGAACGAACGTCTCTCCACATGCTCAGTTCTGAGAGATAAGTGAGTGTGATAGCCTTCCATCATAAAGCTTGTTGGGAACACAAAGTTTCTTTTCAGTTGCAAACTCCATTCCATACATATATATGGGGAGGTAGAAGCTCCAACTCGGTTTTACAGTGAAAACTGCAGGAACTTCAAACCGGCACTAGGAAACAGACTGAGAAAGCAGAGAAAAAGTTTCTCCTGCCAAACGTTCCCTTGGTGCTAGATGAACGAACGTCTCTCCACTTGCTCAGTTCTGAGAGATAAGTGTGTGTGAAAGCCGCTCTTCACCTAGCTTGTTGGGAACACAAAGTTTCTTTTCAGTTGCAAACTCCATTCCATACATTTATTTGGGGAGGTACTAGCTCCAACTCGGTTTGACAGTGAAAACTGCAGGAACTTCAAACCGGCACTAGGAAACAGACTGAGAAAGCAGAGAAAATGTGTCTCCTGCAACCCGTTCCCTTGGTGCTAGATGAACGAACGTCTCTCCACTTGCTCAGTTCTGAGAGATAATTGTGTGAGAAAGCCGTCCTTCACCTAGCTTTTTGGGAACACAAAGTTTCTTTTCAGTTGCAAATTCCATTCCATACATATATATGGGGAGGTTCAAGCTCCAACTCTGTTTTACAGTGAAAACTGCAGGAACTTCAAACCGGCACTAGGAAACAGACTGAGAAAGCAGAGAAAAATTGTCTCCTGCAACCCGTTCCCTTGGTGCTAGATGAACGAACGTCTCTCCACTTGCTCAGTTCTGAGAGATAAGTGTGTGTGAAAGCCGTCTTTCACCTAGCTTGTTGGGAACACAAAGTTTCTTTTCAGTTGCAAACTTCATTCCATACATATATATGGGGAGGTAAAAGCTCCAACTCTGTTTGACACTGAAAACTGCAGGAACTTCAAACCGGCACTAGGAAACAGACTGAGAAAGCAGAGAAAAAGTGTCTCCTGCAAACCGTTCCCTTGGTGCTAGATGAACGAACGTCTCTCCACTTGCTCAGTTCTGAGAGATAAGTGTGTGTGAAAGCCGTCCTTCACCTAGCTTGTTGGGAACACAAAGTTTCTTTTCAGTTGCAAACTCCATTCCATACATATATATGGGGAGGTAGAAGCTCCAAATCGGTTTTACAGTGAAAACTGCAGGAACTTCAAACCGGCACTAGGAAAGAGACTGAGAAAGCAGAGAAAAAGTGTCTCCTGCAACCCGTTCCCTTGGTGCTAGATGAACGAACGTCTCTCCACCTGCTCAGTTCTGAGAGATAAGTGTGTGTGAAAGCCGTCCTTCACCAAGCTTGTTGGGAACACTAAGTTTCTTTTCAGTTGCAAACTCCATTCCATACATATATATGTGGAGGTACAAGCTCCAAATCGATTTTACAGTGAAAACTGCAGGAACTTCAAACCGGCACTAGGAAACAGACTGAGAAAGCAGAGAAAAAGTGTCTCCTGCAACCCGTTCCCTTGGTGCTAGATGAACGAACGTCTCTCCACCTGCTCAGTTCTGAGAGATAAGTGTGTGTGAAAGCCGCTCTTCACCTAGCTTGTTGGGAACACAAAGTTTCTTTTCAGTTGCAAACTCCATTCCATACATATATATGGGGAGGTACAAGCTCCAACTCGATTTTACAGTGAAAACTGCAGGAACTTCAAACCGGCACTAGGAAACCGACTGAGAAAGCAGAGAAAAAGTGTCTCCTGCAACCCGTTCCCTTGGTGCTAGATGAACGAAAGTCTCTCCACTTGCTCATTTCTGAGAGATAAGTGTGTGTGAAAGCCGTCCTTCACCTAGCTTGTTGGGAACACCAAGTTTCTTTTCAGTTGCAAACTCCATTCCATACATATATATGTGGAGGTACAAGCTCCAACTCTGTTTGACAGTGAAAACTGCAGGAACTTCAAACTGGCACTAGGAAATACACTGAGAAAGCTGAGGAAAAGTGTCTCCTGCAACCCGTTCCCTTGGTGCTAGATGAACGAAAGTCTCTCCACTTGCTCATTTCTGAGAGATAAGTGTGTGTGAAAGCCGTCCTTCACCTAGCTTGTTGGGAACACAAAGTTTCTTTCAGTTGCAAACTCCATTCCATACATATATATGGGGAGGTACAAGCTCCAACTCGGTTTTACAGTGAAAACTGCAGGAACTTCAAACCGGCTGTAGGAAACAGACTGAGAATGCAGAGAAAAAGTGTCTCCTGCAACCCGTTCCCTTGGTGCTAGATGAACGAACGTCTCTCCACTTGCTCAGTTCTGAGAGATAAGTGTGTGTGAAAGCCGTCCTTCACATAGTTTGTTGGGAACACAAAGTTTCTTTTCAGTTGCAAACCCCATTCCATACATATATATTGGGAGGTAAAAGCTCCAACTCTGTTTGACACTGAAAACTGCAGGAACTTCAAACCGGCACTAGGAAACAGACTAAGAAAGCAGAGAAAAAGTGTCTCCTGCAACCCGTTCCCTTGGTGCTAGATGAAAGAACGTCTCTCCACTTGCTCAGTTCTGAGAGATAAGTGTGTGTGAAAGCCGTCCTTCAACTAGCTTGTTGGGAACACAAAGTTTCTTTTCAGTTGCAAACTCCATTCCATACATATATATGGGGAGGTAGAAGCTCCAAATCGGTTTGACAGTGAAAACTGCAGGGACTTCAAACCGGCACTAGGAAACAGACTGAGAAAGCAGAGAAAAAGTGTCTCCTGCAACCCGTTCCCTTGGTGCTAGATGAACGAACGTCTCTCCACCTGCTCAGTTCTCAGAGATAAGTGTGTGTGAAAGCCGTCCTTCACCTAGCTTGTTGGGAACACAAAGTTTCTTTTCAGTTGCAAATTCCATTCCATACATATATATGGGGAGGTTCAAGCTCCAACTCTGTTTTACAGTGAAAACTGCAGGAACTTCAAACCGGCACTAGGAAACAGACTGAGAAAGCAGAGAAAAATTGTCTCCTGCAACCCGTTCCCTTGGTGCTAGATGAACGAACGTCTCTCCACTTGCTCAGTTCTGAGAGATAATTGTGTGAGAAAGCCGTCCTTCACCTAGCTTGTTGGGAACACAAAGTTTCTTTTCAGTTGCAAATTCCATTCCATACATATATATGGGGAGGTTCAAGCTCCAACTCTGTTTTACAGTGAAAACTGCAGGAACTTCAAACCGGCACTAGGAAACAGACTGAGAAAGCAGAGAAAAATTGTCTCCTGCAACCCGTTCCCTTGGTGCTAGATGAACGAACGTCTCTCCACTTGCTCAGTTCTGAGAGATAAGTGTGTGTGAAAGCCATCTTTCACCTAGCTTGTTGGGAACACAAAGTTTCTTTTCAGTTGCAAACTTCATTCCATACATATATATGGGGAGGTAAAAGCTCCAACTCTGTTTGACACTGAAAACTGCAGGAACTTCAAACCGGCACTAGGAAACAGACTGAGAAAGCAGAGAAAAAGTGTCTCCTGCAAACCGTTCCCTTGGTGCTAGATGAACGAACGTCTCTCCACTTGCTCAGTTCTGAGAGATAAGTGTGTGTGAAAGCCGTCCTTCACCTAGCTTGTTGGGAACACAAAGTTTCTTTTCAGTTGCAAACTCCATTCCATACATATATATGGGGAGGTAGAAGCTCCAAATCGGTTTTACAGTGAAAACTGCAGGAACTTCAAACCGGCACTAGGAAAGAGACTGAGAAAGCAGAGAAAAAGTGTCTCCTGCAACCCGTTCCCTTGGTGCTAGATGAACGAACGTCTCTCCACCTGCTCAGTTCTGAGAGATAAGTGTGTGTGAAAGCCGTCCTTCACCAAGCTTGTTGGGAACACTAAGTTTCTTTTCAGTTGCAAACTCCATTCCATACATATATATGTGGAGGTACAAGCTCCAAATCGATTTTACAGTGAAAACTGCAGGAACTTCAAACCGGCACTAGGAAACAGACTGAGAAAGCAGAGAAAAAGTGTCTCCTGCAACCCGTTCCCTTGGTGCTAGATGAACGAACGTCTCTCCACCTGCTCAGTTCTGAGAGATAAGTGTGTGTGAAAGCCGCTCTTCACCTAGCTTGTTGGGAACACAAAATTTCTTTTCAGTTGCAAACTCCATTCCATACATATATATGGGGAGGTACAAGCTCCAACTCGATTTTACAGTGAAAACTGCAGGAACTTCAAACCGGCACTAGGAAACCGACTGAGAAAGCAGAGAAAAAGTGTCTCCTGCAACCCGTTCCCTTGGTGCTAGATGAACGAACTTCTCTCCACCTGCTCAGTTCCGAGAGATAAGTGTGTGCGAAAGCCGTCCTTCACCTAGCTTGTTGGGAACACCAAGTTTCTTTTCAGTTGCAAACTCCATTCCATACATATATATGTGGAGGTACAAGCTCCAACTCTGTTTGACAGTGAAAACTGCAGGAACTTCAAACTGGCACTAGGAAATACACTGAGAAAGCTGAGGAAAAGTGTCTCCTGCAACCCGTTCCCTTGGTGCTAGATGAACGAAAGTCTCTCCACTTGCTCATTTCTGAGAGATAAGTGTGTGTGAAAGCCGTCCTTCACCTAGTTTGTTGGGAACACAAAGTTTCTTTCAGTTGCAAACTCCATTCCATACATATATATGGGGAGGTACAAGCTCCAACTCGGTTTTACAGTGAAAACTGCAGGAACTTCAAACCGGCTCTAGGAAACAGACTGAGAATGCAGAGAAAAAGTGTCTCCTGCAACCCGTTCCCTTGGTGCTAGATGAACGAACGTCTCTCCACTTGCTCAGTTCTGAGAGATAAGTGTGTGTGAAAGCCGTCCTTCACATAGTTTGTTGGGAACACAAAGTTTCTTTTCAGTTGCAAACCCCATTCCATACATATATATTGGGAGGTAAAAGCTCCAACTCTGTTTGACACTGAAAACTGCAGGAACTTAAAACCGGCACTAGGAAACAGACTGAGAAAGCAGAGAATAAGTGTCTCCTGCAACCCGTTCCCTTGGTGCTAGATGAACGAACGTCTCTCCACTTGCTCAGTTCTGAGAGATAAGTGTGTGTGAAAGCCGTCCTTCAACTAGCTTGTTGGGAACACAAAGTTTCTTTTCAGTTGCAAACTCCATTCCATACATATATATGGGGAGGTAGAAGCTCCAAATCGGTTTGACAGTGAAAACTGCAGGGACTTCAAACCGGCACTAGGAAACAGACTGAGAAAGCAGAGAAAAAGTGTCTCCTGCAACCCGTTCCCTTGGTGCTAGATGAACGAACGTCTCTCCACCTGCTCAGTTCTCAGAGATAAGTGTGTGTGAAAGCCGTCCTTCACCTAGCTTGTTGGGAACACAAAGTTTCTTTTCAGATGCAAACTCCATTCCATACATATATATGGGGAGGTACTAGCTCCAACTAGGTTTGACAGTGAAAACTGCAGGAACTTCAAAACGGCACTAGGAAACAGACTGAGAATGCAGAGAAAAAGTGTCTCCTGCAACCCGTTCCCTTGGTGATAGATGAACGAACGTCTCTCCACATGCTCAGTTCTGAGAGATAAGTGAGTGTGATAGTCTCTCATCACAAAGCTTGTTGGGAACACAAAGTTTCTTTTCAGTTGCAAACTCCATTCCATACATATATATGGGGAGGTAGAAGCTCCAACTCGGTTTTACAGTGAAAACTGCAGGAACTTCAAACCGGCACTAGGAAACAGACTGAGAAAGCAGAGAAAAAGTGTCTCCTGCCAAACGTTCCCTTGGTGCTAGATGAACGAACGTCTCTCCACTTGCTCAGTTCTGAGAGATAAGTGTGTGTGAAAGCCGTCCTTCACCTAGCTTGTTGGGAACACAAAGTTTTTTCCGTTGCAAACTCCATTCCATACATATATATGGGGAGGTACTAGCTCCAACTAGGTTTGACAGTGAAAACTGCAGGAACTTCAAAACGGCACTAGGAAACAGACTGAGAATGCAGAGAAAAAGTGTCTCCTGCCAAACGTTCCCTTGGTGCTAGATGAACGAACGTCTCTCCACATGCTCAGTTCTGAGAGATAAGTGAGTGTGATAGCCTTCCATCATAAAGCTTGTTGGGAACACAAAGTTTCTTTTCAGTTGCAAACTCCATTCCATACATATATATGGGGAGGTAGAAGCTCCAACTCGGTTTTACAGTGAAAACTGCAGGAAGTTCAAACCGGCACTAGGAAACAGACTGAGAAAGCAGAAAAAAAGTGTCTCCTGCCAAACGTTCCCTTGGTGCTAGATGAACGAACGTCTATCCACTTGCTCAGTTCTGAGAGATAAGTGTGTGTGAAAGCCGCTCTTCACCTAGCTTGTTGGGAACACAAAGTTTCTTTTCAGTTGCAAACTCCATTCCATACATTTATTTGGGGAGGTACTAGCTGCAACTCGGTTTGACAATGAAAACTGCAGGAACTTCAAACCGGCACTAGGAAACAGACTGAGAAAGCAGAGAAATGTGTCTCCTGCAACCCGTTCCCTTGGTGCTAGATGAACGAACGTCTCTCCACTTGCTCAGTTCTGAGAGATAAGTGTGTGTGAAAGCCGTCCTTCAACTAGCTTGTTGGGAACACAAAGTTTCTTTTCAGTTGCAAACTCCATTCCATACATATATATGGGGAGGTAAAAGCTCCAACTCTGTTTGACACTGAAAACTGCAGGAACTTCAAACCGGCACTAGGAAACAGACTGAGTAAGCAGAGAAAAAGTGTCTCCTGCAACCCGTTCCCTTGGTGCTAGATGAACGAACGTCTCTCCACTTGCTCAGTTCTGAGAGATAAGTGTGTGTGAAAGCCGTCCTTCACCTAGCTTGTTGGGAACACAAAGTTTCTTTTCAGTTGCAAACTCCATTCCATACATATATATGGGGAGGTAGAAGCTCCAAATCGGTTTGACAGTGAAAACTGCAGGAACTTCAAACAGGCACTAGGAAAGAGACTGAGAAAGCAGAGAAAAAGTGTCTCCTGCAACCCGTTCCCTTGGTGCTAGATGAACGAACGTCTCTCCACCTGCTCAGTTCTGAGAGATATGTGTGTGTGAAAGCCGCTCTTCACCTAGCTTGTTGGGAACACAAAGTTTCTTTTCAGTTGCAAACTCCATTCCATACATATATATGTGGAGGTACAAGCTCCAAATCGATTTTACAGTGAAAACTGCAGGAACTTCAAACCGGCACTAGGAAACAGACTGAGAAAGCAGAGAAAAAGTGTCTCCTGCAACCCGTTCCCTTGGTGCTAGATGAACGAACGTCTCTCCACCTGCTCAGTTCTCAGAGATAAGTGTGTGTGAAAGCCGTCCTTCACCTAGCTTGTTGGGAACACAAAGTTTCTTTTCAGATGCAAACTCCATTCCATACATATATATGGGGAGGTACTAGCTCCAACTAGGTTTGACAGTGAAAACTGCAGGAACTTCAAAACGGCACTAGGAAACAGACTGAGAATGCAGAGAAAAAGTGTCTCCTGCAACCCGTTCCCTTGGTGATAGATGAACGAACGTCTCTCCACATGCTCAGTTCTGAGAGATAAGTGAGTGTGATAGTCTCTCATCACAAAGCTTGTTGGGAACACAAAGTTTCTTTTCAGTTGCAAACTCCATTCCATACATATATATGGGGAGGTAGAAGCTCCAACTCGGTTTTACAGTGAAAACTGCAGGAACTTCAAACCGGCACTAGGAAACAGACTGAGAAAGCAGAGAAAAAGTGTCTCCTGCCAAACGTTCCCTTGGTGCTAGATGAACGAACGTCTCTCCACTTGCTCAGTTCTGAGAGATAAGTGTGTGTGAAAGCCGTCCTTCACCTAGCTTGTTGGGAACACAAAGTTTTTTCCGTTGCAATCTCCATTCCATACATATATATGGGGAGGTACTAGCTCCAACTAGGTTTGACAGTGAAAACTGCAGGAACTTCAAAACGGCACTAGGAAACAGACTGAGAATGCAGAGAAAAAGTGTCTCCTGCAACCCGTTCCCTTGGTGCTAGATGAACGAACGTCTCTCCACATGCTCAGTTCTGAGAGATAAGTGAGTGTGATAGCCTTCCATCATAAAGCTTGTTGGGAACACAAAGTTTCTTTTCAGTTGCAAACTCCATTCCATACATATATATGGGGAGGTAGAAGCTCCAACTCGGTTTTACAGTGAAAACTGCAGGAACTTCAAACCGGCACTAGGAAACAGACTGAGAAAGCAGAAAAAAAGTGTCTCCTGCCAAACGTTCCCTTGGTGCTAGATGAACGAACGTCTATCCACTTGCTCAGTTCTGAGAGATAAGTGTGTGTGAAAGCCGCTCTTCACCTAGCTTGTTGGGAACACAAAGTTTCTTTTCAGTTGCAAACTCCATTCCATACATTTATTTGGGGAGGTACTAGCTGCAAGTCGGTTTGACAGTGAAAACTGCAGGAACTTCAAACCGGCACTAGGAAACAGACTGAGAATGCAGAGAAAAAGTGTCTCCTGCAACCCGTTCCCTTGGTGATAGATGAACGAACGTCTCTCCACATGCTCAGTTCTGAGAGATAAGTGAATGTGATAGTCTCTCATCACAAAGCTTGTTGGGAACACAAAGTTTCTTTTCAGTTGCAAACTCCATTCCATACATATATATGGGGAGGTAGAAGCTCCAACTCGGTTTTACAGTGAAAACTGCAGGAACTTCAAACCGGCACTAGGAAACAGACTGAGAAAGCAGAGAAAAAGTGTCTCCTGCCAAACGTTCCCTTGGTTCTTCATGAACGAACGTCTCTCCACTTGCTCAGTTCTGAGAGATAAGTGTGTGTGAAAGCCGTCCTTCACCTAGCTTGTTGGGAACACAAAGTTTTTTTCCGTTGCAAACTCCATTCCATACATATATATGGGGAGGTACAAGCTCCAACTAGGTTTGACAGTGAAAACTGCAGGAACTTCAAAACGGCACTAGGAAACAGACTGAGAATGCAGAGAAAAAGTGTCTCCTGCAACCCGTTCCCTTGGTGCTAGATGAACGAAAGTCTCTCCACTTGCTCAGTTCTGAGAGATAAGTGTGTGTGAAAGCCGTCTTTCACCTAGCTTGTTGGGAACACAAAGTTTCTTTTCAGTTGCAAACTCCATTCCATAAATATATATGGGGAGGTAAAAGCTCCAACTCTGTTTGACACTGAAAACTGCAGGAACTTCAAACCGGCACTAGGAAACAGACTGAGAAAGCAGAGAAAAAGTGTCCCTGCAACCCGTTCCCTTGGTGCTAGATGAACGAACGTCTCTCCACTTGCTCAGTTCTGAGAGATAAGTGTGTGTGAAAGCCGTCCTTCACCTAGCTTGTTGGGAACACAAAGTTTCTTTTCAGTTGCAAACTCCATTCCATACATATATATGGGGAGGTAAAAGCTCCAACTCTGTTTGACACTGAAAACTGCAGGAACTTCAAACCGGCACTAGGAAACAGACTGAGAAAGCAGAGAAATGTGTCTCCTGCAACCCGTTCCCTTGGTGCTAGATGAACGAACGTCTCTCCACTTGCTCAGTTCTGAGAGATAAGTGTGTGTGAAAGCCGTCCTTCACCTAGCTTGTTGGGAACACAAAGTTTCTTTTCAGTTGCAAACTCCATTCCATACATATATATGGGGAGGTAAAAGCTCCAACTCTGTTTGACACTGAAAACTGCAGGAACTTCAAACCGGCACTAGGAAACAGACTGAGAAAGCAGAGAAAAAGTGTCTCCTGCAACCCGTTCCCTTGGTGCTAGATGAACGAACGTCTCTCCACTTGCTCAGTTCTGAGAGATAAGTGTGTGTGAAAGCCGTCCTTCACCTAGCTTGTTGGGAAAACAAAGTTTCTTTTCAGTTGCAAACTCCATTCCATACATATATATGGGGAGGTAGAAGCTCCAAATCGGTTTGACAGTGAAAACTGCAGGAACTTCAAACAGGCACTAGGAAAGAGACTGAGAAAGCAGAGAAAAAGTGTCTCCTGCAACCCGTTCCCTTGGTGCTAGATGAACGAACGTCTCTCCACCTGCTCAGTTCTGAGAGATATGTGTGTGTGAAAGCCGCTCTTCACCTAGCTTGTTGGGAACACAAAGTTTCTTTTCAGTTGCAAACTCCATTCCATACATATATATGTGGAGGTACAAGCTCCAAATCGATTTTACAGTGAAAACTGCAGGAACTTCAAACCGGCACTAGGAAACAGACTGAGAAAGCAGAGAAAAAGTGTCTCCTGCAACCCGTTCCCTTGGTGCTAGATGAACGAACGTCTCTCCACCTGCTCAGTTCCGAGAGATAAGTGTGTGTGAAAGCCGCTCTTCACCTAGCTTGTTGGGAACACAAAGTTTCTTTTCAGTTGCAAACTCCATTCCATATATATATATGGGGAGGTACAAGCTCCAAATCGATTTTACAGTGAAAACTGCAGGAACTTCAAACCGGCACTAGGAAACCGACTGAGAAAGCAGAGAAAAAGTTTCTCCTGCAACCCGTTCCCTTGGTGCTAGATGAACGAACGTCTCTCCACCTGCTCAGTTCCGAGAGATAAGTGTGTGTGAAAGCCGTCCTTCACCTAGCTTGTTGGGAACACCAAGTTTCTTTTCAGTTGCAAACTCCATTCCATACATATATATGTGGAGGTACAAGCTCCAACTCTGTTTGACAGTGAAAACTGCAGGAACTTCAAACTGGCACTAGGAAATACACTGAGAAAGCTGAGGAAAAGTGTCTCCTGCAACCCGTTCCCTTGGTGCTAGATGAACGAAAGTCTCTCCACCTGCTCAGTTCTGAGAGATAAGTGTGTGTGAAAGCCGCTCTTCACCTAGCTTGTTGGGAACACAAAGTTTCTTTTCAGTTGCAAACTCCATTCCATACATATATATGGGGAGGTACAAGCTCCAACTCGATTTTACAGTGAAAACTGCAGGAACTTCAAACCGGCACTAGGAAACAGACTGAGAAAGCAGAGAAAAAGTGTCTCCTGCAACCCGTTCCCTTGGTGCTAGATGAACGAACGTCTCTCCACCTGCTCAGTTCCGAGAGATATGTGTGTGTGAAAGTAGTCCTTCAACAAGCTTGTTGGGAACACCAAGTTTCTTTTCAGTTGCAAACTCCATTCCATACATATATATGGGGAGGTACAAGCTCCAACTCTGTTTGACAGTTAAAACTGCAGGAACTTCAAACTGGCACTAGGAAATACACTGAGAATGCTGAGGAAAAGTGTCTCCTGCAACCCGTTCCCTTGGTGCTAGATGAACGAAAGTCTCTCCACTTGCTCATTTCTGAGAGATAAGTGTGTGTGAAAGCCGTCCTTCACCTAGATTGTTGGGAACACAAAGTTTCTTTCAGTTGCAAACTCCATTCCATACATATATATGGGGAGGTACAAGCTCCAACTCGGTTTTACAGTGAAAACTGCAGGAACTTCAAACCGGCTCTAGGAAACAGACTGAGAATGCAGAGAAAAAGTGTCCCCTGCAACCCGTTCCCTTGGTGCTAGATGAACGAACGTCTCTCCACTTGCTCAGTTCTGAGAGATAAGTGTGTGTGAAAGCCGTCCTTCAACTAGCTTGTTGGGAACACAAAGTTTCTTTTCAGTTGCAAACTCCATTCCATACATATATATGGGTAGGTAGAAGCTCCAAATCGGTTTGACAGTGAAAACTGCAGGAACTTCAAACCGGCACTAGGAAACAGACTGAGAAAGCAGAGAAAAAGTGTCTCCTGCAACCCGTTCCCTTGGTGCTAGATGAACGAACGTCTCTCCACCTGCTCAGTTCTGAGAGAAAAGTGTGTGTGAAAGCCGTCCTTCACCTAGCTTGTTGGGAACACAAAGTTTCTTTTCAGATGCAAACTCCATTCCATACATATATATGGGGAGGTACTAGCTCCAACTAGGTTTGACAGTGAAAACTGCAGGAACTTCAAAACGGCACTAGGAAACAGACTGAGAATGCAGAGAAAAAGTGTCTCCTGCAACCCGTTCCCTTGGTGATAGATGAACGAACGTCTCTCCACATGCTCAGTTCTGAGAGATAAGTGAGTGTGAAAGCCGTCCTTCACCTAGCTTGTTGGGAACACAAAGTTTCTTTTCAGTTGCAAACTCCATTCCATACATATATATGGTGAGGTAGAAGCTCCAAATCGGTTTTACAGTGAAAACTGCAGGAACTTCAAACCGGCACTAGGAAACAGACTGAGAAAGCAGAGAAAAAGTGTCTCCTGCAACCCGTTCCCTTGGTGCTAGATGAACGAACGTCTCTCCACCTGCTCAGTTCCGAGAGATAAGTGTGTGTGAAAGCCGTCCTTCACCTAGCTTGTTGGGAACACCAAGTTTCTTTTCAGTTGCAAACTCCATTCCATACATATATATGGGGAGGTAAAAGCTCCAACTCTGTTTGACAGTTAAAACTGCAGGAACTTCCAACTGGCACTAGGAAATACACTGAGAAAGCTGAGGAAAAGTGTCTCCTGCAACCCGTTCCCTTGGTGCTAGATGAACGAAAGTCTCTCCACTTGCTCATTTCTGAGAGATAAGTGTGTGTGAAAGACATCCTTCACCTAGCTTGTTGGGAACACAAAGTTTCTTTCAGTTGCATACTCCATTCCATACATATATATGCGGAGGTACAAGCTCCAACTCGGTTTTACAGTGAAAACTGCAGGAACTTCAAACCGGCTCTAGGAAACAGACTGAGAATGCAGAGAAAAAGTGTCTCCTGCAACCCGTTCCCTTGGTGCTAGATGAACGAACGTCTCTCCACTTGCTCAGTTCTGAGAGATAAGTGTGTGTGAAAGCCGTCCTTCAACTAGCTTGTTGGGAACACAAAGTTTCTTTTCAGTTGCAAACTCCATTCCATACATATATATGGGGAGGTAGAAGCTCCAAATCGGTTTGACTGTGAAAACTGCAGGAACTTCAAAACGGCAGTAGGAAACACACTGAGAAAGCAGAGAAAAAGTGTCTCCTGCAACCCGTTCCCTTGGTGCTAGATGAACGAACGTCTCTCCACTTGCTCAGTTCTGAGAGATAAGTGTGTGTGAAAGCCGTCCTTCACCTAGCTTGTTGGGAACACAAAGTTTCTTTTCAGATGCAAACTCCATTCCATACATATATATGGGGAGGTACTAGCTCCAACTAGGTTTGACAGTGAAAACTGCAGGAACTTCAAAACGGCACTAGGAAACAGACTGAGAATGCAGAGAAAAAGTGTCTCCTGCAACCCGTTCCCTTGGTGATAGATGAACGAACGTCTCTCCACATGCTCAGTTCTGAGAGATAAGTGAATGTGATAGTCTCTCATCACAAAGCTTTTTGGGAACACAAAGTTTCTTTTCAGTTGCAAACTCCATTCCATACATATATATGGGGAGGTAGAAGCTCCAACTCGGTTTGACAGTGAAAACTGCAGGAACTTCAAACCGGCACTAGGAAACAGACTGAGAAAGCAGAGAAAAAGTGTCTCCTGCCAAACGTTCCCTTGTTGCTAGATGAACGAACGTCTCTCCACTTGCTCAGTTCTGAGAGATAAGTGTGTGTGAAAGCCGTCCTTCACCTAGCTTGTTGGGAACACAAAGTTTTTTTCCGTTGCAAACTCCATTCCATACATATATATGGGGAGGTACTAGCTCCAACTAGGTTTGACAGTGAAAACTGCAGGAACTTCAAAACGGCACTAGGAAACAGACTGAGAATGCAGAGAAAAAGTGTCTCCTGCAACCCGTTCCCTTGGTGCTAGATGAACGAACGTCTGTCCACATGCTCAGTTCTGAGAGATAAGTGAGTGTGATAGCCTTCCATCATAAAGCTTGTTGGGAACACAAAGTTTCTTTTCAGTTGCAAACTCCATTCCATACATATATATGGGGAGGTAGAAGCTCCAACTCGGTTTTACAGTGAAAACTGCAGGAACTTCAAACCGGCACTAGGAAACAGACTGAGAAAGCAGAGAAAAAGTGTCTCCTGCCAAACGTTCCCTTGGTGCTAGATGAAAGAACGTCTCTCCACTTGCTCAGTTCTGAGAGATAAGTGTGTGTGAAAGCCGCTCTTCACCTAGCTTGTTGGGAACACAAAGTTTCTTTTCAGTTGCAAACTCCATTCCATACATTTATTTGGGGAGGTACTAGCTCCAACTCGGTTTGACAGTGAAAACTGCAGGAACTTCAAACCGGCACTAGGAAACAGACTGAGAATGCAGAGAAAAAGTGTCTCCTGCAACCCGTTCCCTTGGTGATAAATGAACGAACTTCTCTCCACATGCTCAGTTCTGAGAGATAAGTGAGTGTGATAGTCTATCATCACAAAGCTTGTTGGGAACACAAAGTTTCTTTTCAGTTGCAAACTCCATTCCATACATATATATGGGGAGGTAGAAGCTCCAACTCGGTTTTACAGTGAAAACTGCAGGAAATTCAAACCGGCACTAGGAAACAGACTGAGAAAGCAGAGAAAAGTGTCTCCTGCCAAACGTTCCCTTGGTGCTAGATGAACGAACGTCTCTCCACTTGCTCAGTTCTGAGAGATAAGTGTGTGTGAAAGCCGTCCTTCACCTAGCTTGTTGGGAACACAAAGTTTTTTTCCGTTGCAAACTCCATTCCATACATATATATGGGGAGGTACTAGCTCCAACTAGGTTTGACAGTGAAAACTGCAGGAACTTCAAAACGGCACTAGGAAACAGACTGAGAATGCAGAGAAAAAGTGTCTCCTGCAACCCGTTCCCTTGGTGCTAGATGAACGAACGTCTCTCCACATGCTCAGTTCTGAGAGATAAGTGAGTGTGATAGCCTTCCATCATAAAGCTTGCTGGGAACACAAAGTTTCTTTTCAGTTGCAAACTCCATTCCATACATATATATGGGGAGGTAGAAGCTCCAACACGGTTTTACAGTGAAAACTGCAGGAACTTCAAACCGGCACTAGGAAACAGACTGAGAAATCAGAAAAAAAGTGTCTCCTGCCAAACGTTCCCTTGGTGCTAGATGAACGAACGTCTCTCCACATGCTCAGTTCTGAGAGATAAGTGAATGTGATAGTCTCTCATCACAAAGCTTTTTGGGAACACAAAGTTTCTTTTCAGTTGCAAACTCCATTCCATACATATATATGGGGAGGTAGAAGCTCCAACTCGGTTTGACAGTGAAAACTGCAGGAACTTCAAACCGGCACTAGGAAACAGACTGAGAAAGCAGAGAAAAAGTGTCTCCTGCCAAACGTTCCCTTGTTGCTAGATGAACGAACGTCTCTCCACTTGCTCAGTTCTGAGAGATAAGTGTGTGTGAAAGCCGTCCTTCACCTAGCTTGTTGGGAACACAAAGTTTTTTTCCGTTGCAAACTCCATTCCATACATATATATGGGGAGGTACTAGCTCCAACTAGGTTTGACAGTGAAAACTGCAGGAACTTCAAAACGGCACTAGGAAACAGACTGAGAATGCAGAGAAAAAGTGTCTCCTGCAACCCGTTCCCTTGGTGCTAGATGAACGAACGTCTCTCCACATGCTCAGTTCTGAGAGATAAGTGAGTGTGATAGCCTTCCATCATAAAGCTTGTTGGGAACACAAAGTTTCTTTTCAGTTGCAAACTCCATTCCATACATATATATGGGGAGGTAGAAGCTCCAACTCGGTTTTACAGTGAAAACTGCAGGAACTTCAAACCGGCACTAGGAAACAGACTGAGAAAGCAGAGAAAAAGTGTATCCTGCAAACCGTTCCCTTGGTGCTAGATGAACGAACGTCTCTCCACTTGCTCAGTTCTGAGAGATAAGTGTGTTTGAAAGCCGTCCTTCACCTAGCTTGTTGGGAACACAAAGTTTCTTTCAGTTGCAAACTCCATTCCATACATATATATGGGGAGGTAAAAGCTCCAACTCTGTTTGACACTGAAAACTGCAGGAACTTCAAACAGGCACTAGGAAACAGACTGAGAAAGCAGAGAAAAATTGTCTCCTGCAACCCGTTCCCTTGGTGCTAGATGAACGAACGTTTCTCCACTTGCTCAGTTCTGAGAGATAAGTGTGTGTGAAAGCAGTCCTTCACCTAGATTGTTGGGAACACAAAGTTTCTTTTCACTTGCAAACTCCATTCCATATATATATATGGGGAAGTAGAAGCTCCAAATCGGTTTGACAGTGAAAACTGCAGGAACTTCAAACCGGCACTAGGAAACAGACTGAGAATGCAGAGAAAAAGTGTCCCCGCAACCCGTTCCCTTGGTGCTAGATGAAGGAACGTCTCTCCACTTGCTCAGTTCTGAGAGATAAGTGTGTGTGAAAGCCGTCCTTCACCTAGCTTGTTGGGAACACCATGTTTCTTTTCAGTTGCAAACTCCATTTCATACATATATATGGGGATGTAGAAGCTCCAACTCGGTTTGACAGTGAAAACTGCAGGAACTTCAAACCGGCACTAGGAAAAACACTGAGAAAGCAGAGAAAAAGTGTCTCCTGCAACCCGTTCCCTTGGTGCTTGATGAACGAACGTCTCTCCACTTGCTAAGTTCTGAGAGATAAGTGTGTGTGAAAGCCGTACTTCACCTAGCTTGTGGGGAACACAAAGTTTCTTTTCAGTTGCAAACTCCATTCCATACATATATATGGGGAGGTACTAGCTCCAACTCGGTTTGACAGTGAAAACTGTAGGAACTTCAAAACGGCACTAGGAAACAGACTGAGAAAGCAGAGAAAAAGTGTCTCCTGCAACCCGTTCCCTTGGTGCTAGATGAACGAACGTCTCACCACTTGCTCAGTTCCGAGAGATAAGTGTGTGTGAAAGCCGTCCTTAACCTAGCTTGTTGGGAACACAAAGTTTCTTTTTAGTTGCAAACTCCATTCCATACATATATATGTGGAGGTACAAGCTCCAACTCTGTTTTACAGTGAAAACTGCAGGAACTTCAAACCGGCACTAGGAAAGAGACTGAGAAAGCAGGGAAAAAGTGTCTCCTGCAACCCGTTCCCTTGGTGCTATATGAACGAAAGTCTCTCCACTTGCTCAGTTCTGAGAGATAAGTGTGTGTGTAAGCCGTCCTTCACCTAGCTTGTTGGGAACACCAAGTTTCTTTTCAGTTGCAAACTCCATTTCATACAAATATATGGGGATGTAGAAGCTCCAACTCGGTTTGATAGTGAAAACTGCAGGAACTTCAAACCGGCACTAGGAAAAAGACTGAGAAAGCAGAGAAAATTGTCTCCTGCAACCCGTTCCCTTGGTGCTAGATGAACGAACGTCTCTCCACTTGCTCAGTTCTGAGAGATAAGTGTGTGTGAAAGCCGTCCTTCACCTAGCTTGTTGGGAACACAAAGTTTCTTTTCAGTTGCAAACTCCATTCCATACATATATATGGGGAGGTACTAGCTCCAAATCGGTTTGACAGTGAAAACTGCAGGAACTTCAAAACGGCACTAGGAAACAGACTGAGAAAGCAGAGAAAAAGTGTCTCCTGCAACCCGTTCCCTTGGTGCTAGATGAACGAACGTCTCTCCACTTGCTCTGTTCTGAGAGATAAGTGTGTGTGAAAGCCGTCCTTCACCTAGCTTGTTGGGAACACAAAGTTTCTTTTCAGTTGCAAACTCCATTCCATACATATATATGTGGAGGTACAAGCTCCAACTCGGTTTTACAGTGAAAACTGCAGGAACTTCAAACCGGCACTAGGAAAGAGACTGAGAAAGCAGAGAAAAAGTGTCTCCTGCAACCCGTTCCCTTGGTGCTAGATGAACGAACGTCTCTCCACTTGCTCAGTTCTGAGAGATAAGTGTGTGTGAAAGCCGTCCTTCAACTAGCTTGTTGGGAACACAAACTTTCTTTTCAGTTGCAAACTCCATTCCATACATATATATGGGGAGGATCTAGCTCCAACTCGGTTTGACAGTTAAAGCTACAGGAACTTCAAACCGGCACTAGGAAAAAGACTGAGAAATCAGAGAAAAAGTGTCTCCTGCAACCCGTTCCCTTGGTGCTAGATGAACGAACGTCTCTCCACTTGCTCAGTTCTGAGAGATAAGTATGTGTGAAAGCCGTCCTTCACCTAGCTTGTTGGGAACACAAAGTTTCTTTTAAGTTGCAAACTCCATTCCATACATATATATGGGGAGGTAGAAGCTCCAACTCGGTTTTACAGTGAAAACTGCAGGAACTTCAAACCGGCACTAGGAAACAGACTGAGAAAGCAGAGAAAAAGTGTCTCCTGCATCCCGTTCCCTTGGTGCTAGATGAACGAACGTCTCTCCACTTAGTGAGTTCCGAGAGATAAGTGTGTGTGAAAGCCGTCCTTCAACTAGCTTTTTGGGAACACAAAGTTTCTTTTCAGGTGCAAACTCCATTCCATATATATATATGAGGATATACTAGCTCCAACTATGTTTGACAGTGAAAAATGCAGGAACTTCAAACCGGCACTAGGAAACAGACTGAGAAAGCAGAGAAAATGTGACTCCTGCAACCCGTTCCCTTGGTGCTAGATGAACGAACGTCTCTCCACTTGCTCAGTTCTGAGAGATAATTGTGTGTGAAAGCCGTCCTTCACCTAGCTTGTTGGGAACACAAAGTTTCTTTTCAGTTGCAAACTCCATTCCATACATATATATGGGGAGGTACTAGCTCCAACTCGGTTTTACAGTGAAAACTGCAGGAACTTCAATCCGGCACTAAGAAACAGACTGAGAAAGCAGAGAAAAAGTGTCTCCTGCAACCCGTTCCCTTGGTGCTAGATGAACGAACGTCTCTCCACTTGCTCAGTTTTGAGAGATAATTGTGTGTGAAAGCCGTCCTTCACCTAGCTTGTTGGGAACACAAAGTTTCTTTTCAGTTGCAAACTCCATTCCATACATATATATGGGGAGGTACAAGCTCCAACTCGGTTTGACAGTGAAAATGCAGGAACTTCAAACCGGCACTAGGAGTCAGACTGAGAAAGCAGAGAAAAAGTGTCTCCTGCAACCCGTTCCCTTGGTGCTAGATGAACGAACGTCTCTCCACTTGCTCAGTTCTGAGAGATAAGTGTGTGTGAAAGCCGTCCTTCACCTAGCTTGTTGGGAACACCAAGTTTCTTTTCAGTTGCAAACTCCATTTCATACATATATATGGGGATGTAGAAGCTCCAACTCGGTTTGACAGTGAAAACTGCAGGAACTTCAAACCGGCACTAGGAAACAGACTGAGAAAGCAGAGAAAAAGTGTCTCCTGCAACCCGTTCCCTTGGTGCTAGATGAACGTACGTCTCTCCACTTGCACAGTTCTGAGAGATAAGTGTGTGTGAAAGCCGTACTTCACCTAGCTTGTGGGTAACACAAAGTTTCTTTTCAGTTGCAAACTCCATTCCATACATATATATGGGGAGGTACAAGCTCCAACTCGGTTTGACAGTGAAAACTGCAGGAACTTCAAAACGGCACTAGGAAACAGACTGAGAAAGCAGAGAAAAAGTGTCTCCTGCAACCCGTTCCCTTGGTGCTAGATGAACGAACGTCTCTCCACTTGCTCAGTTCTGAGAGATAAGTGTGTGTGAAAGCCGTCCTTCAGCTAGCTTGTTGGGAACACAAAGTTTCTTTTCAGTTGCAAACTCCATTGCATACATATATATGGGGAGGTACTAGCTCCAACTCTGTTTGACAGTGAAAACTGCAGGAACTTCAAACCGGCACTAGGAAAAAGACTGAGAAAGCAGAGAAAAAGTGTCTCCTGCAACCCGTTCCCTTGGTGCTAGATGAACGAACGTCTCTCCACTTGCTCAGTTCTGAGAGATAAGTGTGTGTGAAAGCCGCCCTTCACCTAGCTTGTTGGGAACACAAAGTTTCTTTTAAGTTGCAAACTCCATTCCAAACATATATATGGGGAGGTAGTAGCTCCAACACGGTTTTACAGTGAAAACTGCAGGAACTTCAAACCGGCACTAGGAAACAGACTGAGAAAGCAGAGAAAAAGTGTCTCCTGCATCCCGTTCCAATGGTGCTAGATGAACGAACGTCTCTCCACTTAGTGAGTTCCGAGTGATAAGTGTGTGTGAAAGCCGTCCTTCAACTAGCTTTTTGGGAACACAAAGTTTCTTTTCAGTTGCAAACTCCATTCCATATATATATATGAGGATATACTAGCTCCAACAAGGTTTGACAGTGAAAACTGCAGGAACTTCAAACCGGCACTAGGAAACAGACTGAGAAAGCAGAGAAAAAGTGTCTCCTGCAACCCGTTCCCTTGGTGCTAGATGAACGAACGTCTCTCCACTTGCTCAGTTCTGAGAGATATTTGTGTGTGAAAGCCGTCCTTCACCTAGCTTGTTGGGAACACAAAGTTTCTTTTCAGTTGCAAACTCCATTCCATACATATATATGGGGAGGTACTAGCTCCAACTCGGTTTTACAGTGAAAACTGCAGGAACTTCTATCCGGCACTAAGAAACAGACTGAGAAAGCAGAGAAAAAGTGTCTCCTGCAACCCGTTCCCTTGGTGCTAGATGAACGAACGTCTCTCCACTTGCTCAGTTTTGAGAGATAATTGTGTGTGAAAGCCGTCCTTCACCTAGCTTGTTGGGAACACAAAGTTTCTTTTCAGTTGCAAACACCATTCCATACATATATATGGGGAGGTACAAGCTCCAACTCGGTTTTACAGTGAAAACTGCAGGAACTTCAAACCGGCACTAGGAAACAGACTGAGAAAGCAGAGAAAAAGTGTCTCCTGCAACCCGTTCCCTTGGTGCTAGATGAACGAACGTCTCTCCACTTGCTCAGTTCCGAGAGATAAGTGTGTGTGAAAGCCGTCCTTCACCTAGCTTGTTGGGAACACAAAGTTTCTTTTCAGTTGCAAACTCCATTCCTTACATATATATGGGGAGGTACTAGCTCCAACTCTGTTTGACAGTGAAAACTGCAGGAACTTCAAACCGGCACTAGGAGTCAGACTGAGAAAGCAGAGAAATAGTGTCTCCTGCAACCCGTTCCCTTGGTGCTAGATGAACGAACGTCTCTCCACTTGCTCAGTTCTGAGAGATAAGTGTGTGTGAAAGCCGTCCTTCACCTAGCTTGTTGGGAACACCAAGTTTCTTTTCAGTTGCAAACTCCATTCCATACATATATATGGGGAGGTACAAGCTCCAACTCGATTTTACAGTGAAAACTGCAGGAACTTCAAACCGGCACTAGGAAACAGACTGAGAAAGCAGAGAAAAAGTGTCTCCTGCAACCCGTTCCCTTGGTGCTAGATGAACGAACGTCTCTCCACTTGCTCAGTTCCGAGAGATAAGTGTGTGTGAAAGCCGTCCTTCACCTAGCTTGTTGGGAACCCCAAGTTTCTTTTCAGTTGCAAACTCCATTCCATACATATATATGGGGAGGTTCTAGCTCCAACTCGGTTTGACAGTGAAAACTACAGGAACTTCAAACCGGCACTAGGAAACAGACTGAGAAAGCAGAGAAAAAGTGTCTCCTGCAACCCGTTCCCTTGGTGCTAGATGAACGAACGTCTCTCCACTTGCTCAGTTCTGAGAGATAAGTGTGTGTGAAAGCCGTCCTTCACCTAGCTTGTTGGGAACACCAAGTTTCTTTTCAGTTGCAAACTCCATTTCATACATATATATGGGGATGTAGAAGCTCCAACTCGGTTTGACAGTGAAAACTGCAGGAACTTCAAACCGGCACTAGGAAACACACTGAGAAAGCAGAGAAAAAGTGTCTCCTGCAACCCGTTCCCTTGGTGCTAGATGAACGTACGTCTCTCCACTTGCACAGTTCTGAGAGATAAGTGTGTGTGAAAGCCGTACTTCACCTAGCTTGTGGGTAACACAAAGTTTCTTTTCAGTTGCAAACTCCATTCCATACATATATATGGGGAGGTACAAGCTCCAACTCGGTTTGACAGTGAAAACTGCAGGAACTTCAAAACGGCACTAGGAAACAGACTGAGAAAGCAGAGAAAAAGTGTCTCCTGCAACCCGTTCCCTTGGTGCTAGATGAACGAACGTCTCTCCACTTGCTCAGTTCCGAGAGATAAGTGTGTGTGAAAGCCGTCCTTCACCTAGCTTGTTGGGAACACAAAGTTTCTTTTCAGTTGCAAACTCCATTCCATACATATATATGTGGAGGTAAAAGCTCCAACTCGGTTTTACAGTGAAAACTGCAGGAACTTCAAACCGGCAGTAGGAAACAGACTGAGAAAGCAGAGAAAAAGTGTCTCCTGCAACCCGTTCCCTTGGTGCTAGATGAACGAACGTCTCTCCACTTGCTCAGTTCTGAGAGATAAGTGTGTGTGAAAGCCGTCCTTCAGCTAGCTTGTTGGGAACACAAAGTTTCTTTTCAGTTGCAAACTCCATTGCATACATATATATGGGGAGGTACTAGCTCCAACTCTGTTTGACAGTGAAAACTGCAGGAACTTCAAACCGGCACTAGGAAAAAGACTGAGAAAGCAGAGAAAAAGTGTCTCCTGCAACCCGTTCCCTTGGTGCTAGATGAACGAACGTCTCTCCACTTGCTCAGTTCTGAGAGATAAGTGTGTGTGAAAGCCGCCCTTCACCTAGCTTGTTGGGAACACAAAGTTTCTTTTAAGTTGCAAACTCCATTCCAAACATATATATGGGGAGGTAGTAGCTCCAACACGGTTTTACAGTGAAAACTGCAGGAACTTCAAACCGGCACTAGGAAACAGACTGAGAAAGCAGAGAAAAAGTGTCTCCTGCATCCCGTTCCAATGGTGCTAGATGAACGAACGTCTCTCCACTTAGTGAGTTCCGAGTGATAAGTGTGTGTGAAAGCCGTCCTTCAACTAGCTTTTTGGGAACACAAAGTTTCTTTTCAGTTGCAAACTCCATTCCATATATATATATGAGGATATACTAGCTCCAACTAGGTTTGACAGTGAAAACTGCAGGAACTTCAAACCGGCACTAGGAAACAGACTGAGAAAGCAGAGAAAAAGTGTCTCCTGCAACCCGTTCCCTTGGTGCTAGATGAACGAACGTCTCTCCACTTGCTCAGTTCTGAGAGATATTTGTGTGTGAAAGCCGTCCTTCACCTAGCTTGTTGGGAACACAAAGTTTCTTTTCAGTTGCAAACTCCATTCCATACATATATATGGGGAGGTACTAGCTCCAACTCGGTTTTACAGTGAAAACTGCAGGAACTTCAATCCGGCACTAAGAAACAGACTGAGAAAGCAGAGAAAAAGTGTCTCCTGCAACCCGTTCCCTTGGTGCTAGATGAACGAACGTCTCTCCACTTGCTCAGTTTTGAGAGATAATTGTGTGTGAAAGCCGTCCTTCACCTAGCTTGTTGGGAACACAAAGTTTCTTTTCAGTTGCAAACTCCATTCCATACATATATATGGGGAGGTACAAGCTCCAACTCGGTTTTACAGTGAAAACTGCAGGAACTTCAAACCGGCACTAGGAAACAGACTGAGAAAGCAGAGAAAAAGTGTCTCCTGCAACCCGTTCCCTTGGTGCTAGATGAACGAACGTCTCTCCACTTGCTCAGTTCCGAGAGATAAGTGTGTGTGAAAGCCGTCCTTCACCTAGCTTGTTGGGAACACAAAGTTTCATTTCAGTTGCAAACTCCATTCCTTACATATATATGGGGAGGTACTAGCTCCAACTCTGTTTGACAGTGAAAACTGCAGGAACTTCAAACCGGCACTAGGAGTCAGACTGAGAAAGCAGAGAAATAGTGTCTCCTGCAACCCGTTCCCTTGGTGCTAGATGAACGAACGTCTCTCCACTTGCTCAGTTCTGAGAGATAAGTGTGTGTGAAAGCCGTCCTTCACCTAGCTTGTTGGGAACACCAAGTTTCTTTTCAGTTGCAAACTCCATTCCATACATATATATGGGGAGGTACAAGCTCCAACTCGATTTTACAGTGAAAACTGCAGGAACTTCAAACCGGCACTAGGAAACAGACTGAGAAAGCAGAGAAAAAGTGTCTCCTGCAACCCGTTCCCTTGGTGCTAGATGAACGAACGTCTCTCCACTTGCTCAGTTCCGAGAGATAAGTGTGTGTGAAAGCCGTCCTTCACCTAGCTTGTTGGGAACCCCAAGTTTCTTTTCAGTTGCAAACTCCATTCCATACATATATATGGGGAGGTTCTAGCTCCAACTCGGTTTGACAGTGAAAACTACAGGAACTTCAAACCGGCACTAGGAAACAGACTGAGAAAGCAGAGAAAAAGTGTCTCCTGCAACCCGTTCCCTTGGTGCTAGATGAACGAACGTCTCTCCACTTGCTCAGTTCTGAGAGATAAGTGTGTGTGAAAGCCGTCCTTCACCTAGCTTGTTGGGAACACCAAGTTTCTTTTCAGTTGCAAACTCCATTTCATACATATATATGGGGATGTAGAAGCTCCAACTCGGTTTGACAGTGAAAACTGCAGGAACTTCAAACCGGCACTAGGAAACACACTGAGAAAGCAGAGAAAAAGTGTCTCCTGCAACCCGTTCCCTTGGTGCTAGATGAACGTACGTCTCTCCACTTGCACAGTTCTGAGAGATAAGTGTGTGTGAAAGCCGTACTTCACCTAGCTTGTGGGTAACACAAAGTTTCTTTTCAGTTGCAAACTCCATTCCATACATATATATGGGGAGGTACAAGCTCCAACTCGGTTTGACAGTGAAAACTGCAGGAACTTCAAAACGGCACTAGGAAACAGACTGAGAAAGCAGAGAAAAAGTGTCTCCTGCAACCCGTTCCCTTGGTGCTAGATGAACGAACGTCTCTCCACTTGCTCAGTTCCGAGAGATAAGTGTGTGTGAAAGCCGTCCTTCACCTAGCTTGTTGGGAACACAAAGTTTCTTTTCAGTTGCAAACTCCATTCCATACATATATATGTGGAGGTAAAAGCTCCAACTCGGTTTTACAGTGAAAACTGCAGGAACTTCAAACCGGCAGTAGGAAACAGACTGAGAAAGCAGAGAAAAAGTGTCTCCTGCAACCCGTTCCCTTGGTGCTAGATGAACGAACGTCTCTCCACTTGCTCAGTTCTGAGAGATAAGTGTGTGTGAAAGCCGTCCTTCAGCTAGCTTGTTGGGAACACAAAGTTTCTTTTCAGTTGCAAACTCCATTGCATACATATATATGGGGAGGTACTAGCTCCAAATCTGTTTGACAGTGAAAACTGCAGGAACTTCAAACCGGCACTAGGAAAAAGACTGAGAAAGCAGAGAAAAAGTGTCTCCTGCAACCCGTTCCCTTGGTGCTAGATGAACGAACGTCTCTCCACTTGCTCAGTTCTGAGAGATAAGTGTGTGTGAAAGCCGCCCTTCACCTAGCTTGTTGGGAACACAAAGTTTCTTTTAAGTTGCAAACTCCATTCCAAACATATATATGGGGAGGTAGTAGCTCCAACACGGTTTTACAGTGAAAACTGCAGGAACTTCAAACCGGCACTAGGAAACAGACTGAGAAAGCAGAGAAAAAGTGTCTCCTGCAACCCGTTCCCTTGGTGCTAGATGAACGAACGTCTCTCCACTTGCTCAGTTCTGAGAGATATTTGTGTGTGAAAGCCGTCCTTCACCTAGCTTGTTGGGAACACAAAGTTTCTTTTCAGTTGCAAACTCCATTCCATACATATATATGGGGAGGTACAAGCTCCAACTCGGTTTTACAGTGAAAACTGCAGGAACTTCAATCCGGCACTAAGAAACAGACTGAGAAAGCAGAGAAAAAGTGTCTCCTGCAACCCGTTCCCTTGGTGCTAGATGAACGAACGTCTCTCCACTTGCTCAGTTTTGAGAGATAATTGTGTGTGAAAGCCGTCCTTCACCTAGCTTGTTGGGAACACAAAGTTTCTTTTCAGTTGCAAACTCCATTCCATACATATATATGGGGAGGTACAAGCTCCAACTCGGTTTTACAGTGAAAACTGCAGGAACTTCAAACCGGCACTAGGAAACAGACTGAGAAAGCAGAGAAAACGTGTCTCCTGCAACCCGTTCCCTTGGTGCTAGATGAACGAACGTCTCTCCACTTGCTCAGTTCTGAGAAATAAGTGTGTGTGAAAGCCGTCCTTCACCTAGCTTGTTGGGAACACAAAGTTTCTTTTCAGTTGCAAACTCCATTCCTTACATATATATGGGGAGGTACTAGCTCCAACTCTGTTTGACAGTGAAAACTGCAGGAACTTCAAACCGGCACTAGGAGTCAGACTGAGAAAGCAGAGAAATAGTGTCTCCTGCAACCCGTTCCCTTGGTGCTAGATGAACGAACGTCTCTCCACTTGCTCAGTTCTGAGAGATAAGTGTGTGTGAAAGCCGTCCTTCACCTAGCTTGTTGGGAACACCAAGTTTCTTTTCAGTTGCAAACTCCATTCCATACATATATATGGGGAGGTACAAGCTCCAACTCGATTTTACAGTGAAAACTGCAGGAACTTCAAACCGGCACTAGGAAACAGACTGAGAAAGCAGAGAAAAAGTGTCTCCTGCAACCCGTTCCCTTGGTGCTAGATGAACGAACGTCTCTCCACTTGCTCAGTTCCGAGAGATAAGTGTGTGTGAAAGCCGTCCTTCACCTAGCTTGTTGGGAACCCCAAGTTTCTTTTCAGTTGCAAACTCCATTCCATACATATATATGGGGAGGTTCTAGCTCCAACTCGGTTTGACAGTGAAAACTACAGGAACTTCAAACCGGCACTAGGAAACAGACTGAGAAAGCAGAGAAAAAGTGTCTCCTGCAACCCGTTCCCTTGGTGCTAGATGAACGAACGTCTCTCCACTTGCTCAGTTCTGAGAGATAAGTGTGTGTGAAAGCCGTCCTTCAGTTAGCTTGTTGGGAACACAAAGTTTCTTTTCTGTTGCAAACTCCATTGCATACATATATATGGGGAGGTACTAGCTCCAACTCTGTTTGACAGTGAAAACTGCAGGAACTTCAAACCGGCACTAGGAAAAAGACTGAGAAAGCAGAGAAAAAGTGTCTCCTGCAACCCGTTCCCTTGGTGCTAGATGAACGAACGTCTCTCCACTTGCTCAGTTCTGAGAGATAAGTGTGTGTGAAAGCCGTCCTTCACCTAGCTTGTTGGGAACACCAAGTTTCTTTTCAGTTGCAAACTCCATTCCATACATATATATGGGGAGGTACAAGCTCCAACTCGGTTTGACAGTGAAAACTGCAGGAACTTCAAACCGGCACTAGGAAACAGACTGAGAAAGCAGAGAAAAAGTGTCTCCTGCAACCCGTTCCCTTGGTGCTAGATGAACGAACGTCTCTCCACTTGCTCAGTTCCGAGAGATAAGTGTGTGTGAAAGCCGTCCTTCACCTAGCTTGTTGGGAACCCCAAGTTTCTTTTCAGTTGCAAACTCCATTCCATACATATATATGGGGAGGTTCTAGCTCCAACTCGGTTTGACAGTGAAAACTACAGGAACTTCAAACCGGCACTAGGAAACAGACTGAGAAAGCAGAGAAAAAGTGTCTCCTGCAACCCGTTCCCTTGGTGCTAGATGAACGAACGTCTCTCCACTTGCTCAGTTCTGAGAGATAAGTGTGTGTGAAAGCCGTCCTTCAGTTAGCTTGTTGGGAACACAAAGTTTCTTTTCTGTTGCAAACTCCATTGCATACATATATGTGGGGAGGTACTAGCTCCAACTCTGTTTGACAGTGAAAACTGCAGGAACTTCAAACCGGCACTAGGAAAAAGACTGAGAAAGCAGAGAAAAAGTGTCTCCTGCAACCCGTTCCCTTGGTGCTAGATGAACGAACGTCTCTCCACTTGCTCAGTTCTGAGAGATAAGTGTGTGTGAAAGCCGCCCTTCACCTTGCTTGTTGGGAACACAAAGTTTCTTTTAAGTTGCAAACTCCATTCCATACATATATATGGGGAGGTAGAAGTTCCAACACTGTTTTACAGTGAAAACTGCAGGAACTTCAAACCGGCACTAGGAAACAGACTGAGAAAGCAGAGAAAAGTGTCTCCTGCATCCCGTTCCAATGGTGCTAGATGAACGAACGTCTCTCCACTTGCTCAGTTCCGAGAGATAAGTGTGTGTGAAAGCCGTCCTTCACCTAGCTTGTTGGGAACATCAAGTTTCTTTTCAGTTGCAAACTCCATTCCATTCATATATATGGGGAGGTTCTAGCTCCAACTCGGTTTGACAGTGAAAACTACAGGAACTTCAAACCGGCACTAGGAAACAGACTGAGAAAGCAGAGAATAAGTGTCTCCTGCAACCCGTTCCCTTGGTGCTAGATGAACGAACGTCTCTCCACTTGCTCAGTTCTGAGAGATAAGTGTGTGTGAAAGCCGTCCTTCAGCTAGCTTGTTGGGAACACAAAGTTTCTTTTCTGTTGCAAACTCCATTGCATTCATATATATGGGGAGGTACTACCTCCAACTCTGTTTGACAGTGAAAACTGCAGGAACTTCAAACCGGCACTAGGAAAAAGACTGAGAAAGCAGAGAAAAAGTGTCTGCTGCAACCCGTTCCCTTGGTGCTATATGAACGTACGTCTCTCCACTTGCACAGTTCTGAGAGATAAGTGTGTGTGAAAGCCGTACTTCACCTAGCTTGTGGGTAACACAAAGTTTCTTTTCAGTTGCAAACTCCATTCCATACATATATATGGGGAGGTACAAGCTCCAACTCGGTTTGACAGTGAAAACTGCAGGAACTTCAAAACGGCACTAGGAAACAGACTGAGAAAGCAGAGAAAAAGTGTCTCCTGCAACCCGTTCCCTTGGTGCTAGATGAACGAACGTCTCTCCACTTGCTCAGTTCCGAGAGATAAGTGTGTGTGAAAGCCGTCCTTCACCTAGCTTGTTGGGAACACAAAGTTTTTTTCAGTTGCAAACCCCATTCCATACATATATATGTGGAGGTAAAAGCTCCAACTCGGTTTTACAGTGAAAACTGCAGGAACTTCAAACCGGCAGTAGGAAACAGACTGAGAAAGCAGAGAAAAAGTGTCTCCTGCAACCCGTTCCCTTGGTGCTAGATGAACGAACGTCTCTCCACTTGCTCAGTTCTGAGAGATAAGTGTGTGTGAAAGCCGTCCTTCAGCTAGCTTGTTGGGAACACAAAGTTTCTTTTCAGTTGCAAACTCCATTGCATACATATATATGGGGAGGTACTAGCTCCAACTCTGTTTGACAGTGAAAACTGCAGGAACGTCAAACCGGCACTAGGAAAAAGACTGAGAAAGCAGAGAAAAAGTGTCTCCTGCAACCCGTTCCCTTGGTGCTAGATGAACGAACGTCTCTCCACTTGCTCAGTTCTGAGAGATAAGTGTGTGTGAAAGCCGCCCTTCACCTAGCTTGTTGGGAACACAAAGTTTCTTTTAAGTTGCAAACTCCATTCAAAACATATATATGGGGAGGTAGAAGCTCCAACACGATTTTACAGTGAAAACTGCAGGAACTTCAAACCGGCACTAGAAAACAGACTGAGAAAGCAGAGAAAAAGTGTCTCCTGCATCCCGTTCCAATGGTGCTAGATGAACGAACGTCTCTCCACTTAGTGAGTTCCGAGTGATAAGTGTGTGTGAAAGCCGTCCTTCAACTAGCTTTTTGGGAACACAAAGTTTCTTTTCAGTTGCCAACTCCATTCCATATATATATATGAGGATATACTAGCTCCAACTAGGTTTGACAGTGAAAACTGCAGGAACTTCAAACCGGCACTAGGAAACAGACTGAGAAAGCAGAGAAAAAGTGTCTCCTGCAACCCGTTCCCTTGGTGCTAGATGAACGAACGTCTCTCCACTTGCTCAGTTCTGAGAGATAATTGTGTGTGAAAGCTGTCCTTCACCTAGCTTGTTGGGAACACAAAGTTTCTTTTCAGTTGCAAACTCCATTCCATACATATATATGGGGAGGTACTAGCTCCAACTCGGTTTTACAGTGAAAACTGCAGGAACTTCAATCCGGCACTAAGAAACAGACTAAGAAAGCAGAGAAAAAGTGTCCCCTGCAACCCGTTCCCTTGGTGCTAGATGAACGAACGTCTCTCCACTTGCTCAGTTTTGAGAGATAATTGTGTGTGAAAGCCTTCCTTCACCTAGCTTGTTGGGAACACAAAGTTTCTTTTCAGTTGCAAACTCCATTCCATACATATATATGGGGAGGTACAAGCTCCAACTCGGTTTTACAGTGAAAACTGCAGGAACTTCAAACCGGCACTAGGAAACAGATTGAGAAAGCAGAGAAAAAGTGTCTCCTGCAACCCGTTCCCTTGGTGCTAGATGAACGAAAGTCTCTCCACTTGCTCAGTTCCGAGAGATAAGTGTGTGTGAAAGCCGTCCTTCACCTAGCTTGTTGGGAACACAAAGTTTCTTTTCAGTTGCAAACTCCACTCCTTACATATATATGGGGAGGTACTAGCTCCAACTCTGTTTGACAGTTAAAACTGCAGGAACTTCAAACCGGCACTAGGAAAAAGACTGAGAAAGCAGAGAAAAAGTGTCTCCTGCAACCCGTTCCCTTGGTGCTAGATGAACGAACGTCTCTCCACTTGCTCAGTTCTGAGAGATAAGTGTGTGTGAAAGCCGTCCTTCACCTAGCTTGTTGGGAACACCAAGTTTCTTTTCAGTTGCAAACTCCATTCCATACATATATATGGGGAGGTACAAGCTCCAACTCGGTTTGACAGTGAAAACTGCAGGAACTTCAAACCGGCACTAGGAAACAGACTGAGAAAGCAGAGAAAAAGTGTCTCCTGCAACCCGTTCCCTTGGTGCTAGATGAACGAACGTCTCTCCACTTGCTCAGTTCTGAGAGATAAGTGTGTGTGAAAGCCGTCCTTCAGCTAGCTTGTTGGGAACACAAAGTTTCTTTTCAGTTGCAAACTCCATTGCATACATATATATGGGGAGGTACTAGCTCCAACTCTGTTTGACAGTGAAAACTGCAGGAACTTCAAACCGGCACTAGGAAAAAGACTGAGAAAGCAGAGAAAAAGTGTCTCCTGCAACCCGTTCCCTTGGTGCTAGATGAACGAACGTCTCTCCACTTGCTCACTTCTGAGAGATAAGTGTGTGTGAAAGCCGCCCTTCACCTAGCTTGTTTTGAACACAAAGTTTCTTTTAAGTTGCAAACTCCATTCCAAACATATATATGGGGAGGTAGAAGCTCCAACACGGTTTTACAGTGAAAACTGCAGGAACTTCAAACCGGCACTAGGAAACAGACTGAGAAAGCAGAGAAAAAGTGTCTCCTGCATCCCGTTCCAATGGTGCTAGATGAACGAACGTCTCTCCACTTAGTGAGTTCCGAGTGATAAGTGTGTGTGAAAGCCGTCCTTCAACTAGCTTTTTGGGAACACAAAGTTTCTTTTCAGTTGCAAACTCCATTCCATATATATATATGAGGATATACTAGCTCCAACTAGGTTTGACAGTGAAAACTGCAGGAACTTCAAACCGGCACTAGGAAACAGACTGAGAAAGCAGAGAAAAAGTGTCTCCTGCAACCCGTTCCCTTGGTGCTAGATGAACGAACGTCTCTCCACTTGCTCAGTTCTGAGAGATAATTGTGTGTGAAAGCTGTCCTTCACCTAGCTTGTTGGGAACACAAAGTTTCTTTTCAGTTGCAAACTCCATTCCATACATATATATGGGGAGGTACTAGCTCCAACTCGGTTTGACAGTGAAAACTGCAGGAACTTCAAACCGGCCCTATTAAACAGAGTGAGAAAACAGAGTAAAAGTTTCTCCTGCAACCCGTTCCTTTGTGCTAGATGAACGAAGGTCTCTCCACTTGCTCAGTTCTGAGAGATAAGTGTGTGTGAAAGCCGCACTTCATCCTAGCTTGTTGGGAACACAAAGTTTCTTTTCAGTTGCAAACTCCATTCCATACATATATATGGGGAGGTACTAGCTCCAACACGGTTTTACAGTGAAAACTGCAGGAACATCAAACCGGCCCTAGGAAACAGACTGAGAAAGTAGAGAAAAAGTTTCTCCTGCAACCCGTTCCCTTGGTGCTAGATGAACGAACGTCTCTCCACTTGCTCAGTTTTGAGAGATAATTGTGTGTGAAAGCCGTCCTTCACCTAGCTTGTTGGGAACACAAAGATTCTTTTCAGTTGCAAACTCCATTCCATACATATATATGGGGAGGTACAAGCTCCAACTCGGTTTTACAGTGAAAACTGCAGGAACTTCAAACCGGCACTAGGAAACAGACTGAGAAAGCAGAGAAAAAGTGTCTCCTGCAACCCGTTCCCTTGGTGCTAGATGAACGAACGTCTCTCCACTTGCTCAGTTTTGAGAGATAATTGTGTGTGAAAGCCGTCCTTCACCTAGCTTGTTGGGAAAACAAAGTTTCTTTTCAGTTGCAAACTCCATTCCATACATATATATGTGGAGGTACAAGCTCCAACTCGGTTTTACAATGAAAACTGCAGGAACTTCAAACCGGCACTAGGAAAAAGACTGAGAAAGCAGAGAAAAAGTGTCTCCTGCAACCCGTTCCCTTGGTGCTAGATGAACGAACGTCTCTCCACTTGCTCAGTTCCGAGAGATAAGTGTGTGTGAAAGCCGTCCTTCACCTAGCTTGTTGGGAACAAAAAGTTTCTTTTCAGTTGCAAACTCCATTCCATACATATATATGGGGAGGTACTAGCTCCAACTCTGTTTGACAGTGAAAACTGCAGGAACTTCAAACCGGCACTAGGAGTCAGACTGAGAAAGCAGAGAAAAAGTGTCTCCTGCAACCCGTTCCCTTGGTGCTAGATGAACGAACGTCTCTCCACTTGCTCAGTTCTGAGAGATAAGTGTGTGTGAAAGCCGTACTTCACCTAGCTTGTTGGGAACACCAAGTTTCTTTTCAGTTGCAAACTCCATTTCATACATATATATGGGGATGTAGAAGCTCCAACTCGGTTTGACAGTGAAAACTGCAGGAACTTCAAACCGGCACTAGGAAACAGACTGAGAAAGCAGAGAAAAAGTGTCTCCTGCAAACCGTTCCCTTGGTGCTAAATGAACGAACTTCTCTCCACTTGCTCAGTTTTGAGAGATAATTGTGTGTGAAAGCCGTCCTTCACCTAGCTTGTTGGGAACACCAAGTTTCTTTTCAGTTGCAAACTCCATTCCATACATATATATGGGGAGGTACTAGCTCCAACTCGGTTTGACAGTGAAAACTGCAGGAACTTCAAACCGGCACTAGGAAACAGACTGAGAAAGCAGAGAAAAAGTGTCTCCTGCAACCCGTTCCCTTGGTGCTAGATGAACGAACGTCTCTCCACTTGCTCAGTTCTGAGAGATAAGTGTGTGTGAAAGCCGTCCTTCAACTAGCTTGTTGGGAACACAAAGTTTCTTTTCAGTTGCAAACTCCATTCCATACATATATATGTGGAGGTACTAGCTCCAACTCTGTTTTACAGTGAAAACTGCAGGAACTTCAAACCGGCCCTATTAACAGACTGAGAAAACAGAGAAAAAGTGTCTCCTGCAACCCGTTCCCTTTGTGCTAGATGAACGAACGTCTCTCCACATGCTCAGTTCTGAGAGATAAGTGTGTGTGAAAGCCGCACTTCATCCTAGCTTGTTGGGAACACAAAGTTTCTTTTCAGTTGCAAACCCCATTCCATACATATATATGGGTAGGTACTAGCTCCAACTCGGTTTTACAGTGAAAACTGCAGGAACATCAATCCGGCCCTAGGAAACAGACTGAGAAAGCAGAGAAAAAGTTTCTCCTGCAACCCGATCCCTTGGTGCTAGATGAACGAACGTCTCTTCACTTGCTCAGTTCTGAGAGATAAGTGTGTGTGAAAGACGTCCTTCACCTATCTTGTTGGGAACACAAAGTTTCTTTTCAGTTGCAAACTCCATTCCATACTTATATATGGGGAGGTTCAAGCTCCAACTCGTTTTTACAGTGAAAACTGCAGGAACTTCAAACCGGCACTAGGAAAGAGACTGAGAAAGCAGAGAAAAAGTGTCTCCTGCAACCCGTTCCCTTGGTGCTAGATGAACGAACGTCTCTCCACTTGCTCAGTTCTGAGAGATAAGGGTGTTTGAAAGCCACACTTCATCCTAGCTTGTTGGGAACACAAAGTTTCTTTTCAGTTGCAAACTCCATTCAATACATATATATGGGTAGGTACTAGCTACAACTCGGTTTGACAGTGAAAACTGCAGGAACTTCAAACCGGCACTAGGAAAGAGACTGAGAATGCAGAGAAAAAGTGTCTCCTGCAACCCGTTCCCTTGGTGCTAGATGAACGAACGTCTCTCCACTTGCACAGTTCTGAGAGATAAGTGTGTGTGAAAGCCATCCTTCAACTAGATTGTGTGGAACACAAAGTATCTTTTCAGTTGCAAACTCCATTCCATACATATATATGGGGAGGTACTAGCTCCAACTCGGTTTGACAGTGGAAACTCCAGGAAATTCAAACCGGCCCTAGGAAACAGAATGAGAAAGCAGAGAAAAAGTGTCTCCTGCAACCCGTTCCATTGGTGCTAGATGAACGAACGTCTCTACACTTGCTCAGTTCTGAGAGATAAGTGTGTGTGGAAGCCGTCCTTCACCTAGCTTGTTGGGAACACAAAGTTTCTTTTCAGTTGCCAACTCCATTCCATACACATATATGGGGAGGTACTAGCTCCAACTCGGTTTGACAGTGAAAACTGCAGAAACTTCAAACCGGCACTAGGAATCAGACTGAGAAAGCAGAGAAAAAGTTTCTCCTGCAACCCGTTCCCTTGGTGCTAGATGAACGAACGTCTCTCCACTTGCTCAGTTCTGAGAGTTAAGTGTGTGTGAAAGGCGTCCTTCACCTAGCTTGATGGGAACACAAAGTTTCTTTTCAGTTGCAAACTCCATTCCATACATATATAAGGGGAGGTACAAGCTCCAACTCGGTTTTACAGTGAAAACTGCAGGAACTTCAAACCGGCCCTAGGAAACCGAATGAGAAAGCAGAGAAAAAGTGTCTCCTGCAACCCGTTCCCTTGGTGCTAGATAAACGAACGTCTCTCCACTTGCTAAGTTCTGAGAGATAAGTGTGTGTGAAAGCCGTCCTTCACCTAGCTTGTTGGGAACACAAAGCTTCTTTTAAGTTGCAAACTCCATTCCATACATATATATGGGGAGGTACTAGCTCCAACTCGGTTTTACAGTGAAAATTGCAGGAACTTCAAACCGGCACTAGGAAACAGACTGAGAAAGCAGAGAAAAAGTGTCTCATGCAACCCGTTCCCTTGGTGTTAGATGAACGAACGTGTCTCCACTTGCTCAGTTCTGAAAGATAAGTGTGTGTGAAAGCCGCTCTTCACCTATCTTGTTGGTAACACAAAGTTTCTTTTCAGTTGCAAACTCCATTCCACACATATATATGGGGAGGTACAAGCTCCAACTCGGTTTGACAGTGAAAACTGCAGGAAATTCAAACCGGCACTAGGAAACAGACTGAGAAAGCTCAGAAAAAGTGTCTCCTGCAACCCGTTCCCTTGGTGCTAGATGAACGAACGTTTCTCCACTTGCTCAGTTCCGAGAGATAAGTGTGTGTGAAAGCCGTCCTTCAACTAGCTTGTTGGGAACACAAAGTTTCTTTTCAGTTGCAAACTCCATTCCATACATATATATGGGGAGGTTAAAGCTCCAACTCGGTTTTACAGTGAAAACTGCAGGAACTTCAAACCGGCAGTAGGAAACAGACTGAGAAAGCAGAGAAAAAGTGTCTCCTGCAACCCGTTCCCTTGGTGCTAGATGAACGAACGTCTCTCCACTTGCTCAGTTCTGAGAGACAAGTGTGTGTGAAAGCCGTCCTTCACCTAGCTTGTTGGGAACACAAAGTTTCTTTTCAGTTGCAAACTCCATTCCATACATATATATGGGGAGGTACTAGCTCCAACTCGGTTTGACAGTGAAAACTGCAGGAACTTCAAACCGGCACTAGGAAACAGACTGAGAAAGCAGAGAAAAAGTGTCTCCTGCAACCCGTTCCCTTGGTGCTAGATGAACGAACGTCTCTCCACTTGCTCAGTTCTGAGAGATATGTGTGTGTGAAAGCCGTCCTTCACCTAGCTTGTTGGGAACACAAAGTTTCTTTTCAGTTGCAAACTCCATTCCATACATATATATGTGGAGGTACAAGCTCCAATTCTGTTTTACAGTGAAAACTGCAGGAACTTCAAACCGGCCCTATTAAGCAGACTGAGAAAACAGAGAAAAAGTGTCTCCTGCAACCCGTTCCCTTTGTGCTAGATGAACGAACGTCTCTCCACTTGCTCAGTTCTGAGAGATAAGTGTGTGTGAAAGCCACACTTCATCCTAGCTTGTTGGGAACACAAAGTTTCTTTTCAGTTGCAAACTCAACTCCATACATATATATGGGTAGGTACAAGCTAAAACTCGGTTTTACAGTGAAAACTGCAGGAACATCAAACCGGCCCTAGGAAACAGACTGAGAAAGAAGAGAAAAAGTTTCTCCTGCAACCCGATCCCTTGGTGCTAGATGAACGAACGTCTCTCCACTTGCTCAGTTCTGAGAGATAAGTGTGTGTGAAAGCCGTCCTTCACCTAGCTTGTTGGGAACACAAAGGTTCTTTTCAGTTGCAAACTCCATTCCATACTTATATATGGGGAGGTTCAAGCTCCAACTCGTTTTTACAGTGAAAACTGCAGGAACTTCAAACCGGCACTAGGAAACAGACTGAGAAAGCAGAGAAAAAGTGTCTCCTGCAACCCGTTCCCTTGGTGCTAGATGAACGAACGTCTCTCCACTTGCTCAGTTCTGAGAGATAAGGGTGTTTGAAAGCCACATTTCATCCTAGCTTGTTGGGAACACAAAGTTTCTTTTCAGTTGCAAACTCCATTCAATACATATATATGGGGAGGTACTAGCTCCAACTCGGTTTGACAGTGAAAACTGCAGGAACTTCAAACCGGCACTAGGAAAGAGACTGAGAAAGCAGAGAAAAAGTGTCTCCTGCAACCCGTTCCCTTGGTGCTAGATGAACGAACGTCTCTCCACTTGCTCAGTTCTGAGAGATAAGTGTGTGTGAAAGGCATCCTTCAACTAGATTGTGTGGAACACAAAGTTTCTTTTCAGTTGCAAACTCCATTCCATACATATATATGGGGAGGTACTAGCTCCAACTCGGTTTGACAGTGAAAACTGCAGGAACTTCAAACCGGCCCTAGGAAACAGACTGAGAAAGCAGAGAAAAAGTGTCTCCTGCAACCCGTTCCCTTGGTGCTAGATGAACGAACGTCTCTCCACTTGCTCAGTTCCGAGAGAGAAGTGTGTGTGAAAGCCGTCCTTCAACTAGCTTGTTGGGAACACAAAGTTTCTTTTCAGTTGCAAACTCCATTCCAAAAATATATATGGGGAGGTAGAAGCTCCAACTCTGTTTGACACTGAAAATTGCAGGAACTTCAAACCGGCACTAGGAAACAGACTGAGAAAGCAGAGAAAAAGTGTCTCCTGCAACCCGTTCCCTTGGTGCTAGATGAACGAAAGTCTCTCCACTTGCTCAGTTCTGAGAGATAAGTGTGTGTGAAAGCCGCTCTTCACCTAGCTTGTTGGGAACACAAAGTTTCTTTTCAGTTGCAAACTCCATTCCATACATATATATGGGGAGGTACAAGCTCCAACTCGGTTTGACAGTGAAAACTGTAGGAACTTCAAACCGGCACTAGGAAACACACTGAGAAAGCAGAGAAAATGTGTCTCCTGCAACCCGTTCCATTGGTGCTAGATGAACGAACGTCTCTCCACTTGCTCAGTTCCGAGAGATATGTGTGTGTGAAAGCCGTCCTTCACCTAGCTTGTTGGGAACACAAAGTTTCTTTTCAGTTGCAAATTCCATTCCATACATATATATGGGGAGGTTGAAGCTCCAACACGGTTTTACAGTGAAAACTGCAGGAACTTCAAACCGGCAGTAGGAAACAGACTGAGAAAGCAGAGAAAAATTGACTCCTGCAACCCGTTCCCTTGGTGCTAGATGAACGAAAGTCTCTCCACTTGCTCAGTTCTGAGAGACAAGTGTGTGTGAAAGCCGTCCTTCACCTAGCTTGTTGGGAACACAAAGTTTCTTTTCAGTTGCAAACTCCATTCCATACATATATATGGGGAGGTACTAGCTCCAACTCGGTTTGACAGTGAAAACTGCAGGAACTTCAAACCGGCACTAGGAAACAGACTGAGAATGCAGAGAAATAGTGTCTCCTGCAACCCGTTCCCTTGGTGCTAGATGAACGAACGTCTCTCCACTTGCACAGTTCTGAGAGATAAGTGTGTGTGAAAGCCATCCTTCAACTAGATTGTGTGGAACACAAAGTTTCTTTTCAGTTGCAAACTCCATTCCATACATATATATGGGGAGGTACTAGCTCCAACTCGGTTTGACAGTGGAAACTGCAGGAACTTCAAACCGGCCCTAGGAAACAGACTGAGAAAGCAGAGAAAAAGTGTCTCCTGCAACCCGTTCCATTGGTGCTAGATGAACGAACGTCTCTACACTTGCTCAGTTCTGAGAGATAAGTGTGTGTGAAAGCCGTCCTTCACCTAGCTTGTTGGAAACACAAAGTTTCTTTTCAGTTGCAAACTCCATTCCATACATATATATGGGGAGGTACTAGCTCCAACTCGGTTTGACAGTGAAAACTGCAGAAACTTCAAACCGGCACTAGGAATCAGACTGAGAAAGCAGAGAAAAAGTTTCTCCTGCAACCCGTTCCCTTGGTGCTAGATGAACGAACGTCTCTCCACTTGCTCAGTTCTGAGAGATAAGTGTGTGTGAAAGGCGTCCTTCACCTAGCTTGTTGGGAACACAAAGTTTCTTTTCAGTTGCAAACTCCATTCCATACATATATAAGGGGAGGTACAAGCTCCAACTCGATTTTACAGTGAAAACTGCAGGAACTTCAAACCGGCCCTAGGAAACAGACTGAGAAAGCAGAGAAAAAGTGTCTCCTGCAACCCGTTCCCTTGGTGCTAGATGAACGAACGTCTCTCCACTTGCTAAGTTCTGAGAGATAAGTGTGTGTGAAAGCCGTCCTTCACCTAGCTTGTTGGGAACACAAAGCTTCTTTTCAGTTGCAAACTCCATTCCATACATATATAAGGGGAGGTACAAGCTCCAACTCGGTTTGACAGTGAAAACTGCAGGAACTTCAAACCGGCACTAGGAAACAGACTGAGAAAGCTCAGAAAAAGTGTCTCCTGCAACCCGTTCCCTTGGTGCTAGATGAACGAATGTTTCTCCACTTGCTCAGTTCCGAGAGATAAGTGTGTGTGAAAGCCGTCCTTCACCTAGCTTGTTGGGAACAGAAAGTTTCTTTTCAGTTGCAAACTCCATTCCATACATATATATGGGGAGGTTAAAGCTCCAACTCGGTTTTACAGTGAAAAATGCTGGAACTTCAAAACGGCACTAGGAAACAGACTGAGAAAGCAGAGAAAAAGTGTCTCCTGCAACCCGTTCCCTTGGTGCTAGATGAACGAACTTCTCTCCACTTGCTCAGTTCCGAGAGAGAATTGTGTGTGAAAGCCGTCCTTCAACTAGCTTGTTGGGAACACAAAGTTTCTTTTCAGTTGCAAACTCCATTCCAAACATATATATGGGGAGGTAGAAACTCCAACTCTGTTTGACACTGAAAATTGCAGGAACTTCAAACCGGCACTAGGAAACAGACTGAGAAAGCAGAGAAAAAGTGTCTCCTGCAACCCGTTCCCTTGGTGCTAGATGAACGAAAGTCTCTCCACTTGCTCAGTTCTGAGAGATAAGTGTGTGTGAAAGCCGTCCTTCACCTAGCTTGTTGGGAACACAAAGTTTCTTTTCAGTTGCAAACTCCATTCCATACATATATATGGGGAGGTACAAGCTCCAACTTGATTTGACAGTGAAAACTGCAGGAACTTCAAACCGGCACTAGGAAACACACTGAGAAAGCAGAGAAAATGTGTCTCCTGCAACCCGTTCCCTTGGTGCTAGATGAACGAACGTCTCTCCACTTGCTCAGTTCCGAGAGATATGTGTGTGTGAAAGCCGTCCTTCACCTAGCTTGTTGGGAACACAAAGTTTCTTTTCAGTTGCAAATTCCATTCCATACATATATATGGGGAGGTTCAAGCTCCAACTCGGTTTTACAGTGAAAACTGCAGGAACTTCAAACCGGCAGTAGGAAACAGACTGAGAAAGCAGAGAAAAAGTGACTCCTGCAACCCGTTCCCTTGGTGCTAGATGAACGAACGTCTCTCCACTTGCTCAGTTCCGAGAGATATGTGTGTGTGAAAGCCGTCCTTCACCTAGCTTGTTGGGAACACAAAGTTTCTTTTCAGTTGCAAATTCCATTCCATACATATATATGGGGAGGTTCAAGCTCCAACTCGGTTTTACAGTGAAAACTGCAGGAACTTCAAACCGGCAGTAGGAAACAGACTGAGAAAGCAGAGAAAAAGTGACTCCTGCAACCCGTTCCCTTGGTGCTAGATGAACGAACGTCTCTCCACTTGCTCAGTTCTGAGAGACAAGTGTGTGTGAAAGCCGTCCTTCACCTAGCTTGTTGGGAACACAAAGTTTCTTTTCAGTTGCAAACTCCATTCCATACATATATATGGGGAGGTACTAGCTCCAACTCGGTTTGACAGTGAAAACTGCAGGAACTTCAAACCGGCACTAGGAAACAGACTGAGAAAGCAGAGAAAAAGTGTCTCCTGCAACCCGTTCCCTTGGTGCTAGATGAACGAACGTCTCTCCACTTGCTCAGTTCTGAGAGATAAGTGTGTGTGAAAGCCGTCCTTCACCGAGCTTGTTGGGAACACAAAGTTTCTTTTCAGTTGCAAACTCAATTCCATACATATATATGGGTAGGTACAAGCTAAAACTCGGTTTTACAGTGAAAACTGCAGGAACATCAAACCGGCCCTAGGAAACAGACTGAGAAAGAAGAGAAAAAGTTTCTCCTGCAACCCGATCCCTTGGTGCTAGATGAACGAACGTCTCTTCACTTGCTCAGTTCTGAGAGATAAGTGTGTGTGAAAGCCGTCCTTCACCTAGCTTGTTGGGAACACAAAGGTTCTTTTCAGTTGCAAACTCCATTCCATACTTATATATGGGGAGGTTCAAGCTCCAACTCGTTTTTACAGTGAAAACTGCAGGAACTTCAAACCGGCACTAGGAAACAGACTGAGAAAGCAGAGAAAAAGTGTCTCCTGCAACCCGTTCCCTTGGTGCTAGATGAACGAACGTCTCTCCACTTGCTCAGTTCTGAGAGATAAGGGTGTTTGAAAGCCACACTTCATCCTAGCTTGTTGGGAACACAAAGTTTCTTTTCAGTTGCAAACTCCATTCAATACATATATATGGGGAGGTAATAGCTCCAACTCGGTTTGACAGTGAAAACTGCAGGAACTTCAAACCGGCACTAGGAAAGAGACTGAGAAAGCAGAGAAAATGTGTCTCCTGCAACCCGTTCCCTTGGTGCTAGATGAACGAACGTCTCTCCACTTGCTCAGTTCTGAGAGATAAGTGTGTGTGAAAGCCATCCTTCAACTAGATTGTGTGGAACACAAAGTTACTTTTCAGTTGCAAACTCCATTCCATACATATATATGGGGAGGTACTAGCTCCAACTCGGTTTGACAGTGAAAACTGCAGGAACTTCAAATCGGCCCTAGGAAACAGACTGAGAAAGCAGAGAAAAAGTGTCTCCTGCAACCCGTTCCCTTGGTGCTAGATGAACGAACGTCTCTCCACTTGCTCAGTTCCGAGAGAGAAGTGTGTGTGAAAGCCGTCCTTCAACTAGCTTGTTGGGAACACAAAGTTTCTTTTCAGTTGCAAACTCCATTCCAAACATATATATGGGGAGGTAGAAGCTCCAACTCTGTTTGACACTGAAAATTGCAGGAACTTCAAACCGGCACTAGGAAACAGACTGAGAAAGCAGAGAAAAAGTGTCTCCTGCAACCCGTTCCCTTGGTGCTAGATGAACGAAAGTCTCTCCACTTGCTCAGTTCTGAGAGGTAAGTGTGTGTGAAAGCCGCTCTTCACCTAGCTTGTTGGGAACACAAAGTTTCTTTTCAGTTGCAAACTCCATTCCATACATATATATGGGGAGGTACAAGCTCCAACTCGGTTTGACAGTGAAAACTGCAGGAACTTCAAACCGGCACTAGGAAACAGACTGAGAATGCAGAGAAAATGTGTCTCCTGCAACCCGTTCCATTGGTGCTAGATGAACGAACGTCTCGCCACTTGCTCAGTTCCGAGAGATATGTGTGTGTGAAAGCCGTCCTTCACCTAGCTTGTTGGGAACACAAAGTTTCTTTTCAGTTGCAAATTCCATTCCATACATATATATGGGGAGGTTCAAGCTCCAACTCGGTTTTACAGTGAAAAATGCAGGAACTTCAAACCGGCAGTAGAAACAGACTGAGAAAGCAGAGAAAAAGTGACTCCTGCAACCCGTTCCCTTGGTGCTAGATGAACGAACGTCTCTCCACTTGCTCAGTTCTGAGAGACAAGTGTGTGTGAAAGCCGTCCTTCACCTAGCTTGTTGGGAACACAAAGTTTCTTTTCAGTTGCAAACTCCATTCCATACATATATATGGGGAGGTACTAGCTCCAACTCGGTTTGACAGTGAAAACTGCAGGAACTTCAAACCGGCACTAGGAAACAGACCGAGATAGCAGAGAAAAAGTGTCTCCTGCAACCCGTTCCCTTGGTGCTAGATGAACGAACGTCTCTCCACTTGCTCAGTTCTGAGAGATAAGTGTGTGTGAAAGCCGTCCTTCACCTAGCTTGTTGGGAACACAAAGTTTCTTTTCAGTTGCCAACTCCATTCCATACATATATATGGGGAGGTACTAGCTCCAACTCGGTTTGACAGTGAAAACTGCAGAAACTTCAAACCGGCACTAGGAATCAGACTGAGAAAGCAGAGAAAAAGTTTCTCCTGCAACCCGTTCCGTTGGTGCTAGATGAACGAACGTCTCTCCACTTGCTCAGTTCTGAGAGATAAGTGTGTGTGAAAGCCGTCCTTCACCTAGCTTGTTGGGAACACAAAGTTTCTTTTCAGTTGCAAACTCCATTCCATACATATATAAGGGGAGGTACAAGCTCCAACTCGGTTTTACAGTGAAAACTGCAGGAACTTCAAACCGGCCCTAGGAAACAGACTGAGAAAGCAGAGAAAAAGTGTCTCCTGCAACCCGTTCCCTTGGTGCTAGATGAACGAACGTCTCTCCACTTGCTAAGTTCTGAGAGATAAGTGTGTGTGAAAGCCGTCCTTCACCTAGCTTGTTGGGAACACAAAGCTTCTTTTCAGTTGCAAACTCCATTCCATACATATATATGGGGAAGTACAAGCTCCAACTCGGTTTGACAGTGAAAACTGCAGGAACTTCAAACCGGCACTAGGAAACAGACTGAGAAAGCTCAGAAAAAGTGTCTCCTGCAACCCGTTCCCTTGGTGCTAGATGAACGAACGTTTCTCCACTTGCTCAGTTCCGAGAGATAAGTGTGTGTGAAAGCCGTCCTTCAACTAGCTTGTTGGGAACACAAAGTTTCTTTTCAGTTGCAAACTCCATTCCATACATATATATGGGGAGGTTAAAGCTCCAACTCGGTTTTACAGTGAAAAATGCTGGAACTTCAAAACGGCACTAGGAAACAGACTGAGAAAGCAGAGAAAAAGTGTCTCCTGCAACCCGTTCCCTTGGTGCTAGATGAACGAACGTCTCTCCACTTGCTCAGTTCCGAGAGAGAATTGTGTGTGAAAGCCGTCCTTCAACTAGCTTGTTGGGAACACAAAGTTTCTTTTCAGTTGCAAACTCCATTCCAAACATATATATGGGGAGGTAGAAGCTCCAACTCTGTTTGACACTGAAAATTGCAGGAACTTCAAACCGGCACTAGGAAACAGACTGAGAAAGCAGAGAAAAAGTGTCTCCTGCAACCCGTTCCCTTGGTGCTAGATGAACGAAAGTCTCTCCACTTGCTCAGTTCTGAGAGATAAGTGTGTGTGAAAGCCGTCCTTCACCTAGCTTGTTGGGAACACAAAGTTTCTTTTCAGGTGCAAACTCCATTCCATACATATATATGGGGAGGTACAAGCTCCAACTTGGTTTGACAGTGAAAACTGCAGGAACTTCAAACCGGCACTAGGAAACACACTGAGAAAGCAGAGAAAATGTGTCTCCTGCAACCCGTTCCCTTGGTGCTAGATGAACGAACGTCTCTCCACTTGCTCAGTTCCGAGAGATATGTGTGTGTGAAAGCCGTCCTTCACCTAGCTTGTTGGGAACACAAAGTTTCTTTTCAGTTGCAAATTCCATTCCATACATATATATGGGGAGGTTCAAGCTCCAACTCGGTTTTACAGTGAAAACTGCAGGAACTTCAAACCGGCCCTAGGAAACAGACTGAGAAAGCAGAGAAAAAGTGACTCCTGCAACCCGTTCCCTTGGTGCTAGATGAACGAACGTCTCTCCACTTGCTCAGTTCTGAGAGACAAGTGTGTGTGAAAGCCGTCCTTCAACTAGCTTGTTGGGAACACAAAGTTTCTTTTCAGTTGCAAACTCCATTCCATACATATATATGGGGAGGTACTAGCTCCAACTCGGTTTGACAGTGAAAACTGCAGGAACTTCAAACCGGCACTAGGAAACAGACTGAGAAAGCAGAGAAAAAGTGTCTCCTGCAACACGTTCCCTTGGTGCTAGATGAACGAATGTCTCTCCACTTGCTCAGTTCTGAGAGATAAGTGTGTGTGAAAGCCGTCCTTCACCTAGCTTGTTGGGAACACAAAGTTTCTTTTCAGTTGCAAACTCAATTCCATACATATATATGGGTAGGTACAAGCTAAAACTCGGTTTTACAGTGAAAACTGCAGGAACATCAAACCGGCCCTAGGAAACAGACTGAGAAAGAAGAGAAAAAGTTTCTCCTGCAACCCGATCCCTTGGTGCTAGATGAACGAACGTCTCTCCACTTGCTCAGTTCTGAGAGATAAGTGTGTGTGAAAGCCGTCCTTCACATAGCTTGTTGGGAACACAAAGGTTCTTTTCAGTTGCATACTCCATTCCATACTTATATATGGGGAGGTTCAAGCTCCAACTCGTTTTTACAGTGAAAAATGCAGGAACTTCAAACCGGCACTAGGAAACAGACTGAGAAAGCAGAGAAAAAGTGTCTCCTGCAACCCGTTCCCTTGGTGCTAGATGAACGAACGTCTCTCCACTTGCTCAGTTCTGAGAGATAAGGGTGTTTGAAAGCCACACTTCATCCTAGCTTGTTGGGAACACAAAGTTTCTTTTCAGTTGCAAACTCCATTCAATACATATATATGGGGAGGTACTAGCTCCAACTCTGTTTGACACTGAAAACTGCAGGAACTTCAAACCGGCACTAGGAAAGAGACTGAGAAAGCAGAGTAAAAGTGTCTCCTGCAACCCGTTCCCTTGGTGCTAGATGAACGAACGTCTCTCCACTTGCTCAGTTCTGAGAGATAAGTGTGTGTGAAAGCCGTCCTTCAACAAGCTTGTTGGGAACACAAAGTTTCTTTTCAGTTGCAAACTCCATTCCAAACATATATATGGGGAGGTAGAAGCTCCAACTCTGTTTGACACTGAAAATTGCAGGAACTTCAAACCGGCACTAGGAAACAGACTGAGAAAGCAGAGAAAAAGTGTCTCCTGCAACCCGTTCCCTTGGTGCTAGATGAACGAACGTCTCTCCACTTGCTCAGTTCTGAGAGACAAGTGTGTGTGAAAGCCGTCCTTCACCTAGCTTGTTGGGAACACAAAGTTTCTTTTCAGTTGCAAACTCCATTCCATACATATATATGGGGAGGTACTAGCTCCAACTCGGTTTGACAGTGAAAACTGCAGGAACTTCAAACCGGCACTAGGAAACAGACTGAGATAGCAGAGAAAAAGTGTCTCCTGCAACCCGTTCCCTTGGTGCTAGATGAACGAACGTCTCTCCACTTGCTCAGTTCTGAGAGATAAGTGTGTGTGAAAGCCGTCCTTCACCTAGCTTGTTGGGAACACAAAGTTTCTTTTCAGTTGCAAACTCCATTCCATACATATATATGTGGAGGTACAAGCTCCAACTCTGTTTTACAGTGAAAACTGCAGGAACTTCAAACCGGCCCTATTAAACAGACTGAGAAAACAGAGAAAAAGTGTCTCCTGCAACCCGTTCCCTTTGTGCTAGATGAACGAATGTCTCTCCACTTGCTCAGTTCTGAGAGATAAGGGTGTTTGAAAGCCACACTTCATCCTAGCTTGTTGGGAACACAAAGTTTCTTTTCAGTTGCAAACTCCATTCTATACATATATATGGGGAGGTACTAGCTCCAACTCGGTTTGACAGTGAAAACTGCAGGAACTTCAAACCGGCACTAGGAAAGAGACTTAGAAAGCAGAGAAAAAGTTTCTCCTGCAACCCGTTCCCTTGGTGCTAGATGAACGAACGTCTCTCCACTTGCTCAGTTCTGAGAGATAAGTGTGTGTGAAAGCCGTCCTTCACCAAGCTTTTTGGGAACACAAAGTTTCTTTTCAGTTGCAAACTCCATTCCATACATATATAAGGGGAGGTACAAGCTCCAACTCGGTTTTACAGTGAAAACTGCAGGAACTTCAAACCGGCCCTAGGAAACAGACTGAGAAAGCAGAGAAAAAGTGTCTCCTGCAACCCGTTCCCTTGGTGCTAGATGAACGAACGTCTCTCCACTTGCTAAGTTCTGAGAGATAAGTGTGTGTGAAAGCCGTCCTTCACCTAGCTTGTTGGGAACACAAAGCTTCTTTTCAGTTGCAAACTCCATTCCATACATATATATGGGGAGGTTCAAGCTCCAACTCGTTTTTACAGTGAAAACTGCAGGAACTTCAAACCGGCACTAGGAAAGAGACTGAGAAAGCAGAGAAAAAGTGTCTCCTGCAACCCGTTCCCTTGGTGCTAGATGAACGAACGTCTCTCCACTTGCTCAGTTCTGAGAGATAAGGGTGTTTGAAAGCCACACTTCATCCTAGCTTGTTGGGAACACAAAGTTTCTTTTCAGTTGCAAACTCCATTCAATACATATATATGGGGAGGTACTAGCTCCAACTCGGTTTGACAGTGAAAACTGCAGGAACTTCAAACCGGCCCTAGGAAACAGACTGAGAAAGCAGAGAAAAAGTGTCTCCTGCAACCCGTTCCCTTGGTGCTAGATGAACGAACGTCTCTCCACCTGCTCAGTTCTTAGAGATAAGTGTGTGTGAAAGCCTCTCTTCACCTAGCTTGTTGGGAACACAAAGTTTCTTTTCAGTTGCAAACTCCATTCCATACATATATATGGGGAGGTACAAGCTCCAACTCTGTTTGACAGTGAAAACTGCAGGAACTTCAAACTGGCACTAGTAAATAGACTGAGAAAGCTGAGAAAAAGTGTCTCCTGCAACCCGTTCCCTTGGTGCGAGATGAACGAACCTTTCTCCACTTACTCAGTTCCGAGAGATAAGTGTGTGTGAAAGCCGTCCTTCACCTAGCTTGTTGGGAACACAAAGTTTCTTTTCAGTTGCAAACTCCATTCCATACATATATATGGGGAGGTTCAAGCTCCAACTCGGTTTTACAGTGAAAACTGCTGGAACTTCAAAACGGCACTAGGAAACAGACTGAGAAAGCAGAGAAAAAGTGTCTCCTGCAACCCGTTCCCTTGGTGCTAGATGAACGAACGTCTCTCCACTTGCTCAGTTCCGAGAGAGAAGTGTGTGTGAAAGCCGTCCTTCAACTAGCTTGTTGGGAACACAAAGTTTCTTTTCAGTTGCAAACTCCATTCCATACATATATATGGGGAGGTAAAAGCTCCAACTCTGTTTGACACTGAAAATTGCAGGAACTTCAAACCGGCACTAGGAAACAGACTGAGAAAGCAGAGAAAAAGTGTCTCCTGCAACCCGTTCCATTGGTGCTAGATGAACGAACGTCTCTCCAATTGCTCAGTTCTGAGAGATAAGTGTGTGTGAAAGCCGCTCTTCACCTAGCTTGTTGGGAACACAAAGTTTTTTTTTCAGTTGCAAACTCCATTCCATACATATATAAGGGGAGGTACAAGCTCCAACTCGATTTTACAGTTAAAACTGCAGGAACTTCAAACCGGCACTAGGAAACACACTGAGAAAGCAGAGAAAATGTGTCTCCTGCAACCCGTTCCCTTGGTGCTAGATGAACGAACGTCTCTCCACTTGCTCAGTTCCGAGAGATAAGTGTGTGTGAAAGCCGTCCTTCACCTAGCTTGTTGGGAACACAAAGTTTCTTTTCAGTTGCAAATTCCATTCCATACATATATATGGGGAGGTTCAAGCTCCAACTCGGTTTTACCGTGAAAACTGCAGGAACTTCAAACCGGCAGTAGGAAACAGACTGAGAAAGCAGAGAAAAAGTGACTCCTGCAACCCGTTCCCTTGGTGCTAGATGAACGAACGTCTCTCCACTTGCTCAGTTCTGAGAGACAAGTGTGTGTGAAAGCCGTCCTTCAACTAGCTTGTTGGGAACACAAAGTTTCTTTTCAGTTGCAAACTCCATTCCATACATATATAAGGGGAGGTACAAGCTCCAACTCGATTTTACAGTTAAAACTGCAGGAACTTCAAACCGGCACTAGGAAACACACTGAGAAAGCAGAGAAAATGTGTCTCCTGCAACCCGTTCCCTTGGTGCTAGATGAACGAACGTCTCTCCACTTGCTCAGTTCCGAGAGATAAGTGTGTGTGAAAGCCGTCCTTCACCTAGCTTGTTGGGAACACAAAGTTTCTTTTCAGTTGCAAATTCCATTCCATACATATATATGGGGAGGTTCAAGCTCCAACTCGGTTTTACCGTGAAAACTGCAGGAACTTCAAACCGGCAGTAGGAAACAGACTGAGAAAGCAGAGAAAAAGTGACTCCTGCAACCCGTTCCCTTGGTGCTAGATGAACGAACGTCTCTCCACTTGCTCAGTTCTGAGAGACAAGTGTGTGTGAAAGCCGTCCTTCACCTAGCTTGTTGGGAACACAAAGTTTCTTTTCAGTTGCAAACTCCATTCCATACATATATATGGGGAGGTACAAGCTCCAACTCGGTTTGACAGTGAAAACTGCAGGAGCTTCAAACCGGCCCTAGGAAATAGACTGAGAAAGCAGAGAAAAAGTGTCTCCTGCAACCCGTTCCCTTGGTGCTAGATGAACGAACGTCTCTCCACTTGCTCAGTTCTGAGAGATAAGGGTGTTTGAAAGCCACACTTCATCCTAGCTTGTTGGGAACACAAAGTTTCTTTTCAGTTGCAAACTCCATTCAATACATATATATGGGTAGGTACTAGATCCAACTCGGTTTGACAGTGAAAACTGCAGGAACTTCAAACCGGCCCTAGGAAACAGACTGAGAAAGCAGAGAAAAAGTGTCTCCTGCAACCCGTTCCCTTGGTGCTAGATGAACGAACGTCTCTCCACCTGCTCAGTTCTTAGAGATAAGTGTGTGTGAAAGCCTCTCTTCACCTAGCTTGTTGGGAACACAAAGTTTCTTTTCAGTTGCAAACTCCATTCCATACATATATATGGGGAGGTACAAGCTCCAACTCTGTTTGACAGTGAAAACTGCAGGAACTTCAAACTGGCACTAGTAAATAGACTGAGAAAGCTGAGAAAAAGTGTCTCCTGCAACCCGTTCCCTTGGTGCTAGATGAACGAACGTTTCTCCACTTGCTAAGTTCCGAGAGATAAGTGTGTGTGAAAGCCGTCCTTCAGCTATCTTGTTGGGAACACAAAGTTTCTTTTCAGTTGCAAACTCCATTCCATACATATATATGGGGAGGTTCAAGCTCCAACTCGGTTTTACAGTGAAAACTGCTGGAACTTCAAAACGGCACTAGGAAACAGACTGAGAAAGCAGAGAAAAAGTGTCTCCTGCCACCCGTTCCCTTGGTGCTAGATGAACGAACGTCTCTCCACTTGCTCAGTTCCGAGAGAGAAGTGTGTGTGAAAGCCGTCCTTCAACTAGCTTGTTGGGAACACAAAGTTTCTTTTCAGTTGCAAACTCCATTCCATACATATATATGGGGAGGTAAAAGCTCCAACTCTGTTTGACACTGAAAATTGCAGGAACTTCAAACCGGCACTAGGAAACAGACTGAGAAAGCAGAGAAAAAGTGTCTCCTGCAACCCGTTCCCTTGGTGCTAGATGAACGAACGTCTCTCCAATTGCTCAGTTCTGAGAGATAAGTGTGTGTGAAAGCCGCTCTTCACCTAGCTTGTTGGGAACACAAAGTTTCTTTTCAGTTGCAAACTCCATTCCATACATATATAAGGGGAGGTACAAGCTCCAACTCGATTTTACAGTTAAAACTGCAGGAATTTCAAACCGGCACTAGGAAACACACTGAGAAAGCAGAGAAAATGTGTCTCCTGCAACCCGTTCCCTTGGTGCTAGATGAACGAACGTCTCTCCACTTGCTCAGTTCCGAGAGATAAGTGTGTGTGAAAGCCGTCCTTCACCTAGCTTGTTGGGAACACAAAGTTTCTTTTCAGTTGCAAATTCCATTCCATACATATATATGGGGAGGTTCAAGCTCCAACTCGGTTTTACCGTGAAAACTGCAGGAACTTCAAACCGGCAGTAGGAAACAGACTGAGAAAGCAGAGAAAAAGTGACTCCTGCAACCCGTTCCCTTGGTGCTAGATGAACAAACGTCTCTCCACTTGCTCAGTTCTGAGAGACAAGTGTGTGTGAAAGCCGTCCTTCACCTAGCTTGTTGGGAACACAAAGTTTCTTTTCAGTTGCAAACTCCATTCCATACATATATATGGGGAGGTACAAGCTCCAACTCGGTTTGACAGTGAAAACTGCAGGAACTTCAAACCGGCCCTAGGAAACAGACTGAGAAAGCAGAGAAAAAGTTTCTCCTGCAACCCGTTCCCTTGGTGCTAGATGAACGAACGTCTCTCCACTTGCTCAGTTCCGAGAGATAAGTGTGTGTGAAAGCCGTCCTTCACCTAGCTTGTTGGGAACACAAAGTTTCTTTTCAGTTGCAAACTCCATTCCATACATATATATGGGGAGGTACAAGCTCCAACTCGGTTTTACAGTGAAAACTGCAGGAACTTCAAACCGGCACTAGGAAACAGACTGAGAAAGCAGAGAAAAAGTGTCTCCTGCAACCCGTTCCCTTGGTGCTAGATGAACGAACGTCTCTCCACTTGCTCAGTTCTGAGAGATAAGTGTGTGTGAAAGCCGCTCTTCACCTAGCTTGTTTGGAACACAAAGTTTCTTTTCAGTTGCAAACTCCATTCCATACATATATATGGGGAGGTACAAGCTCCAACTCGATTTTACAGTGAAAACTGCAGGAACTTCAAACCGGCACTAGGAAACAGACTGAGAAAGGAGAGAAAATGTGTCTCCTGCAACCCGTTCCCTTGGTGCTAGATGAACGAACGTCTCTCCAATTGCTCAGTTTTGAGAGATAAGTGTGTGTGAAAGCCGCTCTTCACCTAGCTTGTTGGGAACACAAAGTTTCTTTTCAGTTGCAAACTCCATTCCATACATATATATGGGGAGGTACAAGCTCCAACTCGATTTTACAGTTAAAACTGCAGGAACTTCAAACCGGCACTAGGAAACACACTGAGAAAGCAGAGAAAATGTGTCTCCTGCAACCCGTTCCCTTGGTGCTAGATGAACGAACGTCTCTCCACTTGCTCAGTTCCGAGAGATAAGTGTGTGTGAAAGCCGTCCTTCACCTAGCTTGTTGGGAACACAAAGTTTCTTTTCAGTTGCAAACTCCATTCCATACATATATATGGGGAGGTACAAGCTCCAACTCGGTTTTACAGTGAAAACTGCAGGAACTTCAAACCGGCACTAGGAAACAGACTGAGAAAGCAGAGAAAAAGTGTCTCCTGCAAACCGTTCCCTTGGTGCTAGATGAACGAACGTCTCTCCACTAGCTCAGTTCTGAGAGATAAGTGTGTGTGAAAGACGCTCTTCACCTAGCTTGTTTGGAACACAAAGTTTCTTTTCAGTTGCAAACTCCATTCCATACATATATATGGGGAGGTACAAGCTCCAACTCGATTTTACAGTGAAAACTGCAGGAACTTCAAACCGGCACTAGGAAACAGACTGAGAAAGCAGAGAAAAAGTGTCTCCTGCAACCCGTTCCCTTGGTGCTAGATGAACGAACATCTCTCCACTTGCTCAGTTCCGAGAGATAAGTGTGTGTGAAAGCCGTCCTTCACCTAGCTTGTTGGGAACACAAAGTTTCTTTTCAGTTGCAAACTCCATTCCATACATATATATGGGGAGGTAGAAGCTCCAACACGGTTTGACAGTGAAAACTGCAGGAACTTCAAACCGGCACTAGGAAAAAGACTGAGAAAGCAGAGAAAAAGTGTCTCCTGCAACCCGTTCCCTTGGTGATAGATGAACGAACGTCTCTCCACTTGCTCAGTTCCGAGAGATAAGTGTGTGTGAAAGCCGTCCTTCACCTAGCTTGTTGGGAACACAAAGTTTCTTTTCAGTTGCAAACTCCATTCCATACATATATATGGGGAGGTACAAGCTCCAACTCGGTTTTACAGTGAAAACTGCAGGAACTTCAAACCGGCACTAGGAAACAGACTGAGAAAGCAGAGAAAAAGTGTCTCCTGCAACCCGTTCCCTTGGTGCTAGATGAACGAACGTCTCTCCACTTGCTCAGTTCTGAGAGATAAGTGTGTGTGAAAGCCGCTCTTCACCTAGCTTGTTGGGAACACAAAGTTTCTTTTCAGTTGCAAACTCCATTCCATACATATATATGGGGAGGTACAAGCTCCAACTCGATTTTACAGTGAAAACTGCAGGAACTTCAAACCGGCACTAGGAAACAGACTGAGAAAGCAGAGAAAATGTGTCTCCTGCAACCCGTTCCCTTGGTGCTAGATGAACGAACGTCTCTCCACTTGCTCAGTTCCGAGAGATATGTGTGTGTGAAAGCCGTCCTTCACCTAGCTTGTTGGGAACACAAAGTTTCTTTTCAGTTGCAAATTCCATTCCATACATATATATGGGGAGGTTCAAGCTCCAACTCGGTTTTACAGTTAAAATTGCAGGAACTTCAAACCGGCAGTAGGAAACAGACTGAGAAAGCAGAGAAAAAGTGACTCCTTCAACCCGTTCCCTTGGTGCTAGATGAACGAACGTCTCTCCACTTGCTCAGTTCTGAGAGACAAGTGTGTGTGAAAGCCGTCCTTCACCTAGCTTGTTGGGAACACAAAGTTTCTTTTCAGTTGCAAACTCCATTCCATACATATATATGGGGAGGTACAAGCTCCAACTCGGTTTGACAGTGAAAACTGCAGGAACTTCAAACCGGCCCTAGGAAACAGACTGAGAAAGCAGAGAAAAAGTTTCTCCTGCAACCCGATCCCTTGGTGCTAGATGAACGAACGTCTCTCCACTTGCTCAGTTCTGAGAGATAAGTGTGTGTGAAAGCCGTCCTTCAACTAGCTTGTTGGGAACACAAAGTTTCTTTTCAGTTGCAAACTCCATTCCATACATATATATGGGGAGGTACAAGCTCCAACTCGGTTTTACAGTGAAAACTGCAGGAACTTCAAACCGGCACTAGGAAACAGACTGAGAAAGCAGAGAAATAGTGTCTCCACCAAAACGTTCCCTTGGTGCTAGATGAACGAACGTCTCTCCACTTGCTCAGTTCTGAGAGATAATTGTGTGTGAAAGCCGTCCTTCACCTAGCTTGTTGGGAACACAAAGTTTCTTTTCAGTTGCAAATTCCATTCCATACACATATATGGGGAGGTAAAAGTTCCAACACTGTTTGACACTGAAAACTGCAGGAACTTCAAACCGGCACTAGGAAACAGACTGAGAAAGCAGAGAAAAAGTGTCTCCTGCAACCCGTTCCCTTGGTGCTAGATGAACGAACGTCTCTCCACTTGCTCAGTTCCGAGAGATAAGTGTGTGTGAAAGCCGTCCTTAACCTAGCTTGTTGGGAACACAAAGTTTCTTTTCAGTTGCAAACTCCATTCCATACATATATATGGGGAGGTACAAGCTCCAACTAGATTTTACAGTGAAAACTGCAGGAACTTCAAACCGGCACTAGGAAACAGACTGAGAAAGCAGAGAAATAGTGTCCCCTGCAACCCGTTCCCTTGGTGCTAGATGAACGAACGTCTCTCCACTTGCTCAGTTCCGAGAGATAAGTGTGTGTGAAAGCCGTCCTTCACCTATCTTGTTGGGAACACAAAGTTTCTTTTCAGTTGCAAATTCCATTCCATACATATATATGGGGAGGTTCAAGCTCCAACTCGGTTTTACCGTGAAAACTGCAGGAACTTCAAACCGGCAGTAGGAAACAGACTGAGAAAGCAGAGAAAAAGTGTCTCCTGCAACCCGTTCCCTTGGTGCTAGATGAACGAACGTCTCTCCACCTGCTCAGTTCTGAGAGATAAGTGTGTGTGAAAGCCGTCCTTCACCTAGCTTGTTGGGAACACAAATTTCTTTTCAGTTGCAAACTCCATTCCATACATATATATGGGGAGGTACAAGCTCCAACTCGGTTTTACAGTGAAAACTGCAGGAACTTCAAACCGGCACTAGGAAACAGACTGAGAAAGCAGAGAAAAAGTTTCTCCTGCAACCCGATCCCTTGGTGCTAGATGAACGAACGTCTCTCCACTTGCTCAGTTCTGAGAGATAAGTGTGTGTGAAAGCCGTCCTTCAACTAGCTTGTTGGGAACACAAAGTTTCTTTTCAGTTGCAAACTCCATTCCATACATATATATGGGGAGGTTCAAGCTCCAACTCGGTTTTACAGTTAAAACTGCAGGAACTTCAAACCGGCACTAGGAAACAGACTGAGAATGCAGAGAAAAAGTGTCTCCTGCAACCCGTTCCCTTGGTGCTAGATGAACGAACGTCTCTCCACTTGCTCAGTTCTGAGAGATAAGTGTGTGTGAAAGCCGTCCTTCACCTAGCTTGTTGGGAACACAAAGTTTCTTTTCAGTTGCAAACTCCATTCCATAAATATATATGGGGAGGTAAAAGTTCCAACTCTGTTTGACACTGAAAACTGCAGGAACTTCAAAAAGGCACTAGGAAACAGACTGAGAAAGCAGAGAAAAAGTGTCTCCTGCAACCCGTTCCCTTGGTGCTAGATGAACGAACGTCTCTCCACTTGCTCAGTTCCGAGAGATAAGTGTGTGTGAAAGCCGTCCTTAACCTAGCTTGTTGGGAACACAAAGTTTCTTTTCAGTTGCAAACTCCATTCCATACATATATATGGGGAGGTACAAGCTCCAACTAGATTTTACAGTGAAAACTGCAGGAACTTCAAACCGGCACTAGGAAACAGACTGAGAAAGCAGAGAAATAGTGTCCCCTGCAACCCGTTCCCTTGGTGCTAGATGAACGAACGTCTCTCCACTTGCTCAGTTCCGAGAGATAAGTGTGTGTGAAAGCCGTCCTTCACCTATCTTGTTGGGAACACAAAGTTTCTTTTCAGTTGCAAATTCCATTCCATACATATATATGGGGAGGTTCAAGCTCCAACTCGGTTTTACCGTGAAAACTGCAGGAACTTCAAACCGGCAGTAGGAAACAGACTGAGAAAGCAGAGAAAAAGTGTCTCCTGCAACCCGTTCCCTTGGTGCTAGATGAACGAACGTCTCTCCACCTGCTCAGTTCTGAGAGATAAGTGTGTGTGAAAGCCGTCCTTCACCTAGCTTGTTGGGAACACAAATTTCTTTTCAGTTGCAAACTCCATTCCATACATATATATGGGGAGGTACAAGCTCCAACTCGGTTTTACAGTGAAAACTGCAGGAACTTCAAACCGGCACTAGGAAACAGACTGAGAAAGCAGAGAAAAAGTTTCTCCTGCAACCCGATCCCTTGGTGCTAGATGAACGAACGTCTCTCCACTTGCTCAGTTCTGAGAGATAAGTGTGTGTGAAAGCCGTCCTTCAACTAGCTTGTTGGGAACACAAAGTTTCTTTTCAGTTGCAAACTCCATTCCATACATATATATGGGGAGGTTCAAGCTCCAACTCGGTTTTACAGTTAAAACTGCAGGAACTTCAAACCGGCACTAGGAAACAGACTGAGAATGCAGAGAAAAAGTGTCTCCTGCAACCCGTTCCCTTGGTGCTAGATGAACGAACGTCTCTCCACTTGCTCAGTTCTGAGAGATAAGTGTGTGTGAAAGCCGTCCTTCACCTAGCTTGTTGGGAACACAAAGTTTCTTTTCAGTTGCAAACTCCATTCCATAAATATATATGGGGAGGTAAAAGTTCCAACTCTGTTTGACACTGAAAACTGCAGGAACTTCAAAAAGGCACTAGGAAACAGACTGAGAAAGCAGAGAAAAAGTGTCTCCTGCAACCCGTTCCCTTGGTGCTAGATGAACGAACGTCTCTCCACTTGCTCAGTTCTGAGAGATAAGTGTGTGTGAAAGCCGTCCTTCAGCTAACTTGTTGGGAACACAAAGTTTCTTTTCAGTTGCAAACTCCATTCCATACATATATATGGGGAGGTACTAGCTCCAACTCGGTTTGACAGTGAAAACTGCAGGAACTTCAAACCGGCACTAGGAAAGAGACTTAGAAAGCAGAGAAAAAGTTTCTCCTGCAACCCGTTCCCTTGGTGCTAGATGAACGAACGTCTCTCCACTTGCTCAGTTCTGAGAGATAAGTGTGTGTGAAAGCCGTCCTTCACCAAGCTTTTTGGGAACACAAAGTTTCTTTTCAGTTGCAAACTCCATTCCATACATATATAAGGGGAGGTACAAGCTCCAACTCGGTTTTACAGTGAAAACTGCAGGAACTTCAAACCGGCCCTAGGAAACAGACTGAGAAAGCAGAGAAAAAGTGTCTCCTGCAACCCGTTCCCTTGGTGCTAGATGAACGAACGTCTCTCCACTTGCTAAGTTCTGAGAGATAAGTGTGTGTGAAAGCCGTCCTTCACCTAGCTTGTTGGGAACACAAAGCTTCTTTTCAGTTGCAAACTCCATTCCATACATATATATGGGGAGGTTCAAGCTCCAACCCGTTTTTACAGTGAAAACTGCAGGAACTTCAAACCGGCACTAGGAAAGAGACTGAGAAAGCAGAGAAAAAGTGTCTCCTGCAACCCGTTCCCTTGGTGCTAGATGAACGAACGTCTCTCCACTTGCTCAGTTCTGAGAGATAAGGGTGTTTGAAAGCCACACTTCATCCTAGCTTGTTGGGAACACAAAGTTTCTTTTCAGTTGCAAACTCCATTCAATACATATATATGGGGAGGTACTAGCTCCAACTCGGTTTGACAGTGAAAACTGCAGGAACTTCAAACCGGCCCTAGGAAACAGACTGAGAAAGCAGAGAAAAAGTGTCTCCTGCAACCCGTTCCCTTGGTGCTAGATGAACGAACGTCTCTCCACCTGCTCAGTTCTTAGAGATAAGTGTGTGTGAAAGCCTCTCTTCACATAGCTTGTTGGGAACACAAAGTTTCTTTTCAGTTGCAAACTCCATTCCATACATATATATGGGGACGTACAAGCTCCAACTCTGTTTGACAGTGAAAACTGCAGGAACTTCAAACTGGCACTAGTAAATAGACTGAGAAAGCTGAGAAAAAGTGTCTCCTGCAACCCGTTCCCTTGGTGCTAGATGAACGAACCTTTCTCCACTTGCTCAGTTCCGAGAGATAAGTGTGTGTGAAAGCCGTCCTTCACCTAGCTTGTTGGGAACACAAAGTTTCTTTTCAGTTGCAAACTCCATTCCATACATATATATGGGGAGGTACAAGCTCCAACTCGATTTTACAGTGAAAACTGCAGGAACTTCAAACCGGCACTAGGAAACAGACTGAGAAAGCAGAGAAAATGTGTCTCCTGCAACCCGTTCCCTTGGTGCTAGATGAACGAACGTCTCTCCACTTGCTCAGTTCCGAGAGATAAGTGTGTGTGAAAGCCGTCCTTCACCTAGCTTGTTGGGAACACAAAGTTTCTTTTCAGTTGCAAATTCCATTCCATACACATATATGTGGAGGTAAAAGTTCCAACACTGTTTGACACTGAAAACTGCAGGAACTTCAAACCGGCACTAGGAAACAGACTGAGAAAGCAGAGAAAAAGTGTCTCCTGCAACCCGTTCCCTTGGTGCTAGATGAACGAACATCTCTCCACTTGCTCAGTTCCGAGAGATAAGTGTGTGTGAAAGCCGTCCTTCACCTAGCTTGTTGGGAACACAAAGATTCTTTTCAGTTGCAAACTCCATTCCATACATATATATGGGGAGGTAGATGCTCCAACACGGTTTGACAGTGAAAACTGCAGGAACTTCAAACCGGCACTAGGAAAAAGACTGAGAAAGCAGAGAAAAAGTGTCTCCTGCAACCCGTTCCCTTGGTGATAGATGAACGAACGTCTCTCCACTTGCTCAGTTCCGAGAGATAAGTGTGTGTGAAAGCCGTACTTCACCTAGCTTGTTGGGAACACAAAGTTTCTTTTCAGTTGCAAACTCCATTCCATACATATATATGGGGAGGTACAAGCTCCAACTCGGTTTTACAGTGAAAACTGCAGGAACTTCAAACCGGCACTAGGAAACAGACTGAGAAAGCAGAGAAAAAGTGTCTCCTGCAACCCGTTCCCTTGGTGCTAGATGAACGAACGTCTCTCCACTTGCTCAGTTCTGAGAGATAAGTGTGTGTGAAAGCCGCTCTTCACCTAGCTTGTTGGGAACACAAAGTTTCTTTTCAGTTGCAAACTCCATTCCATACATATATATGGGGAGGTACAAGCTCCAACTCGATTTTACAGTGAAAACTGCAGGAACTTCAAACCGGCACTAGGAAACAGACTGAGAATGCAGAGAAAATGTGTCTCCTGCAACCCGTTCCCTTGGTGCTAGATGAACGAACGTCTCTCCACTTGCTCAGTTCCGAGAGATATGTGTGTGTGAAAGCCGTCCTTCACCTAGCTTGTTGGGAACACAAAGTTTCTTTTCAGTTGCAAATTCCATTCCATACATATATATGGGGAGGTTCAAGCTCCAACTCGGTTTTACAGTTAAAACTGCAGGAACTTCAAACCGGCAGTAGGAAACAGACTGAGAAAGCAGAGAAAAAGTGACTCCTTCAACCCGTTCCCTTGGTGCTAGATGAACGAACGTCTCTCCACTTGCTCAGTTCTGAGAGACAAGTGTGTGTGAAAGCCGTCCTTCACCTAGCTTGTTGGGAACACAAAGTTTCTTTTCAGTTGCAAACTCCATTCCATACATATATATGGGGAGGTACAAGCTCCAACTCGGTTTGACAGTGAAAACTGCAGGAACTTCAAACCGGCCCTAGGAAACAGACTGAGAAAGCAGAGAAAAAGTTTCTCCTGCAACCCGATCCCTTGGTGCTAGATGAACGAACGTCTCTCCACTTGCTCAGTTCTGAGAGATAAGTGTGTGTGAAAGCCGTCCTTCAACTAGCTTGTTGGGAACACAAAGTTTCTTTTCAGTTGCAAACTCCATTCCATACATATATATGGGGAGGTACAAGCTCCAACTCGGTTTTACAGTGAAAACTGCAGGAACTTCAAACCGGCACTAGGAAACAGACTGAGAAAGCAGAGAAATAGTGTCTCCACCAACCCGTTCCCTTGGTGCTAGATGAACGAACGTCTCTCCACTTGCTCAGTTCTGAGAGATAATTGTGTGTGAAAGCCGTCCTTCACCTAGCTTGTTGGGAACACAAAGTTTCTTTTCAGTTGCAAATTCCATTCCATACACATATATGGGGAGGTAAAAGTTCCAACACTGTTTGACACTGAAAACTGCAGGAACTTCAAACCGGCACTAGGAAACAGACTGAGAAAGCAGAGAAAAAGTGTCTCCTGCAACCCGTTCCCTTGGTGCTAGATGAACGAACGTCTCTCCACTTGCTCAGTTCCGAGAGATAAGTGTGTGTGAAAGCCGTCCTTCACCTAGCTTGTTGGGAACACAAAGTTTCTTTTCAGTTGCAAACTCCATTCCATACATATATATGGGGAGGTACAAGCTCCAACTAGATTTTACAGTGAAAACTGCAGGAACTTCAAACCGGCACTAGGAAACAGACTGAGAAAGCAGAGAAATAGTGTCTCCTGCAACCCGTTCCCTTGGTGCTAGATGAACGAACGTCTCTCCACTTGCTCAGTTCCGAGAGATAAGTGTGTGTGAAAGCCGTCCTTCACCTATCTTGTTGGGAACACAAAGTTTCTTTTCAGTTGCAAATTCCATTCCATACATATATATGGGGAGGTTCAAGCTCCAACTCGGTTTTACCGTGAAAACTGCAGGAACTTCAAACCGGCAGTAGGAAACAGACTGAGAAAGCAGAGAAAAAGTGTCTCCTGCAACCCGTTCCCTTGGTGCTAGATGAACGAACGTCTCTCCACCTGCTCAGTTCTGAGAGATAAGTGTGTGTGAAAGCCGTCCTTCACCTAGCTTGTTGGGAACACAAATTTCTTTTCAGTTGCAAACTCCATTCCATACATATATATGGGGAGGTACAAGCTCCAACTCGGTTTTACAGTGAAAACTGCAGGAACTTCAAACCGGCACTAGGAAACAGACTGAGAAAGCAGAGAAAAAGTTTCTCCTGCAACCCGATCCCTTGGTGCTAGATGAACGAACGTCTCTCCACTTGCTCAGTTCTGAGAGATAAGTGTGTGTGAAAGCCGTCCTTCAACTAGCTTGTTGGGAACACAAAGTTTCTTTTCAGTTGCAAACTCCATTCCATACATATATATGGGGAGGTTCAAGCTCCAACTCGGTTTTACAGTTAAAACAGCAGGAACTTCAAACCGGCACTAGGAAACAGACTGAGAATGCAGAGAAAAAGTGTCTCCTGCAACCCGTTCCCTTGGTGCTAGATGAACGAACGTCTCTCCACTTGCTCAGTTCTGAGAGATAAGTGTGTGTGAAAGCCGTCCTTCACCTAGCTTGTTGGGAACACAAAGTTTCTTTTCAGTTGCAAACTCCATTCCATACATATATATGGGGAGGTAAAAGTTCCAACTCTGTTTGACACTGAAAACTGCAGGAACTTCAAAAAGGCACTAGGAAACAGACTGAGAAAGCAGAGAAAAAGTGTCTCCTGCAACCCGTTCCCTTGGTGCTAGATGAACGAACGTCTCTCCACTTGCTCAGTTCTGAGAGATAAGTGTGTGTGAAAGCCGTCCTTCAGCTAACTTGTTGGGAACACAAAGTTTCTTTTCAGTTGCAAACTCCATTCCATACATATATATGTGGAGGTACAAGCTCCAACTCTGTTTTACAGTGAAAACTGCAGGAACTTCAAACCGGCCCTATTAAACAGACTGAGAAATCAGAGAAAAAGTGTCTCCTGCAACCCGTTCCCTTTGTGCTAGATGAACGAACGTCTCTCCACTTGCTCAGTTCTGAGAGATAAGGGTGTTTGAAAGCCACACTTCATCCTAGCTTGTTGGGAACACAAAGTTTCTTTTCAGTTGCAAACTCCATTCAATACATATATATGGGGAGGTACTAGCTCCAACACGGTTTGACAGTGAAAACTGCAGGAACTTCAAACCGGCACTAGGAAAGAGACTTAGAAAGCAGAGAAAAAGTTTCTCCTGCAACCCGTTCCCTTGGTGCTAGATGAACGAACGTCTCTCCACTTGCTCAGTTCTGAGAGATAAGTGTGTGTGAAAGCCGTCCTTCACCAAGCTTTTTGGGAACACAAAGTTTCTTTTCAGTTGCAAACTCCATTCCATACATATATAAGGGGAGGTACAAGCTCCAAATCGGTTTTACAGTGAAAACTGCAGGAACTTCAAACCGGCCCTAGGAAACAGACTGAGAAAGCAGAGAAAAAGTGTCTCCTGCAACCCGTTCCCTTGGTGCTAGATGAACGAACGTCTCTCCACTTGCTAAGTTCTGAGAGATAAGTGTGTGTGAAAGCCGTCCTTCACCTAGCTTGTTGGGAACACAAAGCTTCTTTTCAGTTGCAAACTCCATTCCATACATATATATGGGGAGGTTCAAGCTCCAACTCGTTTTTACAGTGAAAACTGCAGGAACTTCAAACCGGCACTAGGAAAGAGACTGAGAAAGCAGAGAAAAAGTGTCTCCTGCAACCCGTTCCCTTGGTGCTAGATGAACGAACGTCTCTCCACTTGCTCAGTTCTGAGAGATAAGGGTGTTTGAAAGCCACACTTCATCCTAGCTTGTTGGGAACACAAAGTTTCTTTTCAGTTGCAAACTCCATTCAATACATATATATGGGGAGGTACTAGCTCCAAATCGGTTTGACAGTGAAAACTGCAGGAACTTCAAACCGGCCCTAGGAAACAGACTGAGAAAGCAGAGAAAAAGTGTCTCCTGCAACCCGTTCCCTTGGTGCTAGATGAACGAACGTCTCTCCACCTGCTCAGTTCTTAGAGATAAGTGTGTGTGAAAGCCTCTCTTCACATAGCTTGTTGGGAACACAAAGTTTCTTTTCAGTTGCAAACTCCATTCCATACATATATATGGGGACGTACAAGCTCCAACTCTGTTTGACAGTGAAAACTGCAGGAACTTCAAACTGGCACTAGTAAATAGACTGAGAAAGCTGAGAAAAAGTGTCTCCTGCAACCCGTTCCCTTGGTGCTAGATGAACGAAACTTTCTCCACTTGCTCAGTTCCGAGAGATTAGTGTGTGTGAAAGCCGTCCTTCACCTAGCTTGTTGGGAACACAAAGTTTCTTTTCAGTTGCAAACTCCATTCCATACATATATATGGGGAGGTTCAAGCTCCAACTCGGTTTTACAGTGAAAACTGCTGGAACTTCAAAACGGCACTAGGAAACAGACTGAGAAAGCAGAGAAAAAGTGTCTCCTGCAACCCGTTCCCTTGGTGCTAGATGAACGAACGTCTCTCCACTTGCTCAGTTCCGAGAGAGAAGTGTGTGTGAAAGCCGTCCTTCAACTAGCTTGTTGGGAACACAAAGTTTCTTTTCAGTTGCAAACTCCATTCCATACATATATATGGGGAGGTAAAAGCTCCAACTCTGTTTGACACTGAAAATTGCAGGAACTTCAAACCGGCACTAGGAAACAGACTGAGAAAGCAGAGAAAAAGTGTCTCCTGCAACCCGTTCCCTTGGTGCTAGATGAACGAACGTCTCTCCAATTGCTCAGTTCTGAGAGATAAGTGTGTGTGAAAGCCGCTCTTCACCTAGCTTGTTGGGAACACAAAGTTTCTTTTCAGTTGCAAACTCCATTCCATACATATATAAGGGGAGGTACAAGCTCCAACTCGATTTTACAGTTAAAACTGCAGGAACTTCAAACCGGCACTAGGAAACACACTGAGAAAGCAGAGAAAATGTGTCTCCTGCAACCCGTTCCCTTGGTGCTAGATGAACGAACGTCTCTCCACTTGCTCAGTTCCGAGAGATAAGTGTGTGTGAAAGCCGTCCTTCACCTAGCTTGTTGGGAACACAAAGTTTCTTTTCAGTTGCAAATTCCATTCCATACATATATATGGGGAGGTTCACGCTCCAACTCGGTTTTACCGTGAAAACTGCAGGAACTTCAAACCGGCAGTAGGAAACAGACTGAGAAAGCAGAGAAAAAGTGACTCCTGCAACCCGTTCCCTTGGTGCTAGATGAACGAACGTCTCTCCACTTGCTCAGTTCTGAGAGACAAGTGTGTGTGAAAGCCGTCCTTCAACTAGCTTGTTGGGAACACAAAGTTTCTTTTCAGTTGCAAACTCCATTCCATACATATATAAGGGGAGGTACAAGCTCCAACTCGATTTTACAGTTAAAATTGCAGGAACTTCAAACCGGCACTAGGAAACACACTGAGAAAGCAGAGAAAATGTGTCTCCTGCAACCCGTTCCCTTGGTGCTAGATGAACGAACGTCTCTCCACTTGCTCAGTTCCGAGAGATAAGTGTGTGTGAAAGCCGTCCTTCACCTAGCTTGTTGGGAACACAAAGTTTCTTTTCAGTTGCAAATTCCATTCCATACATATATATGGGGAGGTTCAAGCTCCAACTCGGTTTTACCGTGAAAACTGCAGGAACTTCAAACCGGCAGTAGGAAACAGACTGAGAAAGCAGAGAAAAAGTGACTCCTGCAACCCGTTCCCTTGGTGCTAGATGAACGAACGTCTCTCCACTTGCTCAGGTCTGAGAGACAAGTGTGTGTGAAAGCCGACCTTCACCTAGCTTGTTGGGAACACAAAGTTTCTTTTCAGTTGCAAACTCCATTCCATACATATATATGGGGAGGTACAAGCTCCAACTCGGTTTGACAGTGAAAACTGCAGGAGCTTCAAACCGGCCCTAGGAAATAGACTGAGAAAGCAGAGAAAAAGTGTCTCTTGCAACCCGTTCCCTTGGTGCTAGATGAACGAACGTCTCTCCACTTGCTCAGTTCTGAGAGATAAGGGTGTTTGAAAGCCACACTTCATCCTAGCTTGTTGGGAACACAAAGTTTCTTTTCAGTTGCAAACTCCATTCAATACATATATATGGGTAGGTACTAGCTCCAACTCGGTTTGACAGTGAAAACTGCAGGAACTTCAAACCGGCCCTAGGAAACAGACTGAGAAAGCAGAGAAAAAGTGTCTCCTGCAACCCGTTCCCTTGGTGCTAGATGAACGAACGTCTCTCCACCTGCTCAGTTCTTAGAGATAAGTGTGTGTGAAAGCCTCTCTTCACCTAGCTTGTTGGGAACACAAAGTTTCTTTTCAGTTGCAAACTCCATTCCATACATATATATGGGGAGGTACAAGCTCCAACTCTGTTTGACAGTGAAAACTGCAGGAACTTCAAACTGGCACTAGTAAATAGACTGAGAAAGCTGAGAAAAAGTGTCTCCTGCAACCCGTTCCCTTGGTGCTAGATGAACGAACGTTTCTCCACTTGCTCAGTTCCGAGAGATAAGTGTGTGTGAAAGCCGTCCTTCAGCTATCTTGTTGGGAACACAAAGTTTCTTTTCAGTTGCAAACTCCATTCCATACATATATATGGGGAGGTTCAAGCTCCAACTCGGTTTTACAGTGAAAACTGCTGGAACTTCAAAACGGCACTAGGAAACAGACTGAGAAAGCAGAGAAAAAGTGTCTCCTGCCACCCGTTCCCTTGGTGCTAGATGAACGAACGTCTCTCCACTTGCTCAGTTCCGAGAGAGAAGTGTGTGTGAAAGCCGTCCTTCAACTAGCTTGTTGGGAACACAAAGTTTCTTTTCAGTTGCAAACTCCATTCCATACATATATATGGGGAGGTAAAAGCTCCAACTCTGTTTGACACTGAAAATTGCAGGAACTTCAAACCGGCACTAGGAAACAGACTGAGAAAGCAGAGAAAAAGTGTCTCCTGCAACCCGTTCCCTTGGTGCTAGATGAACGAACGTCTCTCCAATTGCTCAGTTCTGAGAGATAAGTGTGTGTGAAAGCCGCTCTTCACCTAGCTTGTTGGGAACACAAAGTTTCTTTTCAGTTGCAAACTCCATTCCATACATATATAAGGGGAGGTACAAGCTCCAACTCGATTTTACAGTTAAAACTGCAGGAACTTCAAACCGGCACTAGGAAACACACTGAGAAAGCAGAGAAAATGTGTCTCCTGCAACCCGTTCCCTTGGTGCTAGATGAACGAACGTCTCTCCACTTGCTCAGTTCCGAGAGATAAGTGTGTGTGAAAGCCGTCCTTCACCTAGCTTGTTGGGAACACAAAGTTTCTTTTCAGTTGCAAATTCCATTCCATACATATATATGGGGAGGTTCAAGCTCCAACTCGGTTTTACCGTGAAAACTGCAGGAACTTCAAACCGGCAGTAGGAAACAGACTGAGAAAGCAGAGAAAAAGTGACTCCTGCAACCCGTTCCCTTGGTGCTAGATGAACGAACGTCTCTCCACTTGCTCAGTTCTGAGAGACAAGTGTGTGTGAAAGCCGTCCTTCACCTAGCTTGTTGGGAACACAAAGTTTCTTTTCAGTTGCAAACTCCATTCCATACATATATATGGGGAGGTACAAGCTCCAACTCGGTTTGACAGTGAAAACTGCAGGAACTTCAAACCGGCCCTAGGAAACAGACTGAGAAAGCAGAGAAAAAGTTTCTCCTGCAAACCGTTCCCTTGGTGCTAGATGAACGAACGTCTCTCCACTTGCTCGATTCTGAGAGATAAGGGTGTGTGAAAGCCGTCCTTCACCTAGCTTGTTGGGAACACAAAGTTTCTTTTCAGTTGCAAACTCCATTCCATACATATATATGGGGAGGTAGAAGCTCCAACACGGTTTGACAGTGAAAACTGCAGGAACTTCAAACCGGCACTAGGAAAAAGACTGAGATAGCAGAGAAAAAGTGTCTCCTGCAACCCGTTCCCTTGGTGCTAGATGAACGAACGTCTCTCCACTTGCTCAGTTCCGAGAGATAAGTGTGTGTGAAAGCCGTCCTTCACCTAGCTTGTTGGGAACACAAAGTTTCTTTTCAGTTGCAAACTCCATTCCATACATATATATGGGGAGGTACAAGCTCCAACTCGGTTTTACAGTGAAAACTGCAGGAACTTCAAACCGGCACTAGGAAACAGACTGAGAAAGCAGAGAAAAAGTGTCTCCTGCAACCCGTTCCCTTGGTGCTAGATGAACGAACGTCTCTCCACTTGCTCAGTTCTGAGAGATAAGTGTGTGTGAAAGCCGCTCTTCACCTAGCTTGTTTGGAACACAAAGTTTCTTTTCAGTTGCAAACTCCATTCCATACATATATATGGGGAGGTACAAGCTCCAACTCGATTTTACAGTGAAAACTGCAGGAACTTCAAACCGGCACTAGGAAACAGACTGAGAAAGCAGAGAAAATGTGTCTCCTGCAACCCGTTCCCTTGGTGCTAGATGAACGAACGTCTCTCCAATTGCTCAGTTCTGAGAGATAAGTGTGTGTGAAAGCCGCTCTTCACCTAGCTTGTTGGGAACACAAAGTTTCTTTTCAGTTGCAAACTCCATTCCATACATATATATGGGGAGGTACAAGCTCCAACTCGATTTTACAGTTAAAACTGCAGGAACTTCAAACCGGCACTAGGAAACACACTGAGAAAGCAGAGAAAATGTGTCTCCTGCAACCCGTTCCCTTGGTGCTAGATGAACGAACGTCTCTCCACTTGCTCAGTTCCGAGAGATAAGTGTGTGTGAAAGCCGTCCTTCACCTAGCTTGTTGGGAACACAAAGTTTCTTTTCAGTTGCAAATTCCATTCCATACATATATATGGGGAGGTTCAAGCTCCAACTCGGTTTTACCGTGAAAACTGCAGGAACTTCAAACCGGCAGTAGGAAACAGACTGAGAAAGCAGAGAAAAAGTGACTCCTGCAACCCGTTCCCTTGGTGCTAGATGAACGAACGTCTCTCCACTTGCTCAGTTCTGAGAGAAAAGTGTGTGTGAAAGCCGTCCTTCACCTAGCTTGTTGGGAACACAAAGTTTCTTTTCAGTTGCAAACTCCATTCCATACATATATATGGGGAGGTACAAGCTCCAACTCGGTTTGACAGTGAAAACTGCAGGAACTTCAAACCGGCCCTAGGAAACAGACTGAGAAAGCAGAGAAAAAGTTTCTCCTGCAAACCGTTCCCTTGGTGCTAGATGAACGAACGTCTCTCCACTTGCTCAATTCTGAGAGATAATGGTGTGTGAAAGCCGTCCTTCACCTAGCTTGTTGGGAACACAAAGTTTCTTTTCAGTTGCAAACTCCATTCCATACATATATATGGGGAGGTAGAAGCTCCAACACGGTTTGACAGTGAAAACTGCAGGAACTTCAAACCGGCACTAGGAAAAAGACTGAGAAAGCAGAGAAAAAGTGTCTCCTGCAACCCGTTCCCTTGGTGCTAGATGAACGAACGTCTCTCCACTTGCTCAGTTCCGAGAGATAATGTGTGTGAAAGCCGTCCTTCACCTAGCTTGTTGGGAACACAAAGTTTCTTTTCAGTTGCAAACTCCATTCCATACATATATATGGGGAGGTACAAGCTCCAACTCGGTTTTACAGTGAAAACTGCAGGAACTTCAAACCGGCACTAGGAAAGAGACTGAGAAAGCAGAGAAAAAGTGTCTCCTGCAACCCGTTCCCTTGGTGCTAGATGAACGAACGTCTCTCCACTTGCTCAGTTCTGAGAGATAAGTGTGTGTGAAAGCCGCTCTTCACCTAGCTTGTTTGGAACACAAAGTTTCTTTTCAGTTGCAAACTCCATTCCATACATATATATGGGGAGGTACAAGCTCCAACTCGATTTTACAGTGAAAACTGCAGGAACTTCAAACCGGCACTAGGAAACAGACTGAGAAAGCAGAGAAAATGTGTCTCCTGCAACCCGTTCCCTTGGTGCTAGATGAACGAACGTCTCTCCACTTGCTCAGTTCCGAGAGATAAGTGTGTGTGAAAGCCGTCCTTCACCTAGCTTGTTGGGAACACAAAGTTTCTTTTCAGTTGCAAATTCCATTCCATACACATATATGTGGAGGTAAAAGTTCCAACACTGTTTGACACTGAAAACTGCAGGAACTTCAAACCGGCACTAGGAAACAGACTGAGAAAGCAGAGAAAAAGTGTCTCCTGCAACCCGTTCCCTTGGTGCTAGATGAACGAACGTCTCTCCAATTGCTCAGTTCTGAGAGATAAGTGTGTGTGAAAGCCGCTCTTCACCTAGCTTGTTGGGAACACAAAGTTTCTTTTCAGTTGCAAACTCCATTCCATACATATATAAGGGGAGGTACAAGCTCCAACTCGATTTTACAGTTAAAACTGCAGGAACTTCAAACCGGCACTAGGAAACACACTGAGAAAGCAGAGAAAATGTGTCTCCTGCAACCCGTTCCCTTGGTGCTAGATGAACGAACGTCTCTCCACTTGCTCAGTTCCGAGAGATAAGTGTGTGTGAAAGCCGTCCTTCACCTAGCTTGTTGGGAACACAAAGTTTCTTTTCAGTTGCAAATTCCATTCCATACATATATATGGGGAGGTACAAGCTCCAACTCGGTTTTACCGTGAAAACTGCAGGAACTTCAAACCGGCAGTAGGAAACAGACTGAGAAAGCAGAGAAAAAGTGACTCCTGCAACCCGTTCCATTGGTGCTAGATGAACGAACGTCTCTCCACTTGCTCAGTTCTGAGAGACAAGTGTGTGTGAAAGCCGTCCTTCACCTAGCTTGTTGGGAACACAAAGTTTCTTTTCAGTTGCAAACTCCATTCCATACATATATATGGGGAGGTACAAGCTCCAACTCGGTTTGACAGTGAAAACTGCAGGAACTTCAAACCGGCCCTAGGAAACAGACTGAGAAAGCAGAGAAAAAGTTTCTCCTGCAAACCGTTCCCTTGGTGCTAGATGAACGAACGTCTCTCCACTTGCTCGATTCTGAGAGATAAGGGTGTGTGAAAGCCGTCCTTCACCTAGCTTGTTGGGAACACAAAGTTTCTTTTCAGTTGCAAACTCCATTCCATACATATATATGGGGAGGTAGAAGCTCCAACACGGTTTGACAGTGAAAACTGCAGGAACTTCAAACCGGCACTAGGAAAAAGACTGAGAAAGCAGAGAAAAAGTGTCTCCTGCAACCCGTTCCCTTGGTGCTAGATGAACGAACGTCTCTCCACTTGCTCAGTTCCGAGAGATAAGTGTGTGTGAAAGCCGTCCTTCACCTAGCTTGTTGGGAACACAAAGTTTCTTTTCAGTTGCAAACTCCATTCCATACATATATATGGGGAGGTACAAGCTCCAACTCGGTTTTACAGTGAAAACTGCAGGAACTTCAAACCGGCACTAGGAAACAGACTGAGAAAGCAGAGAAAAAGTGTCTCCTGCAACCCGTTCCCTTGGTGCTAGATGAACGAACGTCTCTCCACTTGCTCAGTTCTGAGAGATAAGTGTGTGAAAGCCGCTCTTCACCTAGCTTGTTTGGAACACAAAGTTTCTTTTCAGTTGCAAACTCCATTCCATACATATATATGGGGAGGTACAAGCTCCAACTCGATTTTACAGTGAAAACTGCAGGAACTTCAAACCGGCACTAGGAAACAGACTGAGAAATCAGAGAAAATGTGTCTCCTGCAACCCGTTCCCTTGGTGCTAGATGAACGAACGTCTCTCCAATTGCTCAGTTCTGAGAGATAAGTGTGTGTGAAAGCCGCTCTTCACCTAGCTTGTTGGGAACACAAAGTTTCTTTTCAGTTGCAAACTCCATTCCATACATATATATGGGGAGGTACAAGCTCCAACTCGATTTTACAGTTAAAACTGCAGGAACTTCAAACCGGCACTAGGAAACACACTGAGAAAGCAGAGAAAATGTGTCTCCTGCAACCCGTTCCCTTGGTGCTAGATGAACGAACGTCTCTCCACTTGCTCAGTTCCGAGAGATAAGTGTGTGTGAAAGCCGTCCTTCACCTAGCTTGTTGGGAACACAAAGTTTCTTTTCAGTTGCAAATTCCATTCCATACATATATATGGGGAGGTTCAAGCTCCAACTCGGTTTTACCGTGAAAACTGCAGGAACTTCAAACCGGCAGTAGGAAACAGACTGAGAAAGCAGAGAAAAAGTGACTCCTGCAACCCGTTCCCTTGGTGCTAGATGAACGAACGTCTCTCCACTTGCTCAGTTCTGAGAGACAAGTGTGTGTGAAAGCCGTCCTTCACCTAGCTTGTTGGGAACACAAAGTTTCTTTTCAGTTGCAAACTCCATTCCATACATATATATGGGGAGGTACAAGCTCCAACTCGGTTTGACAGTGAAAACTGCAGGAACTTCAAACCGGCCCTAGGAAACAGACTGAGAAAGCAGAGAAAAAGTTTCTCCTGCAAACCGTTCCCTTGGTGCTAGATGAACGAACGTCTCTCCACTTGCTCAATTCTGAGAGATAATGGTGTGTGAAAGCCGTCCTTCACCTAGCTTGTTGGGAACACAAAGTTTCTTTTCAGTTGCAAACTCCATTCCATACATATATATGGGGAGGTAGAAGCTCCAACACGGTTTGACAGTGAAAACTGCAGGAACTTCAAACCGGCACTAGGAAAAAGACTGAGAAAGCAGAGAAAAAGTGTCTCCTGCAACCCGTTCCCTTGGTGCTAGATGAACGAACGTCTCTCCACTTGCTCAGTTCCGAGAGATAATGTGTGTGAAAGCCGTCCTTCACCTAGCTTGTTGGGAACACAAAGTTTCTTTTCAGTTGCAAACTCCATTCCATACATATATATGGGGAGGTACAAGCTCCAACTCGGTTTTACAGTGAAAACTGCAGGAACTTCAAACCGGCACTAGGAAACAGACTGAGAAAGCAGAGAAAAAGTGTCTCCTGCAACCCGTTCCCTTGGTGCTAGATGAACGAACGTCTCTCCACTTGCTCAGTTCTGAGAGATAAGTGTGTGTGAAAGCCGCTCTTCACCTAGCTTGTTTGGAACACAAAGTTTCTTTTCAGTTGCAAACTCCATTCCATACATATATATGGGGAGGTACAAGCTCCAACTCGATTTTACAGTGAAAACTGCAGGAACTTCAAACCGGCACTAGGAAACAGACTGAGAAAGCAGAGAAAATGTGTCTCCTGCAACCCGTTCCCTTGGTGCTAGATGAACGAACGTCTCTCCACTTGCTCAGTTCCGAGAGATAAGTGTGTGTGAAAGCCGTCCTTCACCTAGCTTGTTGGGAACACAAAGTTTCTTTTCAGTTGCAAATTCCATTCCATACACATATATGTGGAGGTAAAAGTTCCAACACTGTTTGACACTGAAAACTGCAGGAACTTCAAACCGGCACTAGGAAACAGACTGAGAAAGCAGAGAAAAAGTGTCTCCTGCAACCCGTTCCCTTGGTGCTAGATGAACGAACATCTCTCCACTTGCTCAGTTCCGAGAGATAAGTGTGTGTGAAAGCCGTCCTTCACCTAGCTTGTTGGGAACACAAAGTTTCTTTTCAGTTGCAAACTCCATTCCATACATATATATGGGGAGGTAGAAGCTCCAACACGGTTTGACAGTGAAAACTGCAGGAACTTCAAACCGGCACTAGGAAAAAGACTGAGAAAGCAGAGAAAAAGTGTCTCCTGCAACCCGTTCCCTTGGTGATAGATGAACGAACGTCTCTCCACTTGCTCAGTTCCGAGAGATAAGTGTGTGTGAAAGCCGTCCTTCACCTAGCTTGTTGGGAACACAAAGTTTCTTTTCAGTTGCAAACTCCATTCCATACATATATATGGGGAGGTACAAGCTCCAACTCGGTTTTACAGTGAAAACTGCAGGAACTTCAAACCGGCACTAGGAAACAGACTGAGAAAGCAGAGAAAAAGTGTCTCCTGCAACCCGTTCCCTTGGTGCTAGATGAACGAACGTCTCTCCACTTGCTCAGTTCTGAGAGATAAGTGTGTGTGAAAGCCGCTCTTCACCTAGCTTGTTGGGAACACAAAGTTTCTTTTCAGTTGCAAACTCCATTCCATACATATATATGGGGAGGTACAAGCTCCAACTCGATTTTACAGTGAAAACTGCAGGAACTTCAAACCGGCACTAGGAAACAGACTGAGAAAGCAGAGAAAATGTGTCTCCTGCAACCCGTTCCCTTTGTGCTAGATGAACGAACGTCTCTCCACTTGCTCAGTTCCGAGAGATATGTGTGTGTGAAAGCCGTCCTTCACCTAGCTTGTTGGGAACACAAAGTTTCTTTTCAGTTGCAAATTCCATTCCATACATATATATGGGGAGGTTCAAGCTCCAACTCGGTTTTACAGTTAAAACTGCAGGAACTTCAAACCGGCAGTAGGAAACAGACTGAGAAAGCAGAGAAAAAGTGACTCCTTCAACCCGTTCCCTTGGTGCTAGATGAACGAACGTCTCTCCTCTTGCTCAGTTCTGAGAGACAAGTGTGTGTGAAAGCCGTCCTTCACCTAGCTTGTTGGGAACACAAAGTTTCTTTTCAGTTGCAAACTCCATTCCATACATATATATGGGGAGGTACAAGCTCCAACTCGGTTTGACAGTGAAAACTGCAGGAACTTCAAACCGGCCCTAGGAAAAAGACTGAGAAAGCAGAGAAAAAGTTTCTCCTGCAACCCGATCCCTTGGTGCTAGATGAACGAACGTCTCTCCACTTGCTCAGTTCTGAGAGATAAGTGTGAGTGAAAGCCGTCCTTCAACTAGCTTGTTGGGAACACAAAGTTTCTTTTCAGTTGCAAACTCCATTCCATACATATATATGGGGAGGTACAAGCTCCAACTCGGTTTTACAGTGAAAACTGCAGGAACTTCAAACCGGCACTAGGAAACAGACTGAGAAAGCAGAGAAATAGTGTCTCCACCAACCCGTTCCCTTGGTGCTAGATGAACGAACGTCTCTCCACTTGCTCAGTTCTGAGAGATAATTGTGTGTGAAAGCCGTCCTTCACCTAGCTTGTTGGGAACACAAAGTTTCTTTTCAGTTGCAAACTCCATTCCATACATATATATCGGGAGGTACAAGCTCCAACTAGATTTTACAGTGAAGACTGCAGGAACTTCAAACCGGCACTAGGAAACAGACTGAGAAAGCAGAGAAATAGTGTCTCCTGCAACCCGTTCCCTTGGTGCTAGATGAACGAACGTCTCTCCACTTGCTCAGTTCCGAGAGATAAGTGTGTGTGAAAGCCGTCCTTCACCTATCTTGTTGGGAACACAAAGTTTCTTTTCAGTTGCAAATTCCATTCCATACATATATATGGGGAGGTTCAAGCTCCAACTCGGTTTTACCGTGAAAACTGCAGGAACTTCAAACCGGCAGTAGGAAACAGACTGAGAAAGCAGAGAAATAGTGTCTCCTGCAACCCGTTCCCTTGGTGCTAGATGAACGAACGTCTCTCCACCTGCTCAGTTCTGAGAGATAAGTGTGTGTGAAAGCCGTCCTTCACCTAGCTTGTTGGGAACACAAATTTCTTTTCAGTTGCAAACTCCATTCCATACATATATATGGGGAGGTACAAGCTCCAACTCGGTTTTACAGTGAAAACTGCAGGAACTTCAAACCGGCACTAGGAAACAGACTGAGAAAGCAGAGAAAAAGTTTCTCCTGCAACCCGATCCCTTGGTGCTAGATGAACGAACGTCTCTCCACTTGCTCAGTTCTGAGAGATAAGTGTGTGTGAAAGCCGTCCTTCAACTAGCTTGTTGGGAACACAAAGTTTCTTTTCAGTTGCAAACTCCATTCCATACATATATATGGGGAGGTTCAAGCTCCAACTCGGTTTTACAGTTAAAACTGCAGGAACTTCAAACCGGCACTAGGAAACAGACTGAGAATGCAGAGAAAAAGTGTCTCCTGCAACCCGTTCCCTTGGTGCTAGATGAACGAACGTCTCTCCACTTGCGCAGTTCTGAGAGATAAGTGTGTGTGAAAGCCGTCCTTCACCTAGCTTGTTGGGAACACAAAGTTTCTTTTCAGTTGCAAACTCCATTCCATACATATATATGGGGAGGTAAAAGTTCCAACTATGTTTGACACTGAAAACTGCAGGAACTTCAAAAAGGCACTAGGAAACAGACTGAGAAAGCAGAGAAAAAGTGTCTCCTGCAACCCGTTCCCTTGGTGCTAGATGAACGAACGTCTCTCCACTTGCTCAGTTCTGAGAGATAAGTGTGTGTGAAAGCCGTCCTTCACCAAGCTTTTTGGGAACACAAAGTTTCTTTTCAGTTGCAAACTCCATTCCATACATATATAAGGGGAGGTACAAGCTCCAACTCGGTTTTACAGTGAAAACTGCAGGAACTTCAAACCGGCCCTAGGAAACAGACTGAGAAAGCAGAGAAAAAGTGTCTCCTGCAACCCGTTCCCTTGGTGCTAGATGAACGAACGTCTCTCCACTTGCTAAGTTCTGAGAGATAAGTGTGTGTGAAAGCCGTCCTTCACCTAGCTTGTTGGGAACACAAAGCTTCTTTTCAGTTGCAAACTCCATTCCATACATATATATGGGGAGGTTCAAGCTCCAACTCGTTTTTACAGTGAAAACTGCAGGAACTTCAAACCGGCACTAGGAAAGAGACTGAGAAAGCAGAGAAAAAGTGTCTCCTGCAACCCGTTCCCTTGGTGCTAGATGAACGAACGTCTCTCCACTTGCTCAGTTCTGAGAGATAAGGGTGTTTGAAAGCCACACTTCATCCTAGCTTGTTGGGAACACAAAGTTTCTTTTCAGTTGCAAACTCCATTCAATACATATATATGGGGAGGTACTAGCTCCAACTCGGTTTGACAGTGAAAACTGCAGGAACTTCAAACCGGCCCTAGGAAACAGACTGAGAAAGCAGAGAAAAAGTGTCTCCTGCAACCCGTTCCCTTGGTTCTAGATGAACGAACGTCTCTCCACCTGCTCAGTTCTTAGAGATAAGTGTGTGTGAAAGCCTCTCTTCACCTAGCTTGTTGGGAACACAAAGTTTCTTTTCAGTTGCAAACTCCATTCCATACATATATATGGGGAGGTACAAGCTCCAACTCTGTTTGACAGTGAAAACTGCAGGAACTTCAAACTGGCACTAGTAAATAGACTGAGAAAGCTGAGAAAAAGTGTCTCCTGCAACCCGTTCCCTTGGTGCTAGATGAACGAACCTTTCTCCACTTGCTCAGTTCCGAGAGATAAGTGTGTGTGAAAGCCGTCCTTCACCTAGCTTGTTGGGAACACAAAGTTTCTTTTCAGTTGCAAACTCCATTCCATACATATATATGGGGAGGTTCAAGCTCCAACTCTGTTTGACACTGAAAACTGCAGGAACTTCAAACCGGCACTAGGAAACAGACTGAGAAAGCAGAGAAAAAGTGTCTCCTGCAACCCGTTCCCTTGGTGCTAGATGAACGAACGTCTCTCCACTTGCTCAGTTCTGAGAGATAAGTGTGTGTGAAAGCCGTCCTTCAACTAGCTTGTTGGGAACACAAAGTTTCTTTTCAGTTGCAAACTCCATTCCATACATATATATGGGGAGGTAGAAGCTCCAAATCGGTTTGACAGTGAAAACTGCAGGGACTTCAAACCGGCACTAGGAAACAGACTGAGAAAGCAGAGAAAAAGTGTCTCCTGCAACCCGTTCCCTTGGTGCTAGATGAACGAACGTCTCTCCACCTGCTCAGTTCTCAGAGATAAGTGTGTGTGAAAGCCGTCCTTCACCTAGCTTGTTGGGAACACAAAGTTTCTTTTCAGATGCAAACTCCATTCCATACATATATATGGGGAGGTACTAGCTCCAACTAGGTTTGACAGTGAAAACTGCAGGAACTTCAAAACGGCACTAGGAAACAGACTGAGAATGCAGAGAAAAAGTGTCTCCTGCAACCCGTTCCCTTGGTGATAGATGAACGAACGTCTCTCCACATGCTCAGTTCTGAGAGATAAGTGAGTGTGATAGTCTCTCATCACAAAGCTTGTTGGGAACACAAAGTTTCTTTTCAGTTGCAAACTCCATTCCATACATATATATGGGGAGGTAGAAGCTCCAACTCGGTTTTACAGTTAAAACTGCAGGAACTTCAAACCGGCACTAGGAAACAGACTGAGAAAGCAGAGAAAAAGTGTCTCCTGCCAAACGTTCCCTTGGTGCTAGATGAACGAACGTCTCTCCACTTGCTCAGTTCTGAGAGATAAGTGTGTGTGAAAGCCGTCCTTCTCCTAGCTTGTTGGGAACACAAAGTTTTTTCCGTTGCAAACTCCATTCCATACATATATATGGGGAGGTACTAGCTCCAACTAGGTTTGACAGTGAAAACTGCAGGAACTTCAAAACGGCACTAGGAAACAGACTGAGAATGCAGAGAAAAAGTGTCTCCTGCAACCCGTTCCCTTGGTGCTAGATGAACGAACGTCTCTCCACATGCTCAGTTCTGAGAGATAAGTGAGTGTGATAGCCTTCCATCATAAAGCTTGTTGGGAACACAAAGTTTCTTTTCAGTTGCAAACTCCATTCCATACATATATATGGGGAGGTAGAAGCTCCAACTCGGTTTTACAGTGAAAACTGCAGGAAGTTCAAACCGGCACTAGGAAACAGACTGAGAAAGCAGAAAAAAAGTGTCTCCTGCCAAACGTTCCCTTGGTGCTAGATGAACGAACGTCTATCCACTTGCTCAGTTCTGAGAGATAAGTGTGTGTGAAAGCCGCTCTTCACCTAGCTTGTTGGGAACACAAAGTTTCTTTTCAGTTGCAAACTCCATTCCATACATTTATTTGGGGAGGTACTAGCTGCAACTCGGTTTGACAATGAAAACTGCAGGAACTTCAAACCGGCACTAGGAAACAGACTGAGAATGCAGAGAAAAAGTGTCTCCTGCAACCCGTTCCCTTGGTGATAGATGAACGAACGTCTCTCCACATGCTCAGTTCTGAGAGAAAAGTGAATGTGATAGTCTCTCATCACAAAGCTTGTTGGGAACACAAAGTTTCTTTTCAGTTGCAAACTCCATTCCATACATATATATGGGGAGGTAGAAGCTCCAACTCGGTTTTACAGTGAAAACTGCAGGAACTTCAAACCGGCACTAGGAAACAGACTGAGAAAGCAGAGAAAAAGTGTCTCCTGCCAAACGTTCCCTTGGTGCTAGATGAACGAACGTCTCTCCACTTGCTCAGTTCTGAGAGATAAGTGTGTGTGAAAGCCGTCCTTCACCTAGCTTGTTGGGAACACAAAGTTTTTTTCCGTTGCAAACTCCATTCCATACATATATAAGGGGAGGTACTAGCTCCAACTAGGTTTGACAGTGAAAACTGCAGGAACTTCAAAACGGCACTAGGAAACAGACTGATAATGCAGAGAAAAAGTGTCTCCTGCAACCCGTTCCCTTGGTGCTAGATGAACGAAAGTCTCTCCACTTGCTCAGTTCTGAGAGATAAGTGTGTGTGAAAGCCGTCTTTCACCTAGCTTGTTGGGAACACAAAGTTTCTTTTCAGTTGCAAACTCCATTCCATAAATATATATGGGGAGGTAAAAGCTCCAACTCTGTTTGACACTGAAAACTGCAGGAACTTCAAACCGGCACTAGGAAACAGACTGAGAAAGCAGAGAAAATGTGTCCCTGCAACCCGTTCCCTTGGTGCTAGATGAACGAACGTCTCTCCACTTGCTCAGTTCTGAGAGATAAGTGTGTGTGAAAGCCGTCCTTCACCTAGCTTGTTGGGAACACAAAGTTTCTTTTCAGTTGCAAACTCCATTCCATACATATATATGGGGAGGTAAAAGCTCCAAATCTGTTTGACACTGAAAACTGCAGGAACTTCAAACCGGCACTAGGAAACAGACTGAGAAAGCAGAGAAATGTGTCTCCTGCAACCCGTTCCCTTGGTGCTAGATGAACGAACGTCTCTCCACTTGCTCAGTTCTGAGAGATAAGTGTGTGTGAAAGCCGTCCTTCAACTAGCTTGTTGGGAACACAAAGTTTCTTTTCAGTTGCAAACTCCATTCCATACATATATATGGGGAGGTAAAAGCTCCAACTCTGTTTGACACTGAAAACTGCAGGAACTTCAAACCGGCACTAGGAAACAGACTGAGTAAGCAGAGAAAAAGTGTCTCCTGCAACCCGTTCCCTTGGTGCTAGATGAACGAACGTCTCTCCACTTGCTCAGTTCTGAGAGATAAGTGTGTGTGAAAGCCGTCCTTCACCTAGCTTGTTGGGAAAACAAAGTTTCTTTTCAGTTGCAAACTCCATTCCATACATATATATGGGGAGGTAGAAGCTCCAAATCGGTTTGACAGTGAAAACTGCAGGAACTTCAAACAGGCACTAGGAAAGAGACTGAGAAAGCAGAGAAAAAGTGTCTCCTGCAAACCGTTCCCTTGGTGCTAGATGAACGAACGTCTCTCCACCTGCTCAGTTCTGAGAGATATGTGTGTGTGAAAGCCGCTCTTCACCTAGCTTGTTGGGAACACAAAGTTTCTTTTCAGTTGCAAACTCCATTCCATACATATATATGTGGAGGTACAAGCTCCAAATCGATTTTACAGTGAAAACTGCAGGAACTTCAAACCGGCACTAGGAAACAGACTGAGAAAGCAGAGAAAAAGTGTCTCCTGCAACCCGTTCCCTTGGTGCTAGATGAACGAACGTCTCTCCACCTGCTCAGTTCTCAGAGATAAGTGTGTGTGAAAGCCGTCCTTCACCTAGCTTGTTGGGAACACAAAGTTTCTTTTCAGATGCAAACTCCATTCCATACATATATATGGGGAGGTACTAGCTCCAACTATGTTTGACAGTGAAAACTGCAGGAACTTCAAAACGGCACTAGGAAACAGACTGAGAATGCAGAGAAAAAGTGTCTCCTGCAACCCGTTCCCTTGGTGATAGATGAACGAACGTCTCTCCACATGCTCAGTTCTGAGAGATAAGTGAGTGTGATAGTCTCTCATCACAAAGCTTGTTGGGAACACAAAGTTTCTTTTCAGTTGCAAACTCCATTCCATACATATATATGGGGAGGTAGAAGCTCCAACTCGGTTTTACAGTGAAAACTGCAGGAACTTCAAACCGGCACTAGGAAACAGACTGAGAAAGCAGAGAAAAAGTGTCTCCTGCCAAACGTTCCCTTGGTGCTAGATGAACGAACGTCTCTCCACTTGCTCAGTTCTGAGAGATAAGTGTGTGTGAAAGCCGTCCTTCACCTAGCTTGTTGGGAACACAAAGTTTTTTCCGTTGCAAACTCCATTCCATACATATATATGGGGAGGTACTAGCTCCAACTAGGTTTGACAGTGAAAACTGCAGGAACTTCAAAACGGCACTAGGAAACAGACTGAGAATGCAGAGAAAAAGTGTCTCCTGCAACCCGTTCCCTTGGTGCTAGATGAACGAACGTCTCTCCACATGCTCAGTTCTGAGAGATAAGTGAGTGTGATAGCCTTCCATCATAAAGCTTGTTGGGAACACAAAGTTTCTTTTCAGTTGCAAACTCCATTCCATACATATATATGGGGAGGTAGAAGCTCCAACTCGGTTTTACAGTGAAAACTGCAGGAACTTCAAACCGGCACTAGGAAACAGACTGAGAAAGCAGAAAAAAAGTGTCTCCTGCCAAACGTTCCCTTGGTGCTAGATGAACGAACGTCTATCCACTTGCTCAGTTCTGAGAGATAAGTGTGTGTGAAAGCCGCTCTTCACCTAGCTTGTTGGGAACACAAAGTTTCTTTTCAGTTGCAAACTCCATTCCATACATTTATTTGGGGAGGTACTAGCTGCAAGTCGGTTTGACAGTGAAAACTGCAGGAACTTCAAACCGGCACTAGGAAACAGACTGAGAATGCAGAGAAAAAGTGTCTCCTGCAACCCGTTCCCTTGGTGATAGATGAACGAACGTCTCTCCACATGCTCAGTTCTGAGAGATAAGTGAATGTGATAGTCTCTCATCACAAAGCTTGTTGGGAACACAAAGTTTCTTTTCAGTTGCAAACTCCATTCCATACATATATATGGGGAGGTAGAAGCTCCAACTCGGTTTTACAGTGAAAACTGCAGGAACTTCAAACCGGCACTAGGAAACAGACTGAGAAAGCAGAGAAAAAGTGTCTCCTGCCAAACGTTCCCTTGGTGCTTCATGAACGAACGTCTCTCCACTTGCTCAGTTCTGAGAGATAAGTGTGTGTGAAAGCCGTCCTTCACCTAGCTTGTTGGGAACACAAAGTTTTTTTCCGTTGCAAACTCCATTCCATACATATATATGGGGAGGTACAAGCTCCAACTAGGTTTGACAGTGAAAACTGCAGGAACTTCAAAACGGCACTAGGAAACAGACTGAGAATGCAGAGAAAAAGTGTCTCCTGCAACCCGTTCCCTTGGTGCTAGATGAACGAAAGTCTCTCCACTTGCTCAGTTCTGAGAGATAAGTGTGTGTGAAAGCCGTCTTTCACCTAGCTTGTTGGGAACACAAAGTTTCTTTTCAGTTGCAAACTCCATTCCATAAATATATATGGGGAGGTACAAGCTCCAACTCTGTTTGACACTGAAAACTGCAGGAACTTCAAACCGGCACTAGGAAACAGACTGAGAAAGCAGAGAAAAAGTGTCCCTGCAACCCGTTCCCTTGGTGCTAGATGAACGAACGTCTCTCCACTTGCTCAGTTCTGAGAGATAAGTGTGTGTGAAAGCCGTCCTTCACCTAGCTTGTTGGGAACACAAAGTTTCTTTTCAGTTGCAAACTCCATTCCATACATATATATGGGGAGGTAAAAGCTCCAACTCTGTTTGACACTGAAAACTGCAGGAACTTCAAACCGGCACTAGGAAACAGACTGAGAAAGCAGAGAAAAAGTGTCTCCTGCAACCCGTTCCCTTGGTGCTAGATGAACGAACGTCTCTCCACTTGCTCAGTTCTGAGAGATAAGTGTGTGTGAAAGCCGTCCTTCACCTAGCTTGTTGGGAAAACAAAGTTTCTTTTCAGTTGCAAACTCCATTCCATACATATATATGGGGAGGTAGAAGCTCCAAATCGGTTTGACAGTGAAAACTGCAGGAACTTCAAACAGGCACTAGGAAAGAGACTGAGAAAGCAGAGAAAAAGTGTCTCCTGCAACCCGTTCCCTTGGTGCTAGATGAACGAACGTCTCTCCACCTGCTCAGTTCTGAGAGATATGTGTGTGTGAAAGCCGCTCTTCACCTAGCTTGTTGGGAACACAAAGTTTCTTTTCAGTTGCAAACTCCATTCCATACATATATATGTGGAGGTACAAGCTCCAAATCGATTTTACAGTGAAAACTGCAGGAACTTCAAACCGGCACTAGGAAACAGACTGAGAAAGCAGAGAAAAAGTGTCTCCTGCAACCCGTTCCCTTGGTGCTAGATGAACGAACGTCTCTCCACCTGCTCAGTTCCGAGAGATAAGTGTGTGTGAAAGCCGCTCTTCACCTAGCTTGTTGGGAACACAAAGTTTCTTTTCAGTTGCAAACTCCATTCCATACATATATATGGGGAGGTACAAGCTCCAAATCGATTTTACAGTGAAAACTGCAGGAACTTCAAACCGGCACTAGGAAACCGACTGAGAAAGCAGAGAAAAAGTTTCTCCTGCAACCCGTTCCCTTGGTGCTAGATGAACGAACGTCTCTCCACCTGCTCAGTTCCGAGAGATAAGTGTGTGTGAAAGCCGTCCTTCACCTAGCTTGTTGGGAACACAAAGCTTCTTTTCAGTTGCAAACTCCATTCCATACATATATATGTGGAGGTACAAGCTCCAACTCTGTTTGACAGTGAAAACTGCAGGAACTTCAAACTGGCACTAGGAAATACACTGAGAAAACTGAGGAAAAGTGTCTCCTGCAACCCGTTCCCTTGGTGCTAGATGAACGAAAGTCTCTCCACCTGCTCAGTTCTGAGAGATAAGTGTGTGTGAAAGCCGCTCTTCACCTAGCTTGTTGGGAACACAAAGTTTCTTTTCAGTTGCAAACTCCATTCCATACATATATATGGGGAGGTACAAGCTCCAACTCGATTTTACAGTGAAAACTGCAGGAACTTCAAACCGGCACTAGGAAACAGACTGAGAAAGCAGAGAAAAAGTGTCTCCTGCAACCCGTTCCCTTGGTGCTAGATGAACGAACGTCTCTCCACCTGCTCAGTTCCGAGAGATATGTGTGTGTGAAAGTAGTCCTTCACCAAGCTTGTTGGGAACACCAAGTTTCTTTTCAGTTGCAAACTCCATTCCATACATATATATGGGGAGGTACAAGCTCCAACTCTGTTTGACAGTTAAAACTGCAGGAACTTCAAACTGGCACTAGGAAATACACTGAGAATGCTGAGGAAAAGTGTCTCCTGCAACCCGTTCCCTTGGTGCTAGATGAACGAAAGTCTCTCCACTTGCTCATTTCTGAGAGATAAGTGTGTGTGAAAGCCGTCCTTCACCTAGATTGTTGGGAACACAAAGTTTCTTTCAGTTGCAAACTCCATTCCATACATATATATGGGGAGGTACAAGCTCCAACTCGGTTTTACAGTGAAAACTGCAGGAACTTCAAACCGGCTCTAGGAAACAGACTGAGAATGCAGAGAAAAAGTGTCTCCTGCAACCCGTTCCCTTGGTGCTAGATGAACGAACGTCTCTCCACTTGCTCAGTTCTGAGAGATAAGTGTGTGTGAAAGCCGTCCTTCAACTAGCTTGTTGGGAACACAAAGTTTCTTTTCAGTTGCAAACTCCATTCCATACATATATATGGGTAGGTAGAAGCTCCAAATCGGTTTGACAGTGAAAACTGCAGGAACTTCAAACCGGCACTAGGAAACAGACTGAGAAAGCAGAGAAAAAGTGTCTCCTGCAACCCGTTCCCTTGGTGCTAGATGAACGAACGTCTCTCCACCTGCTCAGTTCTGAGAGAAAAGTGTGTGTGAAAGCCGTCCTTCACCTAGCTTGTTGGGAACACAAAGTTTCTTTTCAGATGCAAACTCCATTCCATACATATATATGGGGAGGTACTAGCTCCAACTAGGTTTGACAGTGAAAACTGCAGGAACTTCAAAACGGCACTAGGAAACAGACTGAGAATGCAGAGAAAAAGTGTCTCCTGCAACCCGTTCCCTTGGTGATAGATGAACGAACGTCTCTCCACATGCTCAGTTCTGAGAGATAAGTGAGTGTGAAAGCCGTCCTTCACCTAGCTTGTTGGGAACACAAAGTTTCTTTTCAGTTGCAAACTCCATTCCATACATATATATGGTGAGGTAGAAGCTCCAACTCGGTTTTACAGTGAAAACTGCAGGAACTTCAAACCGGCACTAGGAAACAGACTGAGAAAGCAGAGAAAAAGTGTCTCCTGCAACCCGTTCCCTTGGTGCTAGATGAACGAACGTCTCTCCACCTGCTCAGTTCCGAGAGATAAGTGTGTGTGAAAGCCGTCCTTCACCTAGCTTGTTGGGAACACCAAGTTTCTTTTCAGTTGCAAACTCCATTCCATACATATATATGGGGAGGTACAAGCTCCAACTCTGTTTGACAGTTAAAACTGCAGGAACTTCCAACTGGCACTAGGAAATACACTGAGAAAGCTGAGGAAAAGTGTCTCCTGCAACCCGTTCCCTTGGTGCTAGATGCACGAAAGTCTCTCCACTTGCTCATTTCTGAGAGATAAGTGTGTGTGAAAGACATCCTTCACCTAGCTTGTTGGGAACACAAAGTTTCTTTCAGTTGCATACTCCATTCCATACATATATATGCGGAGGTACAAGCTCCAACTCGGTTTTACAGTGAAAACTGCAGGAACTTCAAACCGGCTCTAGGAAACAGACTGAGAATGCAGAGAAAAAGTGTCTCCTGCAAACCGTTCCCTTGGTGCTAGATGAACGAACGTCTCTCCACTTGCTCAGTTCTGAGAGATAAGTGTGTGTGAAAGCCGTCCTTCACCTAGCTTGTTGGGAACACAAAGTTTCTTTTCAGATGCAAACTCCATTCCATACATATATATGGGGAGGTACTAGCTCCAACTAGGTTTGACAGTGAAAACTGCAGGAACTTCAAAACGGCACTAGGAAACAGACTGAGAATGCAGAGAAAAAGTGTCTCCTGCAACCCGTTCCCTTGGTGATAGATGAACGAACGTCTCTCCACATGCTCAGTTCTGAGAGATAAGTGAATGTGATAGTCTCTCATCACAAAGCTTTTTGGGAACACAAAGTTTCTTTTCAGTTGCAAACTCCATTCCATACATATATATGGGGAGGTAGAAGCTCCAACTCGGTTTGACAGTGAAAACTGCAGGAACTTCAAACCGGCACTAGGAAACAGACTGAGAAAGCAGAGAAAAAGTGTCTCCTGCCAAACGTTCCCTTGTTGCTAGATGAACGAACGTCTCTCCACTTGCTCAGTTCTGAGAGATAAGTGTGTGTGAAAGCCGTCCTTCACCTAGCTTGTTGGGAACACAAAGTTTTTTTCCGTTGCAAACTCCATTCCATACATATATATGGGGAGGTACTAGCTCCAACTAGGTTTGACAGTGAAAACTGCAGGAACTTCAAAACGGCACTAGGAAACAGACTGAGAATGCAGAGAAAAAGTGTCTCCTGCAACCCGTTCCCTTGGTGCTAGATGAACGAACGTCTGTCCACATGCTCAGTTCTGAGAGATAAGTGAGTGTGATAGCCTTCCATCATAAAGCTTGTTGGGAACACAAAGTTTCTTTTCAGTTGCAAACTCCATTCCATACATATATATGGGGAGGTAGAAGCTCCAACTCGGTTTTACAGTGAAAACTGCAGGAACTTCAAACCGGCACTAGGAAACAGACTGAGAAAGCAGAGAAAAAGTGTCTCCTGCCAAACGTTCCCTTGGTGCTAGATGAAAGAACGTCTCTCCACTTGCTCAGTTCTGAGAGATAAGTGTGTGTGAAAGCCGCTCTTCACCTAGCTTGTTGGGAACACAAAGTTTCTTTTCAGTTGCAAACTCCATTCCATACATTTATTTGGGGAGGTACTAGCTCCAACTCGGTTTGACAGTGAAAACTGCAGGAACTTCAAACCGGCACTAGGAAACAGACTGAGAATGCAGAGAAAAAGTGTCTCCTGCAACCCGTTCCCTTGGTGATAAATGAACGAACTTCTCTCCACATGCTCAGTTCTGAGAGATAAGTGAGTGTGATAGTCTATCATCACAAAGCTTGTTGGGAACACAAAGTTTCTTTTCAGTTGCAAACTCCATTCCATACATATATATGGGGAGGTAGAAGCTCCAACTCGGTTTTACAGTGAAAACTGCAGGAACTTCAAACCGGCACTAGGAAACAGACTGAGAAAGCAGAGAAAAGTGTCTCCTGCCAAACGTTCCCTTGGTGCTAGATGAACGAACGTCTCTCCACTTGCTCAGTTCTGAGAGATAAGTGTGTGTGAAAGCCGTCCTTCACCTAGCTTGTTGGGAACACAAAGTTTTTTTCCGTTGCAAACTCCATTCCATACATATATATGGGGAGGTACTAGCTCCAACTAGGTTTGACAGTGAAAACTGCAGGAACTTCAAAACGGCACTAGGAAACAGACTGAGAATGCAGAGAAAAAGTGTCTCCTGCAACCCGTTCCCTTGGTGCTAGATGAACGAACGTCTCTCCACATGCTCAGTTCTGAGAGATAAGTGAGTGTGATAGCCTTCCATCATAAAGCTTGCTGGGAACACAAAGTTTCTTTTCAGTTGCAAACTCCATTCCATACATATATATGGGGAGGTAGAAGCTCCAACACGGTTTTACAGTGAAAACTGCAGGAACTTCAAACCGGCACTAGGAAACAGACTGAGAAATCAGAAAAAAAGTGTCTCCTGCCAAACGTTCCCTTGGTGCTAGATGAACGAACGTCTCTCCACATGCTCAGTTCTGAGAGATAAGTGAATGTGATAGTCTCTCATCACAAAGCTTTTTGGGAACACAAAGTTTCTTTTCAGTTGCAAACTCCATTCCATACATATATATGGGGAGGTAGAAGCTCCAACTCGGTTTGACAGTGAAAACTGCAGGAACTTCAAACCGGCACTAGGAAACAGACTGAGAAAGCAGAGAAAAAGTGTCTCCTGCCAAACGTTCCCTTGTTGCTAGATGAACGAACGTCTCTCCACTTGCTCAGTTCTGAGAGATAAGTGTGTGTGAAAGCCGTCCTTCACCTAGCTTGTTGGGAACACAAAGTTTTTTTCCGTTGCAAACTCCATTCCATACATATATATGGGGAGGTACTAGCTCCAACTAGGTTTGACAGTGAAAACTGCAGGAACTTCAAAACGGCACTAGGAAACAGACTGAGAATGCAGAGAAAAAGTGTCTCCTGCAACCCGTTCCCTTGGTGCTAGATGAACGAACGTCTCTCCACATGCTCAGTTCTGAGAGATAAGTGAGTGTGATAGCCTTCCATCATAAAGCTTGTTGGGAACACAAAGTTTCTTTTCAGTTGCAAACTCCATTCCATACATATATATGGGGAGGTAGAAGCTCCAACTCGGTTTTACAGTGAAAACTGCAGGAACTTCAAACCGGCACTAGGAAACAGACTGAGAAAGCAGAGAAAAAGTGTCTCCTGCCAAACGTTCCCTTGGTGCTAGATGAAAGAATGTCTCTCCACTTGCTCAGTTCTGAGAGATAAGTGTGTGTGAAAGCCGCTCTTCACCTAGCTTGTTGGGAACACAAAGTTTCTTTTCAGTTGCAAACTCCATTCCATACATTTATTTGGGGAGGTACTAGCTCCAACTCGGTTTGACAGTGAAAACTGCAGGAACTTCAAACCGGCACTAGGAAACAGACTGAGAATGCAGAGAAAAAGTGTCTCCTGCAACCCGTTCCCTTGGTGATAAATGAACGAACGTCTCTCCACATGCTCAGTTCTGAGAGATAAGTGAGTGTGATAGTCTCTCATCACAAAGCTTGTTGGGAACACAAAGTTTCTTTTCAGTTGCAAACTCCATTCCATACATATATATGGGGAGGTAGAAGCTCCAACTCGATTTTACAGTGAAAACTGCAGGAACTTCAAACCGGCACTAGGAAACAGACTGAGAAAGCTGAGAAAAAGTGTCTCCTGCAACCCGTTCCCTTGGTGCTAGATGAACGAACGTCTCTCCACTTGCTCAGTTCTGAGAGATAAGTGTGTGTGAAAGCCGTCTTTCACCTAGCTTGTTGGGAACACAAAGTTTCTTTTCAGTTGCAAAGTTCATTCTATACATATATATGGGGAGGTAAAAGCTCCAACACTGTTTGACACTGAAAACTGCAGGAACTTCAAACCGGCACTAGGAAACAGACTGAGAAAGCAGAGAAAAAGTGTCTCCTGCAACCCGTTCCCTTGGTGCTAGATGAACGAACGTCTCTCCACTTGCTCAGTTCTGAGAGATAAGTGTGTGTGAAAGCCGTCCTTCAACTAGCTTGTTGGGAACACAAAGTTTCTTTTCAGTTGCAAACTCCATTCCATACATATATATGGGGAGGTAGAAGCTCCAAATCGGTTTGACAGTGAAAACTGCAGGAACTTCAAACCGGCACTAGGAAAGAGACCGAGAAAGCAGAGAAAAAGTGTCTCCTGCAACCCGTTCCCTTGGTGCTAGATGAACGAACGTCTCTCCACCTGCTCAGTTCTGAGAGATAAGTGTGTGTGAAAGCCGTCCTTCACCTAGCTTGTTGGGAACACAAAGTTTCTTTTCAGTTGCAAACTCCATTCCATACATATATATGTGGAGGTACAAGCTCCAAATCGATATTACAGTGAAAACTGCAGGAACATCAAACCGGCACTAGGAAACAGACTGAGAAAGCAGAGAAAAAGTGTCTCCTGCAACCCGTTCCCTTGGTGCTAGATGAACGAACGTCTCTCCACCTGCTCAGTTCTGAGAGATAAGTGTGTGTGAAAGCCGCTCTTCACCTAGCTTGTTGGGAACACAAAGTTTCTTTTCAGTTGCAAACTCCATTCCATACATATATATGGGGAGGTACAAGCTCCAACTCGATTTTACAGTGAAAACTGCAGGAACTTCAAACCGGCACTAGGAAACCGACTGAGAAAGCAGAGAAAAAGTGTCTCCTGCAACCCGTTCCCTTGGTGCTAGATGAACGAACGTCTCTCCACTTGCTCAGTTCCGAGAGATAAGTGTGTGCGAAAGCCGTCCTTCACCTAGCTTGTTGGGAACACGAAGTTTCTTTTCAGTTGCAAACTCCATTCCATACATATATATGTGGAGGTACAAGCTCCAACTCTGTTTGACAGTGAAAACTGCAGGAACTTCAAACTGGCACTAGGAAATACACTGAGAAAGCTGAGGAAAAGTGTCTCCTGCAACCCGTTCCCTTGGTGCTAGATGAACGAAAGTCTCTCCACTTGCTCATTTCTGAGAGATAAGTGTGTGTGAAAGCCGTCCTTCAGCTAGCTTGTTGGGAACACAAAGTTTCTTTCAGTTGCAAACTCCATTCCATACATATATATGGGGAGGTACAAGCTCCAACTCGGTTTTACAGTGAAAACTGCAGGAACTTCAAACCGGCTGTAGGAAACAGACTGAGAATGCAGAGAAAATGTGTCTCCTGCAACCCGTTCCCTTGGTGCTAGATGAACGAACGTCTCTCCACTTGCTCAGTTCTGAGAGATAAGTGTGTGTGAAAGCCGTCCTTCAACTAGCTTGTTGGGAACACAAAGTTTCTTTTCAGTTGCAAACCCCATTCCATACATATATATGGGGAGGTTCAAGCTCCAACTCGGTTTTACAGTGAAAACTGCAGGAACTTAAAACCGGCACTAGGAATCAGACTGAGAAAGCAGAGAAAAAGTATATCCTGCAACCCGTTCCCTTGGTGCTAGATGAACGAACGTCTCTCCACTTGCTCAGTTCTGAGAGATAAGTGTGTGTGAAAGCCGTCCTTCACATAGCTTGTTGGGAACACAAAGTTTCTTTTCAGTTGCAAACTCCATTCCATACATATATATTGGGAGGTAAAAGCTCCAACTCTGTTTGACACTGAAAACTGCAGGAACTTCAAACCGGCACTAGGAAACAGACTGAGAAAGCAGAGAAAAAGTGTCTCCTGCAACCCGTTCCCTTGGTGCTAGATGAACGAACGTCTCTCCACTTGCTCAGTTCTGAGAGATAAATGTGTGTGAAAGCCGTACTTCACCTAGCTTGTTGGGAACACAAAGTTTCTTTTCAGTTGCAAACTCCATTCCATACATATATATTGGGAGGTAAAATCTCCAACTCTGTTTGACACTGAAAACTGCAGGAACTTCAAACCGGCACTAGGAAACAAACTGAGAAAGCAGAGAAAAAGTGTATCCTGCAAACCGTTCCCTTGGTGCTAGATGAACGAACGTCTCTCCACTTGCTCAGTTCTGAGAGATAAGTGTGTTTGAAAGCCGTCCTTCACCTAGCTTGTTGGGAACACAAAGTTTCTTTCAGTTGCAAACTCCATTCCATACATATATATGGGGAGGTAAAAGCTCCAACTCTGTTTGACACTGAAAACTGCAGGAACTTCAAACCGGCACTAGGAAACAGACTGAGAAAGCAGAGAAAAATTGTCTCCTGCAACCCGTTCCCTTGGTGCTAGATGAACGAACGTTTCTCCACTTGCTCAGTTCTGAGAGATAAGTGTGTGTGAAAGCAGTCCTTCACCTAGATTGTTGGGAACACAAAGTTTCTTTTCACTTGCAAACTCCATTCCATATATATATATGGGGAGGTAGAAGCTCCAAATCGGTTTGACAGTGAAAACTGCAGGAACTTCAAACCGGCACTAGGAAACAGACTGAGAATGCAGAGAAAAAGTGTCCCCTGCAACCCGTTCCCTTGGTGCTAGATGAAGGAACGTCTCTCCACTTGCTCAGTTCTGAGAGATAAGTGTGTGTGAAAGCCGTCCTTCACCTAGCTTGTTGGGAACACCATGTTTCTTTTCAGTTGCAAACTCCATTTCATACATATATATGGGGATGTAGAAGCTCCAACTCGGTTTGACAGTGAAAACTGCAGGAACTTCAAACCGGCACTAGGAAAAACACTGAGAAAGCAGAGAAAAAGTGTCTCCTGCAACCCGTTCCCTTGGTGCTAGATGAACGAACGTCTCTCCACTTGCTAAGTTCTGAGAGATAAGTGTGTGTGAAAGCCGTACTTCACCTAGCTTGTGGGGAACACAAAGTTTCTTTTCAGTTGCAAACTCCATTCCATACATATATATGGGGAGGTACTAGCTCCAACTCGGTTTGACAGTGAAAACTGTAGGAACTTCAAAACGGCACTAGGAAACAGACTGAGAAAGCAGAGAAAAAGTGTCTCCTGCAACCCGTTCCCTTGGTGCTAGATGAACGAACGTCTCACCACTTGCTCAGTTCCGAGAGATAAGTGTGTGTGAAAGCCGTCCTTAACCTAGCTTGTTGGGAACACAAAGTTTCTTTTTAGTTGCAAACTCCATTCCATACATATATATGTGGAGGTACAAGCTCCAACTCTGTTTTACAGTGAAAACTGCAGGAACTTCAAACCGGCACTAGGAAAGAGACTGAGAAAGCAGGGAAAAAGTGTCTCCTGCAACCCGTTCCCTTGGTGCTATATGAACGAAAGTCTCTCCACTTGCTCAGTTCTGAGAGATAAGTGTGTGTGTAAGCCGTCCTTCACCTAGCTTGTTGGGAACACCAAGTTTCTTTTCAGTTGCAAACTCCATTTCATACAAATATATGGGGATGTAGAAGCTCCAACTCGGTTTGATAGTGAAAACTGCAGGAAATTCAAACCGGCACTAGGAAAAAGACTGAGAAAGCAGAGAAAAAGTGTCTCCTGCAACCCGTTCCCTTGGTGCTAGATGAACGAACGTCTCTCCACTTGCTCAGTTCTGAGAGATAAGTGTGTGTGAAAGCCGTCCTTCACCTAGCTTGTTGGGAACACAAAGTTTCTTTTCAGTTGCAAACTCCATTCCATACATATATATGGGGAGGTACTAGCTCCAACTCGGTTTGACAGTGAAAACTGCAGGAACTTCAAAACGGCACTAGGAAACAGACTGAGAAAGCAGAGAAAAAGTGTCTCCTGCAACCCGTTCCTTGGTGCTAGATGAACGAACGTCTCTCCACTTGCTCTGTTCTGAGAGATAAGTGTGTGTGAAAGCCGTCCTTCACCTAGCTTGTTGGGAACACAAAGTTTCTTTTCAGTTGCAAACTCCATTCCATACATATATATGTGGAGGTACAAGCTCCAACTCGGTTTTACAGTGAAAACTGCAGGAACTTCAAACCGGCACTAGGAAAGAGACTGAGAAAGCAGAGAAAAAGTGTCTCCTGCAACCCGTTCCCTTGGTGCTAGATGAACGAACGTCTCTCCACTTGCTCAGTTCTGAGAGATAAGTGTGTGTGAAAGCCGTCCTTCAACTAGCTTGTTGGGAACACAAACTTTCTTTTCAGTTGCAAACTCCATTCCATACATATATATGGGGAGGATCTAGCTCCAACTCGGTTTGACAGTTAAAACTACAGGAACTTCAAACCGGCACTAGGAAAAAGACTGAGAAATCAGAGAAAAAGTGTCTCCTGCAACCCGTTCCCTTGGTGCTAGATGAACGAACGTCTCTCCACTTGCTCAGTTCTGAGAGATAAGTATGTGTGAAAGCCGTCCTTCACCTAGCTTGTTGGGAACACAAAGTTTCTTTTAAGTTGCAAACTCCATTCCATACATATATATGGGGAGGTAGAAGCTCCAAATCGGTTTTACAGTGAAAACTGCAGGAACTTCAAACCGGCACTAGGAAACAGACTGAGAAAGCAGAGAAAAAGTGTCTCCTGCATCCCGTTCCCTTGGTGCTAGATGAACGAACGTCTCTCCACTTAGTGAGTTCCGAGAGATAAGTGTGTGTGAAAGCCGTCCTTCAACTAGCTTTTTGGGAACACAAAGTTTCTTTTCAGGTGCAAACACCATTCCATATATATATATGAGGATATACTAGCTCCAACTATGTTTGACAGTGAAAAATGCAGGAACTTCAAACCGGCACTAGGAAACAGACTGAGAAAGCAGAGAAAATGTGACTCCTGCAACCCGTTCCCTTGGTGCTAGATGAACGAACGTCTCTCCACTTGCTCAGTTCTGAGAGATAATTGTGTGTGAAAGCCGTCCTTCACCTAGCTTGTTGGGAACACAAAGTTTCTTTTCAGTTGCAAACTCCATTCCATACATATATATGGGGAGGTACTAGCTCCAACTCGGTTTTACAGTGAAAACTGCAGGAACTTCAATCCGGCACTAGGAAACAGACTGAGAAAGCAGAGAAAAAGTGTCTCCTGCAACCCGTTCCCTTGGTGCTAGATGAACGTACGTCTCTCCACTTGCACAGTTCTGAGAGATAAGTGTGTGTGAAAGCCGTACTTCACCTAGCTTGTGGGTAACACAAAGTTTCTTTTCAGTTGCAAACTCCATTCCATACATATATATGGGGAGGTACAAGCTCCAACTCGGTTTGACAGTGAAAACTGCAGGAACTTCAAAACGGCACTAGGAAACAGACTGAGAAAGCAGAGAAAAAGTGTCTCCTGCAACCCGTTCCCTTGGTGCTAGATGAACGAACGTCTCTCCACTTGCTCAGTTCCGAGAGATAAGTGTGTGTGAAAGCCGTCCTTCACCTAGCTTGTTGGGAACACAAAGTTTCTTTTCAGTTGCAAACTCCATTCCATATATATATATGAGGATATACTAGCTCCAACTAGGTTTGACAGTGAAAACTGCAGGAACTTCAAACCGGCACTAGGAAACAGACTGAGAAAGCAGAGAAAAAGTGTCTCCTGCAACCCGTTCCCTTGGTGCTAGATGAACGAACGTCTCTCCACTTGCTCAGTTCTGAGAGATATTTGTGTGTGAAAGCCGTCCTTCACCTAGCTTGTTGGGAACACAAAGTTTCTTTTCAGTTGCAAACTCCATTCCATACATATATATGGGGAGGTACTAGCTCCAACTCGGTTTTACAGTGAAAACTGCAGGAACTTCTATCCGGCACTAAGAAACAGACTGAGAAAGCAGAGAAAAAGTGTCTCCTGCAACCCGTTCCCTTGGTGCTAGATGAACGAAAGTCTCTCCACTTGCTCAGTTTTGAGAGATAATTGTGTGTGAAAGCCGTCCTTCACCTAGCTTGTTGGGAACACAAAGTTTCTTTTCAGTTGCAAACACCATTCCATACATATATATGGGGAGGTACAAGCTCCAACTCGGTTTTACAGTGAAAACTGCAGGAACTTCAAACCGGCACTAGGAAACAGACTGAGAAAGCAGAGAAAAAGTGTCTCCTGCAACCCGTTCCCTTGGTGCTAGATGAACGAACGTCTCTCCACTTGCTCAGTTCCGAGAGATAAGTGTGTGTGAAAGCCGTCCTTCACCTAGCTTGTTGGGAACACAAAGTTTCTTTTCAGTTGCAAACTCCATTCCTTACATATATATGGGGAGGTACTAGCTCCAACTCTGTTTGACAGTGAAAACTGCAGGAACTTCAAACCGGCACTAGGAGTCAGACTGAGAAAGCAGAGAAATAGTGTCTCCTGCAACCCGTTCCCTTGGTGCTAGATGAACGAACGTCTCTCCACTTGCTCAGTTCTGAGAGATAAGTGTGTGTGAAAGCCGTCCTTCACCTAGCTTGTTGGGAACACCAAGTTTCTTTTCAGTTGCAAACTCCATTCCATACATATATATGGGGAGGTACAAGCTCCAACTCGATTTTACAGTGAAAACTGCAGGAACTTCAAACCGGCACTAGGAAACAGACTGAGAAAGCAGAGAAAAAGTGTCTCCTGCAACCCGTTCCCTTGATGCTAGATGAACGAACGTCTCTCCACTTGCTCAGTTCCGAGAGATAAGTGTGTGTGAAAGCCGTCCTTCACCTAGCTTGTTGGGAACACAAAGTTTCTTTTCAGTTGCAAACTCCATTCCATACATATATATGGGGAGGTTCTAGCTCCAACTCGGTTTGACAGTGAAAACTACAGGAACTTCAAACCGGCACTAGGAAACAGACTGAGAAAGCAGAGAAAAAGTGTCTCCTGCAACCCGTTCCCTTGGTGCTAGATGAACGAACGTCTCTCCACTTGCTCAGTTCTGAGAGATAAGTGTGTGTGAAAGCCGTCCTTCACCTAGCTTGTTGGGAACACCAAGTTTCTTTTCAGTTGCAAACTCCATTTCATACATATATATGGGGATGTAGAAGCTCCAACTCGGTTTGACAGTGAAAACTGCAGGAACTTCAAACCGGCACTAGGAAACAGACTGAGAAAGCAGAGAAAAAGTGTCTCCTGCAACCCGTTCCCTTGGTGCTAGATGAACGTACGTCTCTCCACTTGCACAGTTCTGAGAGATAAGTGTGTGTGAAAGCCGTACTTCACCTAGCTTGTGGGTAACACAAAGTTTCTTTTCAGTTGCAAACTCCATTCCATACATATATATGGGGAGGTACAAGCTCCAACTCGGTTTGACAGTGAAAACTGCAGGAACTTCAAAACGGCACTAGGAAACAGACTGAGAAAGCAGAGAAAAAGTGTCTCCTGCAACCCGTTCCCTTGGTGCTAGATGAACGAACGTCTCTCCACTTGCTCAGTTCCGAGAGATAATTGTGTGTGAAAGCCGTCCTTCACCTAGCTTGTTGGGAACACAAAGTTTCTTTTCAGTTGCAAACTCCATTCCATACATATATATGTGGAGGTAAAAGCTCCAACTCGGTTTTACAGTGAAAACTGCAGGAACTTCAAACCGGCAGTAGGAAACAGACTGAGAAAGCAGAGAAAAAGTGTCTCCTGCAACCCGTTCCCTTGGTGCTAGATGAACGAACGTCTCTCCACTTGCTCAGTTCTGAGAGATAAGTGTGTGTGAAAGCCGTCCTTCAGCTAGCTTGTTGGGAACACAAAGTTTCTTTTCAGTTGCAAACTCCATTGCATACATATATATGGGGAGGTACAAGCTCCAACTCTGTTTGACAGTGAAAACTGCAGGAACTTCAAACCGGCACTAGGAAAAAGACTGAGAAAGCAGAGAAAAAGTGTCTCCTGCAACCCGTTCCCTTGGTGCTAGATGAACGAACGTCTCTCCACTTGCTCAGTTCTGAGAGATAAGTGTGTGTGAAAGCCGCCCTTCACCTAGCTTGTTGGGAACACAAAGTTTCTTTTAAGTTGCAAACTCCATTCCAAACATATATATGGGGAGGTAGTAGCTCCAACACGGTTTTACAGTGAAAACTGCAGGAACTTCAAACCGGCACTAGGAAACAGACTGAGAAAGCAGAGAAAAAGTGTCTCCTGCATCCCGTTCCAATGGTGCTAGATGAACGAACGTCTCTCCACTTAGTGAGTTCCGAGTGATAAGTGTGTGTGAAAGCCGTCCTTCAACTAGCTTTTTGGGAACACAAAGTTTCTTTTCAGTTGCAAACTCCATTCCATATATATATATGAGGATATACTAGCTCCAACTAGGTTTGACAGTGAAAACTGCAGGAACTTCAAACCGGCACTAGGAAACAGACTGAGAAAGCAGAGAAAAAGTGTCTCCTGCAACCCGTTCCATTGGTGCTAGATGAACGAACGTCTCTCCACTTGCTCAGTTCTGAGAGATATTTGTGTGTGAAAGCCGTCCTTCACCTAGCTTGTTGGGAACACAAAGTTTCTTTTCAGTTGCAAACTCCATTCCATACATATATATGGGGAGGTACTAGCTCCAACTCGGTTTTACAGTGAAAACTGCAGGAACTTCAATCCGGCACTAAGAAACAGACTGAGAAAGCAGAGAAAAAGTGTCTCCTGCAACCCGTTCCCTTGGTGCTAGATGAACGAACGTCTCTCCACTTGCTCAGTTTTGAGAGATAATTGTGTGTGAAAGCCGTCCTTCACCTAGCTTGTTGGGAACACAAAGTTTCTTTTCAGTTGCAAACTCCATTCCATACATATATATGGGGAGGTACAAGCTCCAACTCGGTTTTACAGTGAAAACTGCAGGAACTTCAAACCGGCACTAGGAAACAGACTGAGAAAGCAGAGAAAAAGTGTCTCCTGCAACCCGTTCCCTTGGTGCTAGATGAACGAACGTCTCTCCACTTGCTCAGTTCCGAGAGATAAGTGTGTGTGAAAGCCGTCCTTCACCTAGCTTGTTGGGAACACAAAGTTTCTTTTCAGTTGCAAACTCCATTCCTTACATATATATGGGGAGGTACTAGCTCCAACTCTGTTTGACAGTGAAAACTGCAGGAACTTCAAACCGGCACTAGGAGTCAGACTGAGAAAGCAGAGAAATAGTGTCTCCTGCAACCCGTTCCCTTGGTGCTAGATGAACGAACGTCTCTCCACTTGCTCAGTTCTGAGAGATAAGTGTGTGTGAAAGCCGTCCTTCACCTAGCTTGTTGGGAACACCAAGTTTCTTTTCAGTTGCAAACTCCATTCCATACATATATATGGGGAGGTACAAGCTCCAACTCGATTTTACAGTGAAAACTGCAGGAACTTCAAACCGGCACTAGGAAACAGACTGAGAAAGCAGAGAAAAAGTGTCTCCTGCAACCCGTTCCCTTGGTGCTAGATGAACGAACGTCTCTCCACTTGCTCAGTTCCGAGAGATAAGTGTGTGTGAAAGCCGTCCTTCACCTAGCTTGTTGGGAACCCCAAGTTTCTTTTCAGTTGCAAACTCCATTCCATACATATATATGGGGAGGTTCTAGCTCCAACTCGGTTTGACAGTGAAAACTACAGGAACTTCAAACCGGCACTAGGAAACAGACTGAGAAAGCAGAGAAAAAGTGTCTCCTGCAACCCGTTCCCTTGGTGCTAGATGAACGAACGTCTCTCCACTTGCTAAGTTCTGAGAGATAAGTGTGTGTGAAAGCCGTCCTTCAGTTAGCTTGTTGGGAATACAAAGTTTCTTTTCTGTTGCAAACTCCATTGCATACATATATATGGGGAGGTACTAGCTCCAACTCTGTTTGACAGTGAAAACTGCAGGAACTTCAAACCGGCACTAGGAAAAAGACTGAGAAAGCAGAGAAAAAGTGTCTCCTGCAACCCGTTCCCTTGGTGCTAGATGAACGAACGTCTCTCCACTTGCTCAGTTCTGAGAGATAAGTGTGTGTGAAAGCCGCCCTTCACCTTGCTTGTTGGGAACACAAAGTTTCTTTTAAGTTGCAAACTCCATTCCATACATATATATGGGGAGGTAGAAGCTCCAACACTGTTTTACAGTGAAAACTGCAGGAACTTCAAACCGGCACTAGGAAACAGACTGAGAAAGCAGAGAAAAGTGTCTCCTGCATCCCGTTCCAATGGTGCTAGATGAACGAACGTCTCTCCACTTAGTGAGTTCCGAGTCATAAGTGTGTGTGAAAGCCGTCCTTCAACTAGCTTTTTGGGAACACAAAGTTTCTTTTCAGTTGCAAACTCCATTCCATATATATATATGAGGATATACTAGCTCCAACTAGGTTTGACAGTGAAAATTGCAGGAACTTCAAACCGGCACTAGGAAACAGACTGAGAAAGCAGAGAAAAAGTGTCTCCTACAACCCGTTCCCTTGGTGCTAGATGAACGAACGTCTCTTCACTTGCTCAGTTCCGAGAGATAAGTGTGTGTGAAAGCCGTCCTTAACCTAGCTTGTTGGGAACACAAAGTTTCTTTTCAGTTGCAAACTCCATTCCATACATATATATGTGGAGGTACAAGCTCCAACTCGGTTTTACAGTGAAAACTGCAGGAACTTCAAACCGGCACTAGGAAAGAGACTGAGAAAGCAGATAAATAGTGTCTCCTGCAACACGTTCCCTTGGTGCTAGATGAACGAACGTCTCTCCACTTGCTCAGTTCTGAGAGATAAGTGTGTGTGAAAGCCGTCCTTCACCTAGCTTGTGGGTAACACAAAGTTTCTTTTCAGTTGCAAACTCCATTCCATACATATATATGGGGAGGTACAAGCTCCAACTCGGTTTGACAGTGAAAACTGCAGGAACTTCAAAACGGCACTAGGAAACAGACTGAGAAAGCAGAGAAAAAGTGTCTCCTGCAACCCGTTCCCTTGGTGCTAGATGAACGAACGTCTCTCCACTTGCTCAGTTCCGAGAGATAAGTGTGTGTGAAAGCCGTCCTTCACCTAGCTTGTTGGGAACACAAAGTTTCTTTTCAGTTGCAAACTCCATTCCATTCATATATATGGGGAGGTTCTAGCTCCAACTCGGTTTGACAGTGAAAACTACAGGAACTTCAAACCGGCACTAGGAGTCAGACTGAGAAAGCAGAGAAAAAGTGTCTCCTGCAACCCGTTCTCTTGGTGCTAGATGAACGAACGTCTCTCCACTTGCTCAGTTCTGAGAGATAAGTGTGTGTGAAAGCCGTCCTTCACCTAGCTTGTTGGGAACACAAAGTTTCTTTTCTGTTGCAAACTCCATTGCATACATATATATGGGGAGGTACTAGCTCCAACTCTGTTTGACAGTGAAAACTGCAGGAACTTCAAACCGGCACTAGGAAAAAGACTGAGAAAGCAGAGAAAAAGTGTCTCCTGCAACCCGTTCCCTTGGTGCTATATGAACGTACGTCTCTCCACTTGCACAGTTCTGAGAGATAAGTGTGTGTGAAAGCCGTCCTTCACCTAGCTTGTGGGTAACACAAAGTTTCTTTTCAGTTGCAAACTCCATTCCATACATATATATGGGGAGGTACAAGCTCCAACTCGGTTTGACAGTGAAAACTGCAGGAACTTCAAAACGGCACTAGGAAACAGACTGAGAAAGCAGAGAAAAGTGTCTCCTGCAACCCGTTCCCTTGGTGCTAGATGAACAAACGTCTCTCCACTTGCTCAGTTCCGAGAGATAAGTGTGTGTGAAAGCCGTCCTTCACCTAGCTTGTTGGGAACATCAAGTTTCTTTTCAGTTGCAAACTCCATTCCATTCATATATATGGGGAGGTTCTAGCTCCAACTCGGTTTGACAGTGAAAACTACAGGAACTTCAAACCGGCACTAGGAAACAGACTGAGAAAGCAGAGAAAAAGTGTCTCCTGCAACCCGTTCCCTTGGTGCTAGATGAACGAACGTCTCTCCACTTGCTCAGTTCTGAGAGATAAGTGTGTGTGAAAGCCGTCCTTCAGCTAGCTTGTTGGGAACACAAAGTTTCTTTTCTGTTGCAAACTCCATTGCATTCATATATATGGGGAGGTACTACCTCCAACTCTGTTTGACAGTGAAAACTGCAGGAACTTCAAACCGGCACTAGGAAAAAGACTGAGAAAGCAGAGAAAAAGTGTCTGCTGCAACCCGTTCCCTTGGTGCTATATGAACGTACGTCTCTCCACTTGCACAGTTCTGAGAGATAAGTGTGTGTGAAAGCCGTACTTCACCTAGCTTGTGGGTAACACAAAGTTTCTTTTCAGTTGCAAACTCCATTCCATACATATATATGGGGAGGTACAAGCTCCAACTCGGTTTGACAGTGAAAACTGCAGGAACTTCAAAACGGCACTAGGAAACAGACTGAGAAAGCAGAGAAAAAGTGTCTCCTGCAACCCGTTCCCTTGGTGCTAGATGAACGAACGTCTCTCCACTTGCTCAGTTCCGAGAGATAAGTGTGTGTGAAAGCCGTCCTTCACCTAGCTTGTTGGGAACACAAAGTTTTTTTCAGTTGCAAACCCCATTCCATACATATATATGTGGAGGTAAAAGCTCCAACTCGGTTTTACAGTGAAAACTGCAGGAACTTCAAACCGGCAGTAGGAAACAGACTGAGAAAGCAGAGAAAAAGTGTCTCCTGCAACCCGTTCCCTTGGTGCTAGATGAACGAACGTCTCTCCACTTGCTCAGTTCCGAGAGATAAGTGTGTGTGAAAGCCGTCCTTCAGCTAGCTTGTTGGGAACACAAAGTTTCTTTTCAGTTGCAAACTCCATTGCATACATATATATGGGGAGGTACAAGCTCCAACTCTGTTTGACAGTGAAAACTGCAGGAACGTCAAACCGGCACTAGGAAAAAGACTGAGAAAGCAGAGAAAAAGTGTCTCCTGCAACCCGTTCCCTTGGTGCTAGATGAACGAACGTCTCTCCACTTGCTCAGTTCTGAGAGATAAGTGTGTGTGAAAGCCGCCCTTCACCTAGCTTGTTGGGAACACAAAGTTTCTTTTAAGTTGCAAACTCCATTCCAAACATATATATGGGGAGGTAGAAGCTCCAACACGGTTTTACAGTGAAAACTGCAGGAACTTCAAACCGGCACTAGGAAACAGACTGAGAAAGCAGAGAAAAAGTGTCTCCTGCATCCCGTTCCAATGGTGCTAGATGAACGAACGTCTCTCCACTTAGTGAGTTCCGAGTGATAAGTGTGTGTGAAAGCCGTCCTTCAACTAGCTTTTTGGGAACACAAAGTTTCTTTTCAGTTGCCAACTCCATTCCATATATATATATGAGTATATACTAGCTCCAACTAGGTTTGACAGTGAAAACTGCAGGAACTTCAAACCGGCACTAGGAAACAGACTGAGAAAGCAGAGAAAATGTGTCTCCTGCAACCCGTTCCCTTGGTGCTAGATGAACGAACGTCTCTCCACTTGCTCAGTTCTGAGAGATAATTGTGTGTGAAAGCTGTCCTTCACCTAGCTTGTTGGGAACACAAAGTTTCTTTTCAGTTGCAAACTCCATTCCATACATATATATGGGGAGGTACTAGCTCCAACTCGGTTTTACAGTGAAAACTGCAGGAACTTCAATCCGGCACTAAGAAACAGACTGAGAAAGCAGAGAAAAAGTGTCCCCTGCAACCCGTTCCCTTGGTGCTAGATGAACGAACGTCTCTCCACTTGCTCAGTTTTGAGAGATAATTGTGTGTGAAAGCCTTCCTTCACCTAGCTTGTTGGGAACACAAAGTTTCTTTTCAGTTGCAAACTCCATTCCATACATATATATGGGGAGGTACAAGCTCCAACTCGGTTTTACAGTGAAAACTGCAGGAACTTCAAACCGGCACTAGGAAACAGATTGAGAAAGCAGAGAAAAAGTGTCTCCTGCAACCCGTTCCCTTGGTGCTAGATGAACGAAAGTCTCTCCACTTGCTCAGTTCCGAGAGATAAGTGTGTGTGAAAGCCGTCCTTCACCTAGCTTGTTGGGAACACAAAGTTTCTTTTCAGTTGCAAACTCCATTCCATACATATATATGGGGAGGTACAAGCTCCAACTCGGTTTGACAGTGAAAACTGCAGGAACTTCAAACCGGCACTAGGAAACAGACTGAGAAAGCAGAGAAAAAGTGTCCCCTGCAACCCGTTCCCTTGGTGCTAGATGAACGAAAGTCTCTCCACTTGCTCAGTTCTGAGAGATAAGTGTGTGTGAAAGCCGTCCTTCACCTAGCTTGTTGGGAACACAAAGTTTCTTTTCAATTGCTAACTCCATTCCATACATATATATGGGGAGGTACTAGCTCCAACTCGGTTTGACAGTGAAAACTGCAGGAACTTCAAACCGGCCCTATTAAACAGAGTGAGAAAACAGAGTAAAAGTTTCTCCTGCAACCCGTTCCTTTGTGCTAGATGAACGAAGGTCTCTCCACTTGCTCAGTTCTGAGAGATAAGTGTGTGTGAAAGCCGCACTTCATCCTAGCTTGTTGGGAACACAAAGTTTCTTTTCAGTTGCAAACTCCATTCCATACATATATATGGGTATGTACTAGCTCCAACACGGTTTTACAGTGAAAACTGCAGGAACATCAAACCGGCCCTAGGAAACAGACTGAGAAAGTAGAGAAAAAGTTTCTCCTGCAACCCGTTCCCTTGGTGCTAGATGAACGAACGTCTCTCCACTTGCTCAGTTTTGAGAGATAATTGTGTGTGAAAGCCGTCCTTCACCTAGCTTGTTGGGAACACAAAGATTCTTTTCAGTTGCAAACTCCATTCCATACATATATATGGGGAGGTACAAGCTCCAACTCGGTTTTACAGTGAAAACTGCAGGAACTTCAAACCGGCACTAGGAAACAGACTGAGAAAGCAGAGAAAAAGTGTCTCCTGCAACCCGTTCCCTTGGTGCTAGATGAACGAACGTCTCTCCACTTGCTCAGTTTTGAGAGATAATTGTGTGTGAAAGCCGTCCTTCACCTAGCTTGTTGGGAAAACAAAGTTTCTTTTCAGTTGCAAACTCCATTCCATACATATATATGTGGAGGTACAAGCTCCAACTCGGTTTTACAATGAAAACTGCAGGAACTTCAAACCGGCACTAGGAAAAAGACTGAGAAAGCAGAGAAAAAGTGTCTCCTGCAACCCGTTCCCTTGGTGCTAGATGAACGAACGTCTCTCCACTTGCTCAGTTCCGAGAGATAAGTGTGTGTGAAAGCCGTCCTTCACCTAGCTTGTTGGGAACACAAAGTTTCTTTTCAGTTGCAAACTCCATTCCATACATATATATGGGGAGGTACTAGCTCCAACTCTGTTTGACAGTGAAAACTGCAGGAACTTCAAACCGGCACTAGGAGTCAGACTGAGAAAGCAGAGAAAAAGTGTCTCCTGCAACCCGTTCCCTTGGTGCTAGATGAACGAACGTCTCTCCACTTGCTCAGTTCTGAGAGATAAGTGTGTGTGAAAGCCGTACTTCACCTAGCTTGTTGGGAACACCAAGTTTCTTTTCAGTTGCAAACTCCATTTCATACATATATATGGGGATGTAGAAGCTCCAACTCGGTTTGACAGTGAAAACTGCAGGAACTTCAAACCGGCACTAGGAAACAGACTGAGAAAGCAGAGAAAAAGTGTCTCCTGCAAACCGTTCCCTTGGTGCTAAATGAACGAACTTCTCTCCACTTGCTCAGTTTTGAGAGATAATTGTGTGTGAAAGCCGTCCTTCACCTAGCTTGTTGGGAACACCAAGTTTCTTTTCAGTTGCAAACTCCATTCCATACATATATATGGGGAGGTACTAGCTCCAACACGGTTTGACAGTGAAAACTGCAGGAACTTCAAACCGGCACTAGGAAACAGACTGAGAAAGCAGAGAAAAAGTGTCTCCTGCAACCCGTTCCCTTGGTGCTAGATGAACGAACGTCTCTCCACTTGCTCAGTTCTGAGAGATAAGTGTGTGTGAAAGCCGTCCTTCAACTAGCTTGTTGGGAACACAAAGTTTCTTTTCAGTTGCAAACTCCATTCCATACATATATATGTGGAGGTACTAGCTCCAACTCTGTTTTACAGTGAAAACTGCAGGAACTTCAAACCGGCCCTATTAACAGACTGAGAAAACAGAGAAAAAGTGTCTCCTGCAACCCGTTCCCTTTGTGCTAGATGAACGAACGTCTCTCCACATGCTCAGTTCTGAGAGATAAGTGTGTGTGAAAGCCGCACTTCATCCTAGCTTGTTGGGAACACAAAGTTTCTTTTCAGTTGCAAACCCCATTCCATACATATATATGGGTAGGTACTAGCTCCAACTCGGTTTTAGAGTGAAAACTGCAGGAACATCAATCCGGCCCTAGGAAACAGACTGAGAAAGCAGAGAAAAAGTTTCTCCTGCAACCCGATCCCTTGGTGCTAGATGAACGAACGTCTCTTCACTTGCTCAGTTCTGAGAGATAAGTGTGTGTGAAAGACGTCCTTCACCTATCTTGTTGGGAACACAAAGTTTCTTTTCAGTTGCAAACTCCATTCCATACTTATATATGGGGAGGTTCAAGCTCCAACTCGTTTTTACAGTGAAAACTGCAGGAACTTCAAACCGGCACTAGGAAAGAGACTGAGAAAGCAGAGAAAAAGTGTCTCCTGCAACCCGTTCCCTTGGTGCTAGATGAACGAACGTCTCTCCACTTGCTCAGTTCTGAGAGATAAGGGTGTTTGAAAGCCACACTTCATCCTAGCTTGTTGGGAACACAAAGTTTCTTTTCAGTTGCAAACTCCATTCAATACATATATATGGGTAGGTACTAGCTCCAACTCGGTTTGACAGTGAAAACTGCAGGAACTTCAAACCGGCACTAGGAAAGAGACTGAGAATGCAGAGAAAAAGTGTCTCCTGCAACCCGTTCCCTTTGTGCTAGATGAACGAACGTCTCTCCACTTGCACAGTTCTGAGAGATAAGTGTGTGTGAAAGCCATCCTTCAACTAGATTGTGTGGAACACAAAGTATCTTTTCAGTTGCAAACTCCATTCCATACATATATATGGGGAGGTACTAGCTCCAACTCGGTTTGACAGTGGAAACTCCAGGAAATTCAAACCGGCCCTAGGAAACAGAATGAGAAAGCAGAGAAAAAGTGTCTCCTGCAACCCGTTCCATTGGTGCTAGATGAACGAACGTCTCTACACTTGCTCAGTTCTGAGAGATAAGTGTGTGTGGAAGCCGTCCTTCACCTAGCTTGTTGGGAACACAAAGTTTCTTTTCAGTTGCCAACTCCATTCCATACACATATATGGGGAGGTACTAGCTCCAACTCGGTTTGACAGTGAAAACTGCAGAAACTTCAAACCGGCACTAGGAATCAGACTGAGAAAGCAGAGAAATAGTTTCTCCTGCAACCCGTTCCCTTGGTGCTAGATGAACGAACGTCTCTCCACTTGCTCAGTTCTGAGAGTTAAGTGTGTGTGAAAGGCGTCCTTCACCTAGCTTGATGGGAACACAAAGTTTCTTTTCAGTTGCAAACTCCATTCCATACATATATAAGGGGAGGTACAAGCTCCAACTCGGTTTTACAGTGAAAACTGCAGGAACTTCAAACCGGCCCTAGGAAACCGACTGAGAAAGCAGAGAAAAAGTGTCTCCTGCAACCCGTTCCCTTGGTGCTAGATGAACGAACGTCTCTCCACTTGCTAAGTTCTGAGAGATAAGTGTGTGTGAAAGCCGTCCTTCACCTATCTTGTTGGGAACACAAAGCTTCTTTTAAGTTGCAAACTCCATTCCATACATATATATGGGGAGGTACTAGCTCCAACTCGGTTTTACAGTGAAAATTGCAGGAACTTCAAACCGGCACTAGGAAACAGACTGAGAAAGCAGAGAAAAAGTGTCTCATGCAACCCGTTCCCTTGGTGTTAGATGAACGAACGTGTCTCCACTTGCTCAGTTCTGAAAGATAAGTGTGTGTGAAAGCCGCTCTTCACCTATCTTGTTGGTAACACAAAGTTTCTTTTCAGTTGCAAACTCCATTCCACACATATATATGGGGAGGTACAAGCTCCAACTCGGTTTGACAGTGAAAACTGCAGGAAATTCAAACCGGCACTAGGAAACAGACTGAGAAAGCTCAGAAAAAGTGTCTCCTGCAACCCGTTCCCTTGGTGCTAGATGAACGAACGTTTCTCCACTTGCTCAGTTCCGAGAGATAAGTGTGTGTGAAAGCCGTCCTTCAACTAGCTTGTTGGGAACACAAAGTTTCTTTTCAGTTGCAAACTCCATTCCATACATATATATGGGGAGGTTAAAGCTCCAACTCGGTTTTACAGTGAAAACTGCAGGAACTTCAAACCGGCAGTAGGAAACAGACTGAGAAAGCAGAGAAAAATGACTCCTGCAACCCGTTCCCTTGGTGCTAGATGAACGAACGTCTCTCCACTTGCTCAGTTCTGAGAGACAAGTGTGTGTGAAAGCCGTCCTTCACCTAGCTTGTTGGGAACACAAAGTTTCTTTTCAGTTGCAAACTCCATTCCATACATATATATGGGGAGGTACTAGCTCCAACTCGGTTTGACAGTGAAAACTGCAGGAACTTCAAACCGGCACTAGGAAACAGACTGAGAAAGCAGAGAAAAAGTGTCTCCTGCAACCCGTTCCCTTGGTGCTAGATGAACGAACGTCTCTCCACTTGCTCAGTTCTGAGAGATATGTGTGTGTGAAAGCCGTCCTTCACCTAGCTTGTTGGGAACACAAAGTTTCTTTTCAGTTGCAAACTCCATTCCATACATATATATGTGGAGGTACAAGCTCCAACTCTGTTTTACAGTGAAAACTGCAGGAACTTCAAACCGGCCCTATTAAACAGACTGAGAAAACAGAGAAAAAGTGTCTCCTGCAACCCGTTCCCTTTGTGCTAGATGAACGAACGTCTCTCCACTTGCTCAGTTCTGAGAGATAAGTGTGTGTGAAAGCCACACTTCATCCTAGCTTGTTGGGAACACAAAGTTTCTTTTCAGTTGCAAACTCAACTCCATACATATATATGGGTAGGTACAAGCTAAAACTCGGTTTTACAGTGAAAACTGCAGGAACATCAAACCGGCCCTAGGAAACAGACTGAGAAAGAAGAGAAAAAGTTTCTCCTGCAACCCGATCCCTTGGTGCTAGATGAACGAACGTCTCTCCACTTGCTCAGTTCTGAGAGATAAGTGTGTGTGAAAGCCGTCCTTCACCTAGCTTGTTGGGAACACAAAGGTTCTTTTCAGTTGCAAACTCCATTCCATACTTATATATGGGGAGGTTCAAGCTCCAACTCGTTTTTACAGTGAAAACTGCAGGAACTTCAAACCGGCACTAGGAAACAGACTGAGAAAGCAGAGAAAAAATGTCTCCTGCAACCCGTTCCCTTGGTGCTAGATGAACGAAAGTCTCTCCACTTGCTCAGTTCTGAGAGATAAGTGTGTGTGAAAGCCGCTCTTCACCTAGCTTGTTGGGAACACAAAGTTTCTTTTCAGTTGCAAACTCCATTCCATACATATATATGGGGAGGTACAAGCTCCAACTCGGTTTGACAGTGAAAACTGTAGGAACTTCAAACCGGCACTAGGAAACACACTGAGAAAGCAGAGAAAATGTGTCTCCTGCAACCCGTTCCATTGGTGCTAGATGAACGAACGTCTCTCCACTTGCTCAGTTCCGAGAGATATGTGTGTGTGAAAGCCGTCCTTCACCTAGCTTGTTGGGAACACAAAGTTTCTTTTCAGTTGCAAATTCCATTCCATACATATATATGGGGAGGTTGAAGCTCCAACACGGTTTTACAGTGAAAACTGCAGGAACTTCAAACCGGCAGTAGGAAACAGACTGAGAAAGCAGAGAAAAAGTGACCCCTGCAACCCGTTCCCTTGGTGCTAGATGAACGAAAGTCTCTCCACTTGCTCAGTTCTGAGAGACAAGTGTGTGTGAAAGCCGTCCTTCACCTAGCTTGTCGGGAACACAAAGTTTCTTTTCAGTTGCAAACTCCATTCCATACATATATATGGGGAGGTACTAGCTCCAACTCGGTTTGACAGTGAAAACTGCAGGAACTTCAAACCGGCACTAGGAAACAGACTGAGAATGCAGAGAAATAGTGTCTCCTGCAACCCGTTCCCTTGGTGCTAGATGAACGAACGTCTCTCCACTTGCACAGTTCTGAGAGATAAGTGTGTGTGAAAGCCATCCTTCAACTAGATTGTGTGGAACACAAAGTTTCTTTTCAGTTGCAAACTCCATTCCATACATATATATGGGGAGGTACTAGCTCCAACTCGGTTTGACAGTGGAAATTGCAGGAACTTCAAACCGGCCCTAGGAAACAGACTGAGAAAGCAGAGAAAAAGTGTCTCCTGCAACCCGTTCCATTGGTGCTAGATGAACGAACGTCTCTACACTTGCTCAGTTCTGAGAGATAAGTGTGTGTGAAAGCCGTCCTTCACCTAGCTTGTTGGAAACACAAAGTTTCTTTTCAGTTGCAAACTCCATTCCATACATATATATGGGGAGGTACTAGCTCCAACTCGGTTTGACAGTGAAAACTGCAGAAACTTCAAACCGGCACTAGGAATCAGACTGAGAAAGCAGAGAAAAAGTTTCTCCTGCAACCCGTTCCCTTGGTGCTAGATGAACGAACGTCTCTCCACTTGCTCAGTTCTGAGAGATAAGTGTGTGTGAAAGGCGTCCTTCACCTAGCTTGTTGGGAACACAAAGTTTCTTTTCAGTTGCAAACTCCATTCCATACATATATAAGGGGAGGTACAAGCTCCAACTCGGTTTTACAGTGAAAACTGCAGGAACTTCAAACCGGCCCTAGGAAACAGACTGAGAAAGCAGAGAAAAAGTGTCTCCTGCAACCCGTTCCCTTGGTGCTAGATGAACGAACGTCTCTCCACTTGCTAAGTTCTGAGAGATAAGTGTGTGTGAAAGCCGTCCTTCACCTAGCTTGTTGGGAACACAAAGCTTCTTTTCAGTTGCAAACTCCATTCCATACATATATAAGGGGAGGTACAAGCTCCAACTCGGTTTGACAGTGAAAACTGCAGGAACTTCAAACCGGCACTAGGAAACAGACTGAGAAAGCTCAGAAAAAGTGTCTCCTGCAACCCGTTCCCTTGGTGCTAGATGAACGAACGTTTCTCCACTTGCTCAGTTCCGAGAGATAAGTGTGTGTGAAAGCCGTCCTTCACCTAGCTTGTTGGGAACAGAAAGTTTCTTTTCAGTTGCAAACTCCATTCCATACATATATATGGGGAGGTTAAAGCTCCAACTCGGTTTTACAGTGAAAAATGCTGGAACTTCAAAACGGCACTAGGAAACAGACTGAGAAAGCAGAGAAAAAGTGTCTCCTGCAACCCGTTCCCTTGGTGCTAGATGAACGAACTTCTCTCCACTTGCTCAGTTCCGAGAGAGAATTGTGTGTGAAAGCCGTCCTTCAACTAGCTTGTTGGGAACACAAAGTTTCTTTTCAGTTGCAAACTCCATTCCAAACATATATATGGGGAGGTAGAAACTCCAACTCTGTTTTACACTGAAAATTGCAGGAACTTCAAACCGGCACTAGGAAACAGACTGAGAAAGCAGAGAAAAAGTGTCTCCTGCAACCCGTTCCCTTGGTGCTAGATGAACGAAAGTCTCTCCACTTGCTCAGTTCTGAGAGATAAGTGTGTGTGAAAGCCGTCCTTCACCTAGCTTGTTGGGAACACAAAGTTTCTTTTCAGTTGCAAACTCCATTCCATACATATATATGGGGAGGTACAAGCTCCAACTTGGTTTGACAGTGAAAACTGCAGGAACTTCAAACCGGCACTAGGAAACACACTGAGAAAGCAGAGAAAATGTGTCTCCTGCAACCCGTTCCCTTGGTGCTAGATGAACGAACGTCTCTCCACTTGCTCAGTTCCGAGAGATATGTGTGTGTGAAAGCCGTCCTTCACCTAGCTTGTTGGGAACACAAAGTTTCTTTTCAGTTGCAAATTCCATTCCATACATATATATGGGGAGGTTCAAGCTCCAACTCGGTTTTACAGTGAAAACTGCAGGAACTTCAAACCGGCAGTAGGAAACAGACTGAGAAAGCAGAGAAATAGTTTCTCCTGCAACCCGTTCCCTTGGTGCTAGATGAACGAACGTCTCTCCACTTGCTCAGTTCTGAGAGTTAAGTGTGTGTGAAAGGCGTCCTTCACCTAGCTTGATGGGAACACAAAGTTTCTTTTCAGTTGCAAACTCCATTCCATACATATATAAGGGGAGGTACAAGCTCCAACTCGGTTTTACAGTGAAAACTGCAGGAACTTCAAACCGGCCCTAGGAAACCGACTGAGAAAGCAGAGAAAAAGTGTCTCCTGCAACCCGTTCCCTTGGTGCTAGATGAACGAACGTCTCTCCACTTGCTAAGTTCTGAGAGATAAGTGTGTGTGAAAGCCGTCCTTCACCTATCTTGTTGGGAACACAAAGCTTCTTTTAAGTTGCAAACTCCATTCCATACATATATATGGGGAGGTACTAGCTCCAACTCGGTTTTACAGTGAAAATTGCAGGAACTTCAAACCGGCACTAGGAAACAGACTGAGAAAGCAGAGAAAAAGTGTCTCATGCAACCCGTTCCCTTGGTGTTAGATGAACGAACGTGTCTCCACTTGCTCAGTTCTGAAAGATAAGTGTGTGTGAAAGCCGCTCTTCACCTATCTTGTTGGTAACACAAAGTTTCTTTTCAGTTGCAAACTCCATTCCACACATATATATGGGGAGGTACAAGCTCCAACTCGGTTTGACAGTGAAAACTGCAGGAAATTCAAACCGGCACTAGGAAACAGACTGAGAAAGCTCAGAAAAAGTGTCTCCTGCAACCCGTTCCCTTGGTGCTAGATGAACGAACGTTTCTCCACTTGCTAAGTTCCGAGAGATAAGTGTGTGTGAAAGCCGTCCTTCAACTAGCTTGTTGGGAACACAAAGTTTCTTTTCAGTTGCAAACTCCATTCCATACATATATATGGGGAGGTTAAAGCTCCAACTCGGTTTTACAGTGAAAACTGCAGGAACTTCAAACCGGCAGTAGGAAACAGACTGAGAAAGCAGAGAAAAATGACTCCTGCAACCCGTTCCCTTGGTGCTAGATGAACGAACGTCTCTCCACTTGCTCAGTTCTGAGAGACAAGTGTGTGTGAAAGCCGTCCTTCACCTAGCTTGTTGGGAACACAAAGTTTCTTTTCAGTTGCAAACTCCATTCCATACATATATATGGGGAGGTACTAGCTCCAACTCGGTTTGACAGTGAAAACTGCAGGAACTTCAAACCGGCACTAGGAAACAGACTGAGAAAGCAGAGAAAAAGTGTCTCCTGCAACCCGTTCCCTTGGTGCTAGATGAACGAACGTCTCTCCACTTGCTCAGTTCTGAGAGATATGTGTGTGTGAAAGCCGTCCTTCACCTAGCTTGTTGGGAACACAAAGTTTCTTTTCAGTTGCAAACTCCATTCCATACATATATATGTGGAGGTACAAGCTCCAACTCTGTTTTACAGTGAAAACTGCAGGAACTTCAAACCGGCCCTATTAAACAGACTGAGAAAACAGAGAAAAAGTGTCTCCTGCAACCCGTTCCCTTTGTGCTAGATGAACGAACGTCTCTCCACTTGCTCAGTTCTGAGAGATAAGTGTGTGTGAAAGCCACACTTCATCCTAGCTTGTTGGGAACACAAAGTTTCTTTTCAGTTGCAAACTCAACTCCATACATATATATGGGTAGGTACAAGCTAAAACTCGGTTTTACAGTGAAAACTGCAGGAACATCAAACCGGCCCTAGGAAACAGACTGAGAAAGAAGAGAAAAAGTTTCTCCTGCAACCCGATCCCTTGGTGCTAGATGAACGAACGTCTCTCCACTTGCTCAGTTCTGAGAGATAAGTGTGTGTGAAAGCCGTCCTTCACCTAGCTTGTTGGGAACACAAAGGTTCTTTTCAGTTGCAAACTCCATTCCATACTTATATATGGGGAGGTTCAAGCTCCAACTCGTTTTTACAGTGAAAACTGCAGGAACTTCAAACCGGCACTAGGAAACAGACTGAGAAAGCAGAGAAAAAGTGTCTCCTGCAACCCGTTCCCTTGGTGCTAGATGAACGAAAGTCTCTCCACTTGCTCAGTTCTGAGAGATAAGTGTGTGTGAAAGCCGCTCTTCACCTAGCTTGTTGGGAACACAAAGTTTCTTTTCAGTTGCAAACTCCATTCCATACATATATATGGGGAGGTACAAGCTCCAACTCGGTTTGACAGTGAAAACTGTAGGAACTTCAAACCGGCACTAGGAAACACACTGAGAAAGCAGAGAAAATGTGTCTCCTGCAACCCGTTCCATTGGTGCTAGATGAACGAACGTCTCTCCACTTGCTCAGTTCCGAGAGATATGTGTGTGTGAAAGCCGTCCTTCACCTAGCTTGTTGGGAACACAAAGTTTCTTTTCAGTTGCAAATTCCATTCCATACATATATATGGGGAGGTTGAAGCTCCAACACGGTTTTACAGTGAAAACTGCAGGAACTTCAAACCGGCAGTAGGAAACAGACTGAGAAAGCAGAGAAAAAGTGACCCCTGCAACCCGTTCCCTTGGTGCTAGATGAACGAAAGTCTCTCCACTTGCTCAGTTCTGAGAGACAAGTGTGTGTGAAAGCCGTCCTTCACCTAGCTTGTCGGGAACACAAAGTTTCTTTTCAGTTGCAAACTCCATTCCATACATATATATGGGGAGGTACTAGCTCCAACTCGGTTTGACAGTGAAAACTGCAGGAACTTCAAACCGGCACTAGGAAACAGACTGAGAATGCAGAGAAATAGTGTCTCCTGCAACCCGTTCCCTTGGTGCTAGATGAACGAACGTCTCTCCACTTGCACAGTTCTGAGAGATAAGTGTGTGTGAAAGCCATCCTTCAACTAGATTGTGTGGAACACAAAGTTTCTTTTCAGTTGCAAACTCCATTCCATACATATATATGGGGAGGTACTAGCTCCAACTCGGTTTGACAGTGGAAACTGCAGGAACTTCAAACCGGCCCTAGGAAACAGACTGAGAAAGCAGAGAAAAAGTGTCTCCTGCAACCCGTTCCATTGGTGCTAGATGAACGAACGTCTCTACACTTGCTCAGTTCTGAGAGATAAGTGTGTGTGAAAGCCGTCCTTCACCTAGCTTGTTGGAAACACAAAGTTTCTTTTCAGTTGCAAACTCCATTCCATACATATATATGGGGAGGTACTAGCTCCAACTCGGTTTGACAGTGAAAACTGCAGAAACTTCAAACCGGCACTAGGAATCAGACTGAGAAAGCAGAGAAAAAGTTTCTCCTGCAACCCGTTCCCTTGGTGCTAGATGAACGAACGTCTCTCCACTTGCTCAGTTCTGAGAGATAAGTGTGTGTGAAAGGCGTCCTTCACCTAGCTTGTTGGGAACACAAAGTTTCTTTTCAGTTGCAAACTCCATTCCATACATATATAAGGGGAGGTACAAGCTCCAACTCGGTTTTACAGTGAAAACTGCAGGAACTTCAAACCGGCCCTAGGAAACAGACTGAGAAAGCAGAGAAAAAGTGTCTCCTGCAACCCGTTCCCTTGGTGCTAGATGAACGAACGTCTCTCCACTTGCTAAGTTCTGAGAGATAAGTGTGTGTGAAAGCCGTCCTTCACCTAGCTTGTTGGGAACACAAAGCTTCTTTTCAGTTGCAAACTCCATTCCATACATATATAAGGGGAGGTACAAGCTCCAACTCGGTTTGACAGTGAAAACTGCAGGAACTTCAAACCGGCACTAGGAAACAGACTGAGAAAGCTCAGAAAAAGTGTCTCCTGCAACCCGTTCCCTTGGTGCTAGATGAACGAACGTTTCTCCACTTGCTCAGTTCCGAGAGATAAGTGTGTGTGAAAGCCGTCCTTCACCTAGCTTGTTGGGAACAGAAAGTTTCTTTTCAGTTGCAAACTCCATTCCATACATATATATGGGGAGGTTAAAGCTCCAACTCGGTTTTACAGTGAAAAATGCTGGAACTTCAAAACGGCACTAGGAAACAGACTGAGAAAGCAGAGAAAAAGTGTCTCCTGCAACCCGTTCCCTTGGTGCTAGATGAACGAACTTCTCTCCACTTGCTCAGTTCCGAGAGAGAATTGTGTGTGAAAGCCGTCCTTCAACTAGCTTGTTGGGAACACAAAGTTTCTTTTCAGTTGCAAACTCCATTCCAAACATATATATGGGGAGGTAGAAACTCCAACTCTGTTTTACACTGAAAATTGCAGGAACTTCAAACCGGCACTAGGAAACAGACTGAGAAAGCAGAGAAAAAGTGTCTCCTGCAACCCGTTCCCTTGGTGCTAGATGAACGAAAGTCTCTCCACTTGCTCAGTTCTGAGAGATAAGTGTGTGTGAAAGCCGTCCTTCACCTAGCTTGTTGGGAACACAAAGTTTCTTTTCAGTTGCAAACTCCATTCCATACATATATATGGGGAGGTACAAGCTCCAACTTGGTTTGACAGTGAAAACTGCAGGAACTTCAAACCGGCACTAGGAAACACACTGAGAAAGCAGAGAAAATGTGTCTCCTGCAACCCGTTCCCTTGGTGCTAGATGAACGAACGTCTCTCCACTTGCTCAGTTCCGAGAGATATGTGTGTGTGAAAGCCGTCCTTCACCTAGCTTGTTGGGAACACAAAGTTTCTTTTCAGTTGCAAATTCCATTCCATACATATATATGGGGAGGTTCAAGCTCCAACTCGGTTTTACAGTGAAAACTGCAGGAACTTCAAACCGGCAGTAGGAAACAGACTGAGAAAGCAGAGAAAAAGTGACTCCTGCAACCCGTTCCCTTGGTGCTAGATGAACGAACGTCTCTCCACTTGCTCAGTTCCGAGAGATATGTGTGTGTGAAAGCCGTCCTTCACCTAGCTTGTTGGGAACACAAAGTTTCTTTTCAGTTGCAAATTCCATTCCATACATATATATGGGGAGGTTCAAGCTCCAACTCGGTTTTACAGTGAAAACTGCAGGAACTTCAAACCGGCAGTAGGAAACAGACTGAGAAAGCAGAGAAAAAGTGACTCCTGCAACCCGTTCACTTGGTGCTAGATGAACGAACGTCTCTCCACTTGCTCAGTTCTGAGAGACAAGTGTGTGTGAAAGCCGTCCTTCACCTAGCTTGTTGGGAACACAAAGTTTCTTTTCAGTTGCAAACTCCATTCCATACATATATATGGGGAGGTACTAGCTCCAACTCGGTTTGACAGTGAAAACTGCAGGAACTTCAAACCGGCACTAGGAAACAGACTGAGAAAGCAGAGAAAAAGTGTCTCCTGCAACCCGTTCCCTTGGTGCTAGATGAACGAACGTCTCTCCACTTGCTCAGTTCTGAGAGATAAGTGTGTGTGAAAGCCGTCCTTCACCTAGCTTGTTGGGAACACAAAGTTTCTTTTCAGTTGCAAACTCAATTCCATACATATATATGGGTAGGTACAAGCTAAAACTCGGTTTTACAGTGAAAACTGCAGGAACATCAAACCGGCCCTAGGAAACAGACTGAGAAAGAAGAGAAAAAGTTTCTCCTGCAACCCGATCCCTTGGTGCTAGATGAACGAACGTCTCTTCACTTGCTCAGTTCTGAGAGATAAGTGTGTGTGAAAGCCATCCTTCAACTAGATTGTGTGGAACACAAAGTTACTTTTCAGTTGCAAACTCCATTCCATACATATATATGGGGAGGTACTAGCTCCAACTCGGTTTGACAGTGAAAACTGCAGGAACTTCAAATCGGCCCTAGGAAACAGACTGAGAAAGCAGAGAAAAAGTGTCTCCTGCAACCCGTTCCCTTGGTGCTAGATGAACGAACGTCTCTCCACTTGCTCAGTTCCGAGAGAGAAGTGTGTGTGAAAGCCGTCCTTCAACTAGCTTGTTGGGAACACAAAGTTTCTTTTCAGTTGCAAACTCCATTCCAAACATATATATGGGGAGGTAGAAGCTCCAACTCTGTTTGACACTGAAAATTGCAGGAACTTCAAACCGGCACTAGGAAACAGACTGAGAAAGCAGAGAAAAAGTGTCTCCTGCAACCCGTTCCCTTGGTGCTAGATGAACGAAAGTCTCTCCACTTGCTCAGTTCTGAGAGGTAAGTGTGTGTGAAAGCCGCTCTTCACCTAGCTTGTTGGGAACACAAAGTTTCTTTTCAGTTGCAAACTCCATTCCATACATATATATGGGGAGGTACAAGCTCCAACTCGGTTTGACAGTGAAAACTGCAGGAACTTCAAACCGGCACTAGGAAACAGACTGAGAATGCAGAGAAAATGTGTCTCCTGCAACCCGTTCCATTGGTGCTAGATGAACGAACGTCTCGCCACTTGCTCAGTTCCGAGAGATATGTGTGTGTGAAAGCCGTCCTTCACCTAGCTTGTTGGGAACACAAAGTTTCTTTTCAGTTGCAAATTCCATTCCATACATATATATGGGGAGGTTCAAGCTCCAACTCGGTTTTACAGTGAAAAATGCAGGAACTTCAAACCGGCAGTAGAAACAGACTGAGAAAGCAGAGAAAAAGTGACTCCTGCAACCCGTTCCCTTGGTGCTAGATGAACGAACGTCTCTCCACTTGCTCAGTTCTGAGAGACAAGTGTGTGTGAAAGCCGTCCTTCACCTAGCTTGTTGGGAACACAAAGTTTCTTTTCAGTTGCAAACTCCATTCCATACATATATATGGGGAGGTACTAGCTCCAACTCGGTTTGACAGTGAAAACTGCAGGAACTTCAAACCGGCACTAGGAAACAGACCGAGATAGCAGAGAAAAAGTGTCTCCTGCAACCCGTTCCCTTGGTGCTAGATGAACGAACGTCTCTCCACTTGCTCAGTTCTGAGAGATAAGTGTGTGTGAAAGCCGTCCTTCACCTAGCTTGTTGGGAACACAAAGTTTCTTTTCAGTTGCAAACTCCATTCCATACATATATATGGGGAGGTACTAGCTCCAACTCGGTTTGACAGTGAAAACTGCAGGAACTTCAAACCGGCACTAGGAAACAGACTGAGAATGCAGAGAAAAAGTGTCTCCTGCAACCCGTTCCCTTGGTGCTAGATGAACGAACGTCTCTCCACTTGCACAGTTCTGAGAGATAAGTGTGTGTGAAAGCCATCCTTCAACTAGATTGTGTGGAACACAAAGTTTCTTTTCAGTTGCAAACTCCATTCCATACATATATATTGGGAGGTACTAGCTCCAACTCGGTTTGACAGTGGAAACTGCAGGAACTTCAAACCGGCCCTAGGAAACAGACTGAGAAAGCAGAGAAAAAGTGTCTCCTGCAACCCGTTCCATTGGTGCTAGATGAACGAACGTCTCTACACTTGCTCAGTTCTGAGAGATAAGTGTGTGTGAAAGCCGTCCTTCACCTAGCTTGTTGGAAACACAAAGTTTCTTTTCAGTTGCCAACTCCATTCCATACATATATATGGGGAGGAACTAGCTCCAACTCGGTTTGACAGTGAAAACTGCAGAAACTTCAAACCGGCACTAGGAATCAGACTGAGAAAGCAGAGAAAAAGTTTCTCCTGCAACCCGTTCCGTTGGTGCTAGATGAACGAACGTCTCTCCACTTGCTCAGTTCTGAGAGATAAGTGTGTGTGAAAGCCGTCCTTCACCTAGCTTGTTGGGAACACAAAGTTTCTTTTCAGTTGCAAACTCCATTCCATACATATATAAGGGGAGGTACAAGCTCCAACTCGGTTTTACAGTGAAAACTGCAGGAACTTCAAACCGGCCCTAGGAAACAGACTGAGAAAGCAGAGAAAAAGTGTCTCCTGCAACCCGTTCCCTTGGTGCTAGATGAACGAACGTCTCTCCACTTGCTAAGTTCTGAGAGATAAGTGTGTGTGAAAGCCGTCCTTCACCTAGCTTGTTGGGAACACAAAGCTTCTTTTCAGTTGCAAACTCCATTCCATACATATATATGGGGAAGTACAAGCTCCAACTCGGTTTGACAGTGAAAACTGCAGGAACTTCAAACCGGCACTAGGAAACAGACTGAGAAAGCTCAGAAAAAGTGTCTCCTTCAAACCGTTCCCTTGGTGCTAGATGAACGAACGTTTCTCCACTTGCTCAGTTCCGAGAGATAAGTGTGTGTGAAAGCCGTCCTTCAACTAGCTTGTTGGGAACACAAAGTTTCTTTTCAGTTGCAAACTCCATTCCATACATATATATGGGGAGGTTAAAGCTCCAACTCGGTTTTACAGTGAAAAATGCTGGAACTTCAAAACGGCACTAGGAAACAGACTGAGAAAGCAGAGAAAAAGTGTCTCCTGCAACCCGTTCCCTTGGTGCTAGATGAACGAACGTCTCTCCACTTGCTCAGTTCCGAGAGAGAATTGTGTGTGAAAGCCGTCCTTCAACTAGCTTGTTGGGAACACAAAGTTTCTTTTCAGTTTCAAACTCCATTCCAAACATATATATGGGGAGGTAGAAGCTCCAACTCGGTTTTACAGTGAAAATTGCAGGAACTTCAAACCGGCAGTAGGAAACAGACTGAGAAAGCAGAGAAAAAGTGACTCCTGCAACCCGTTCCCTTGGTGCTAGATGAACGAACGTCTCTCCACTTGCTCAGTTCTGAGAGACAAGTGTGTGTGAAAGCCGTCCTTCAACTAGCTTGTTGGGAACACAAAGTTTCTTTTCAGTTGCAAACTCCATTCCATACATATATATGGGGAGGTACTAGCTCCAACTCGGTTTGACAGTGAAAACTGCAGGAACTTCAAACCGGCACTAGGAAACAGACTGAGAAAGCAGAGAAAAAGTGTCTCCTGCAACCCGTTCCCTTGGTGCTAGATGAACGAATGTCTCTCCACTTGCTCAGTTCTGAGAGATAAGTGTGTGTGAAAGCCGTCCTTCACCTAGCTTGTTGGGAACACAAAGGTTCTTTTCAGTTGCATACTCCATTCCATACTTATATATGGGGAGGTTCAAGCTCCAACTCGTTTTTACAGTGAAAAATGCAGGAACTTCAAACCGGCACTAGGAAACAGACTGAGAAAGCAGAGAAAAAGTGTCTCCTGCAACCCGTTCCCTTGGTGCTAGATGAACGAACGTCTCTCCACTTGCTCAGTTCTGAGAGATAAGGGTGTTTGAAAGCCACACTTCATCCTAGCTTGTTGGGAACACAAAGTTTCTTTTCAGTTGCAAACTCCATTCAATACATATATATGGGGAGGTACTAGCTCCAACTCGGTTTGACAGTGAAAACTGCAGGAACTTCAAACCGGCACTAGGAAACAGACTGAGAAAGCAGAGAAAAAGTGTCTCCTGCAACCCGTTCCCTTGGTGCTAGATGAACGAACGTCTCTCCACTTGCTCAGTTCTGAGAGATAAGTGTGTGTGAAAGCCGTCCTTCAACAAGCTTGTTGGGAACACAAAGTTTCTTTTCAGTTGCAAACTCCATTCCAAACATATATATGGGGAGGTAGAAGCTCCAACTCTGTTTGACACTGAAAATTGCAGGAACTTCAAACCGGCACTAGGAAACAGACTGAGAAAGCAGAGAAAAATTGTCTCCTGCAACCCGTTCCCTTGGTGCTAGATGAACGAACGTCTCTCCACTTGCTCAGTTCTGAGAGACAAGTGTGTGTGAAAGCCGTCCTTCACCTAGCTTGTTGGGAACACAAAGTTTCTTTTCAGTTGCAAACTCCATTCCATACATATATATGGGGAGGTACTAGCTCCAACTCGGTTTGACAGTGAAAACTGCAGGAACTTCAAACCGGCACTAGGAAACAGACTGAGATAGCAGAGAAAAAGTGTCTCCTGCAACCCGTTCCCTTGGTGCTAGATGAACGAACGTCTCTCCACTTGCTCAGTTCTGAGAGATAAGTGTGTGTGAAAGCCGTCCTTCACCTAGCTTGTTGGGAACACAAAGTTTCTTTTCAGTTGCAAACTCCATTCAATACATATATATGTGGAGGTACAAGCTCCAACTCTGTTTTACAGTGAAAACTGCAGGAACTTCAAACCGGCCCTATTAAACAGACTGAGAAAACAGAGAAAAAGTGTCTCCTGCAACCCGTTCCCTTTGTGCTAGATGAACGAACGTCTCTCCACTTGCTCAGTTCTGAGAGATAAGGGTGTTTGAAAGCCACACTTCATCCTAGCTTGTTGGGAACACAAAGTTTCTTTTCAGTTGCAAACTCCATTCAATACATATATATGGGGAGGTACTAGCTCCAACTCGGTTTGACAGTGAAAACTGCAGGAACTTCAAACCGGCACTAGGAAAGAGACTTAGAAAGCAGAGAAAAAGTTTCTCCTGCAACCCGTTCCCTTGGTGCTAGATGAACGAACGTCTCTCCACTTGCTCAGTTCTGAGAGATAAGTGTGTGTGAAAGCCGTCCTTCACCAAGCTTTTTGGGAACACAAAGTTTCTTTTCAGTTGCAAACTCCATTCCATACATATATAAGGGGAGGTACAAGCTCCAACTCGGTTTTACAGTGAAAACTGCAGGAACTTCAAACCGGCCCTAGGAAACAGACTGAGAAAGCAGAGAAAAAGTGTCTCCTGCAACCCGTTCCCTTGGTGCTAGATGAACGAACGTCTCTCCACTTGCTAAGTTCTGAGAGATAAGTGTGTGTGAAAGCCGTCCTTCACCTAGCTTGTTGGGAACACAAAGCTTCTTTTCAGTTGCAAACTCCATTCCATACATATATAAGGGGAGGTACAAGCTCCAACTCGGTTTGACAGTGAAAACTGCAGGAACTTCAAACCGGCACTAGGAAACAGACTGAGAAAGCTCAGAAAAAGTGTCTCCTGCAACCCGTTCCCTTGGTGCTAGATGAACGAACGTTTCTCCACTTGCTCAGTTCCGAGAGATAAGTGTGTGTGAAAGCCGTCCTTCACCTAGCTTGTTGGGAACACAAAGTTTCTTTTCAGTTGCAAACTCCATTCCATACATATATATGGGGAGGTTAAAGCTCCAACTCGGTTTTACAGTGAAAAATGCTGGAACTTCAAAACGGCACTAGGAAACAGACTGAGAAAGCAGAGAAAAAGTGTCTCCTGCAACCCGTTCCCTTGGTGCTAGATGAACGAACTTCTCTCCACTTGCTCAGTTCCGAGAGAGAATTGTGTGTGAAAGCCGTCCTTCAACTAGCTTGTTGGGAACACAAAGTTTCTTTTCAGTTGCAAACTCCATTCCAAACATATATATGGGGAGGTAGAAACTCCAACTCTGTTTTACACTGAAAATTGCAGGAACTTCAAACCGGCACTAGGAAACAGACTGAGAAAGCAGAGAAAAAGTGTCTCCTGCAACCCGTTCCCTTGGTGCTAGATGAACGAAAGTCTCTCCACTTGCTCAGTTCTGAGAGATAAGTGTGTGTGAAAGCCGTCCTTCACCTAGCTTGTTGGGAACACAAAGTTTCTTTTCAGTTGCAAACTCCATTCCATACATATATATGGGGAGGTACAAGCTCCAACTTGGTTTGACAGTGAAAACTGCAGGAACTTCAAACCGGCACTAGGAAACACACTGAGAAAGCAGAGAAAATGTGTCTCCTGCAACCCGTTCCCTTGGTGCTAGATGAACGAACGTCTCTCCACTTGCTCAGTTCCGAGAGATATGTGTGTGTGAAAGCCGTCCTTCACCTAGCTTGTTGGGAACACAAAGTTTCTTTTCAGTTGCAAATTCCATTCCATACATATATATGGGGAGGTTCAAGCTCCAACTCGGTTTTACAGTGAAAACTGCAGGAACTTCAAACCGGCAGTAGGAAACAGACTGAGAAAGCAGAGAAAAAGTGACTCCTGCAACCCGTTCCCTTGGTGCTAGATGAACGAACGTCTCTCCACTTGCTCAGTTCCGAGAGATATGTGTGTGTGAAAGCCGTCCTTCACCTAGCTTGTTGGGAACACAAAGTTTCTTTTCAGTTGCAAATTCCATTCCATACATATATATGGGGAGGTTCAAGCTCCAACTCGGTTTTACAGTGAAAACTGCAGGAACTTCAAACCGGCAGTAGGAAACAGACTGAGAAAGCAGAGAAAAAGTGACTCCTGCAACCCGTTCCCTTGGTGCTAGATGAACGAACGTCTCTCCACTTGCTCAGTTCTGAGAGACAAGTGTGTGTGAAAGCCGTCCTTCACCTAGCTTGTTGGGAACACAAAGTTTCTTTTCAGTTGCAAACTCCATTCCATACATATATATGGGGAGGTACTAGCTCCAACTCGGTTTGACAGTGAAAACTGCAGGAACTTCAAACCGGCACTAGGAAACAGACTGAGAAAGCAGAGAAAAAGTGTCTCCTGCAACCCGTTCCCTTGGTGCTAGATGAACGAACGTCTCTCCACTTGCTCAGTTCTGAGAGATAAGTGTGTGTGAAAGCCGTCCTTCACCTAGCTTGTTGGGAACACAAAGTTTCTTTTCAGTTGCAAACTCAATTCCATACATATATATGGGTAGGTACAAGCTAAAACTCGGTTTTACAGTGAAAACTGCAGGAACATCAAACCGGCCCTAGGAAACAGACTGAGAAAGAAGAGAAAAAGTTTCTCCTGCAACCCGATCCCTTGGTGCTAGATGAACGAACGTCTCTTCACTTGCTCAGTTCTGAGAGATAAGTGTGTGTGAAAGCCATCCTTCAACTAGATTGTGTGGAACACAAAGTTACTTTTCAGTTGCAAACTCCATTCCATACATATATATGGGGAGGTACTAGCTCCAACTCGGTTTGACAGTGAAAACTGCAGGAACTTCAAATCGGCCCTAGGAAACAGACTGAGAAAGCAGAGAAAAAGTGTCTCCTGCAACCCGTTCCCTTGGTGCTAGATGAACGAACGTCTCTCCACTTGCTCAGTTCCGAGAGAGAAGTGTGTGTGAAAGCCGTCCTTCAACTAGCTTGTTGGGAACACAAAGTTTCTTTTCAGTTGCAAACTCCATTCCAAACATATATATGGGGAGGTACAAGCTCCAACTCGGTTTGACAGTGAAAACTGCAGGAACTTCAAACCGGCACTAGGAAACAGACTGAGAATGCAGAGAAAATGTGTCTCCTGCAACCCGTTCCATTGGTGCTAGATGAACGAACGTCTCGCCACTTGCTCAGTTCCGAGAGATATGTGTGTGTGAAAGCCGTCCTTCACCTAGCTTGTTGGGAACACAAAGTTTCTTTTCAGTTGCAAATTCCATTCCATACATATATATGGGGAGGTTCAAGCTCCAACTCGGTTTTACAGTGAAAAATGCAGGAACTTCAAACCGGCAGTAGAAACAGACTGAGAAAGCAGAGAAAAAGTGACTCCTGCAACCCGTTCCCTTGGTGCTAGATGAACGAACGTCTCTCCACTTGCTCAGTTCTGAGAGACAAGTGTGTGTGAAAGCCGTCCTTCACCTAGCTTGTTGGGAACACAAAGTTTCTTTTCAGTTGCAAACTCCATTCCATACATATATATGGGGAGGTACTAGCTCCAACTCGGTTTGACAGTGAAAACTGCAGGAACTTCAAACCGGCACTAGGAAACAGACCGAGATAGCAGAGAAAAAGTGTCTCCTGCAACCCGTTCCCTTGGTGCTAGATGAACGAACGTCTCTCCACTTGCTCAGTTCTGAGAGATAAGTGTGTGTGAAAGCCGTCCTTCACCTAGCTTGTTGGGAACACAAAGTTTCTTTTCAGTTGCAAACTCCATTCCATACATATATATGGGGAGGTACTAGCTCCAACTCGGTTTGACAGTGAAAACTGCAGGAACTTCAAACCGGCACTAGGAAACAGACTGAGAATGCAGAGAAAAAGTGTCTCCTGCAACCCGTTCCCTTGGTGCTAGATGAACGAACGTCTCTCCACTTGCACAGTTCTGAGAGATAAGTGTGTGTGAAAGCCATCCTTCAACTAGATTGTGTGGAACACAAAGTTTCTTTTCAGTTGCAAACTCCATTCCATACATATATATTGGGAGGTACTAGCTCCAACTCGGTTTGACAGTGGAAACTGCAGGAACTTCAAACCGGCCCTAGGAAACAGACTGAGAAAGCAGAGAAAAAGTGTCTCCTGCAACCCGTTCCATTGGTGCTAGATGAACGAACGTCTCTACACTTGCTCAGTTCTGAGAGATAAGTGTGTGTGAAAGCCGTCCTTCACCTAGCTTGTTGGAAACACAAAGTTTCTTTTCAGTTGCCAACTCCATTCCATACATATATATGGGGAGGTACTAGCTCCAACTCGGTTTGACAGTGAAAACTGCAGAAAATTCAAACCGGCACTAGGAATCAGACTGAGAAAGCAGAGAAAAAGTTTCTCCTGCAACCCGTTCCGTTGGTGCTAGATGAACGAACGTCTCTCCACTTGCTCAGTTCTGAGAGATAAGTGTGTGTGAAAGCCGTCCTTCAACTAGCTTGTTGGGAACACAAAGTTTCTTTTCAGTTGCAAACTCCATTCCATACATATATAAGGGGAGGTACAAGCTCCAACTCGGTTTTACAGTGAAAACTGCAGGAACTTCAAACCGGCCCTAGGAAACAGACTGAGAAAGCAGAGAAAAAGTGTCTCCTGCAACCCGTTCCCTTGGTGCTAGATGAACGAACGTCTCTCCACTTGCTAAGTTCTGAGAGATATGTGTGTGTGAAAGCCGTCCTTCACCTAGCTTGTTGGGAACACAAAGCTTCTTTTCAGTTGCAAACTCCATTCCATACATATATATGGGGAAGTACAAGCTCCAACTCGGTTTGACAGTGAAAACTGCAGGAACTTCAAACCGGCACTAGGAAACAGACTGAGAAAGCTCAGAAAAAGTGTCTCCTGCAACCCGTTCCCTTGGTGCTAGATGAACGAACGTTTCTCCACTTGCTCAGTTCCGAGAGATAAGTGTGTGTGAAAGCCGTCCTTCAACTAGCTTGTTGGGAACACAAAGTTTCTTTTCAGTTGCAAACTCCATTCCATACATATATATGGGGAGGTTAAAGCTCCAACTCGGTTTTACAGTGAAAAATGCTGGAACTTCAAAACGGCACTAGGAAACAGACTGAGAAAGCAGAGAAAAATTGTCTCCTGCAACCCGTTCCCTTGGTGCTAGATGAACGAACGTCTCTCCACTTGCTCAGTTCCGAGAGAGAATTGTGTGTGAAAGCCGTCCTTCAACTAGCTTGTTGGGAACACAAAGTTTCTTTTCAGTTGCAAACTCCATTCCAAACATATATATGGGGAGGTAGAAGCTCCAACTCTGTTTGACACTGAAAATTGCAGGAACTTCAAACCGGCACTAGGAAACAGACTGAGAAAGCAGAGAAAAAGTGTCTCCTGCAACCCGTTCCCTTGGTGCTAGATGAACGAAAGTCTCTCCACTTGCTCAGTTCTGAGAGATAAGTGTGTGTGAAAGCCGTCCTTCACCTAGCTTGTTGGGAACACAAAGTTTCTTTTCAGGTGCAAACTCCATTCCTTACATATATATGGGGAGGTACAAGCTCCAACTTGGTTTGACAGTGAAAACTGCAGGAACTTCAAACCGGCACTAGGAAACACACTGAGAAAGCAGAGAAAATGTGTCTCCTGCAACCCGTTCCCTTGGTGCTAGATGAACGAACGTCTCTCCACTTGCTCAGTTCCGAGAGATATGTGTGTGTGAAAGCCGTCCTTCACCTAGCTTGTTGGGAACACAAAGTTTCTTTTCAGTTGCAAATTCCATTCCATACATATATATGGGGAGGTTCAAGCTCCAACTCGGTTTTACAGTGAAAACTGCAGGAACTTCAAACCGGCAGTAGGAAACAGACTGAGAAAGCAGAGAAAAAGTGACTCCTGCAACCCGTTCCCTTGGTGCTAGATGAACGAACGTCTCTCCACTTGCTCAGTTCTGAGAGACAAGTGTGTGTGAAAGCCGTCCTTCAACTAGCTTGTTGGGAACACAAAGTTTCTTTTCAGTTGCAAACTCCATTCCATACATATATATGGGGAGGTACTAGCTCCAACTCGGTTTGACAGTGAAAACTGCAGGAACTTCAAACCGGCACTAGGAAACAGACTGAGAAAGCAGAGAAAAAGTGTCTCCTGCAACCCGTTCCCTTGGTGCTAGATGAACGAATGTCTCTCCACTTGCTCAGTTCTGAGAGATAAGTGTGTGTGAAAGCCGTCCTTCACATAGCTTGTTGGGAACACAAAGGTTCTTTTCAGTTGCATACTCCATTCCATACTTATATATGGGGAGGTTCAAGCTCCAACTCGTTTTTACAGTGAAAAATGCAGGAACTTCAAACCGGCACTAGGAAACAGACTGAGAAAGCAGAGAAAAAGTGTCTCCTGCAACCCGTTCCCTTGGTGCTAGATGAACGAACGTCTCTCCACTTGCTCAGTTCTGAGAGATAAGGGTGTTTGAAAGCCACACTTCATCCTAGCTTGTTGGGAACACAAAGTTTCTTTTCAGTTGCAAACTCCATTCAATACATATATATGGGGAGGTACTAGCTCCAAATCGGTTTGACAGTGAAAACTGCAGGAACTTCAAACCGGCACTAGGAAAGAGACTGAGAAAGCAGAGAAAAAGTGTCTCCTGCAACCCGTTCCCTTGGTGCTAGATGAACGAACGTCTCTCCACTTGCTCAGTTCTGAGAGATAAGTGTGTGTGAAAGCCGTCCTTCAACAAGCTTGTTGGGAACACAAAGTTTCTTTTCAGTTGCAAACTCCATTCCAAACATATATATGGGGAGGTAGAAGCTCCAACTCTGTTTGACACTGAAAATTGCAGGAACTTCAATCCGGCACTAGGAAACAGACTGAGAAAGCAGAGAAAAAGTGTCTCCTGCAACCCGTTCCCTTGGTGCTAGATGAACGAACGTCTCTCCACTTGCTCAGTTCTGAGAGACAAGTGTGTGTGAAAGCCGTCCTTCACCTAGCTTGTTGGGAACACAAAGTTTCTTTTCAGTTGCAAACTCCATTCCATACATATATATGGGGAGGTACTAGCTCCAACTCGGTTTGACAGTGAAAACTGCAGGAACTTCAAACCGGCACTAGGAAACAGACTGAGATAGCAGAGAAAAAGTGTCTCCTGCAACCCGTTCCCTTGGTGCTAGATTAACGAACGTCTCTCCACTTGCTCAGTTCTGAGAGATAAGTGTGTGTGAAAGCCGTCCTTCACCTAGCTTGTTGGGAACACAAAGTTTCTTTTCAGTTGCAAACTCCATTCCATACATATATATGTGGAGGTACAAGCTCCAACTCTGTTTTACAGTGAAAACTGCAGGAACTTCAAACCGGCCCTATTAAACAGACTGAGAAAACAGAGAAAAAGTGTCTCCTGCAACCCGTTCCCTTTGTGCTAGATGAACGAACGTCTCTCCACTTGCTCAGTTCTGAGAGATAAGGGTGTTTGAAAGCCACACTTCATCCTAGCTTGTTGGGAACACAAAGTTTCTTTTCAGTTGCAAACTCCATTCAATACATATATATGGGGAGGTACTAGCTCCAACTCGGTTTGACAGTGAAAACTGCAGGAACTTCAAACCGGCACTAGGAAAGAGACTTAGAAAGCAGAGAAAAAGTTTCTCCTGCAACCCGTTCCCTTGGTGCTAGATGAACGAACGTCTCTCCACTTGCTCAGTTCTGAGAGATAAGTGTGTGTGAAAGCCGTCCTTCACCAAGCTTTTTGGGAACACAAAGTTTCTTTTCAGTTGCAAACTCCATTCCATACATATATAAGGGGAGGTACAAGCTCCAACTCGGTTTTACAGTGAAAACTGCAGGAACTTCAAACCGGCCCTAGGAAACAGACTGAGAAAGCAGAGAAAAAGTGTCTCCTGCAACCCGTTCCCTTGGTGCTAGATGAACGAACGTCTCTCCACTTGCTAAGTTCTGAGAGATAAGTGTGTGTGAAAGCCGTCCTTCACCTAGCTTGTTGGGAACACAAAGCTTCTTTTCAGTTGCAAACTCCATTCCATACATATATATGGGGAGGTTCAAGCTCCAACTCGTTTTTACAGTGAAAACTGCAGGAACTTCAAACCGGCACTAGGAAAGAGACTGAGAAAGCAGAGAAAAAGTGTCTCCTGCAACCCGTTCCCTTGGTGCTAGATGAACGAACGTCTCTCCACTTGCTCAGTTCTGAGAGATAAGGGTGTTTGAAAGCCACACTTCATCCTAGCTTGTTGGGAACACAAAGTTTCTTTTCAGTTGCAAACTCCATTCAATACATATATATGGGGAGGTACAGGTCCAACTCGGTTTGACTGTGAAAACTGCAGGAACTTCAAACCGGCCCTAGGAAACAGACTGAGAAAGCAGAGAAACAGTGTCTCCTGCAACCCGTTCCCTTGGTGCTAGATGAACGAACGTCTCTCCACCTGCTCAGTTCTTAGAGATAAGTGTGTGTGAAAGCCTCTCTTCACCTAGCTTGTTGGGAACACAAAGTTTCTTTTCAGTTGCAAACTCCATTCCATACATATATATGGGGAGGTACAAGCTCCAACTCTGTTTGACAGTGAAAACTGCAGGAACTTCAAACTGGCACTAGTAAATAGACTGAGAAAGCTGAGAAAAAGTGTCTCCTGCAACCCGTTCCCTTGGTGCTAGATGAACGAACCTTTCTCCACTTACTCAGTTCCGAGAGATAAGTGTGTGTGAAAGCCGTCCTTCACCTAGCTTGTTGGGAACACAAAGTTTCTTTTCAGTTGCAAACTCCAATCCATACATATATATGGGGAGGTTCAAGCTCCAACTCGGTTTTACAGTGAAAACTGCTGGAACTTCAAAACGGCACTAGGAAACAGACTGAGAAAGCAGAGAAAAAGTGTCTCCTGCAACCCGTTCCCTTGGTGCTAGATGAACGAACGTCTCTCCACTTGCTCAGTTCCGAGAGAGAAGTGTGTGTGAAAGCCGTCCTTCAACTAGCTTGTTGGGAACACAAAGTTTCTTTTCAGTTGCAAACTCCATTCCATACATATATATGGGGAGGTAAAAGCTCCAACTCTGTTTGACACTGAAAATTGCAGGAACTTCAAACCGGCACTAGGAAACAGACTGAGAAAGCAGAGAAAAAGTGTCTCCTGCAACCCGTTCCCTTGGTGCTAGATGAACGAACGTCTCTCCAATTGCTCAGTTCTGAGAGATAAGTGTGTGTGAAAGCCGCTCTTCACCTAGCTTGTTGGGAACACAAAGTTTCTTTTCAGTTGCAAACTCCATTCCATACATATATAAGGGGAGGTACAAGCTCCAACTCGATTTTACAGTTAAAACTGCAGGAACTTCAAACCGGCACTAGGAAACACACTGAGAAAGCAGAGAAAATGTGTCTCCTGCAACCCGTTCCCTTGGTGCTAGATGAACGAACGTCTCGCCACTTGCTCAGTTCCGAGAGATATGTGTGTGTGAAAGCCGTCCTTCACCTAGCTTGTTGGGAACACAAAGTTTCTTTTCAGTTGCAAATTCCATTCCATACATATATATGGGGAGGTTCAAGCTCCAACTCGGTTTTACAGTGAAAAATGCAGGAACTTCAAACCGGCAGTAGAAACAGACTGAGAAAGCAGAGAAAAAGTGACTCCTGCAACCCGTTCCCTTGGTGCTAGATGAACGAACGTCTCTCCACTTGCTCAGTTCTGAGAGACAAGTGTGTGTGAAAGCCGTCCTTCACCTAGCTTGTTGGGAACACAAAGTTTCTTTTCAGTTGCAAACTCCATTCCATACATATATATGGGGAGGTACTAGCTCCAACTCGGTTTGACAGTGAAAACTGCAGGAACTTCAAACCGGCACTAGGAAACAGACCGAGATAGCAGAGAAAAAGTGTCTCCTGCAACCCGTTCCCTTGGTGCTAGATGAACGAACGTCTCTCCACTTGCTCAGTTCTGAGAGATAAGTGTGTGTGAAAGCCGTCCTTCACCTAGCTTGTTGGGAACACAAAGTTTCTTTTCAGTTGCAAACTCCATTCCATACATATATATGGGGAGGTACTAGCTCCAACTCGGTTTGACAGTGAAAACTGCAGGAACTTCAAACCGGCACTAGGAAACAGACTGAGAATGCAGAGAAAAAGTGTCTCCTGCAACCCGTTCCCTTGGTGCTAGATGAACGAACGTCTCTCCACTTGCACAGTTCTGAGAGATAAGTGTGTGTGAAAGCCATCCTTCAACTAGATTGTGTGGAACACAAAGTTTCTTTTCAGTTGCAAACTCCATTCCATACATATATATTGGGAGGTACTAGCTCCAACTCGGTTTGACAGTGGAAACTGCAGGAACTTCAAACCGGCCCTAGGAAACAGACTGAGAAAGCAGAGAAAAAGTGTCTCCTGCAACCCGTTCCATTGGTGCTAGATGAACGAACGTCTCTACACTTGCTCAGTTCTGAGAGATAAGTGTGTGTGAAAGCCGTCCTTCACCTAGCTTGTTGGAAACACAAAGTTTCTTTTCAGTTGCCAACTCCATTCCATACATATATATGGGGAGGTACTAGCTCCAACTCGGTTTGACAGTGAAAACTGCAGAAAATTCAAACCGGCACTAGGAATCAGACTGAGAAAGCAGAGAAAAAGTTTCTCCTGCAACCCGTTCCGTTGGTGCTAGATGAACGAACGTCTCTCCACTTGCTCAGTTCTGAGAGATAAGTGTGTGTGAAAGCCGTCCTTCAACTAGCTTGTTGGGAACACAAAGTTTCTTTTCAGTTGCAAACTCCATTCCATACATATATAAGGGGAGGTACAAGCTCCAACTCGGTTTTACAGTGAAAACTGCAGGAACTTCAAACCGGCCCTAGGAAACAGACTGAGAAAGCAGAGAAAAAGTGTCTCCTGCAACCCGTTCCCTTGGTGCTAGATGAACGAACGTCTCTCCACTTGCTAAGTTCTGAGAGATATGTGTGTGTGAAAGCCGTCCTTCACCTAGCTTGTTGGGAACACAAAGCTTCTTTTCAGTTGCAAACTCCATTCCATACATATATATGGGGAAGTACAAGCTCCAACTCGGTTTGACAGTGAAAACTGCAGGAACTTCAAACCGGCACTAGGAAACAGACTGAGAAAGCTCAGAAAAAGTGTCTCCTGCAACCCGTTCCCTTGGTGCTAGATGAACGAACGTTTCTCCACTTGCTCAGTTCCGAGAGATAAGTGTGTGTGAAAGCCGTCCTTCAACTAGCTTGTTGGGAACACAAAGTTTCTTTTCAGTTGCAAACTCCATTCCATACATATATATGGGGAGGTTAAAGCTCCAACTCGGTTTTACAGTGAAAAATGCTGGAACTTCAAAACGGCACTAGGAAACAGACTGAGAAAGCAGAGAAAAATTGTCTCCTGCAACCCGTTCCCTTGGTGCTAGATGAACGAACGTCTCTCCACTTGCTCAGTTCCGAGAGAGAATTGTGTGTGAAAGCCGTCCTTCAACTAGCTTGTTGGGAACACAAAGTTTCTTTTCAGTTGCAAACTCCATTCCAAACATATATATGGGGAGGTAGAAGCTCCAACTCTGTTTGACACTGAAAATTGCAGGAACTTCAAACCGGCACTAGGAAACAGACTGAGAAAGCAGAGAAAAAGTGTCTCCTGCAACCCGTTCCCTTGGTGCTAGATGAACGAAAGTCTCTCCACTTGCTCAGTTCTGAGAGATAAGTGTGTGTGAAAGCCGTCCTTCACCTAGCTTGTTGGGAACACAAAGTTTCTTTTCAGGTGCAAACTCCATTCCTTACATATATATGGGGAGGTACAAGCTCCAACTTGGTTTGACAGTGAAAACTGCAGGAACTTCAAACCGGCACTAGGAAACACACTGAGAAAGCAGAGAAAATGTGTCTCCTGCAACCCGTTCCCTTGGTGCTAGATGAACGAACGTCTCTCCACTTGCTCAGTTCCGAGAGATATGTGTGTGTGAAAGCCGTCCTTCACCTAGCTTGTTGGGAACACAAAGTTTCTTTTCAGTTGCAAATTCCATTCCATACATATATATGGGGAGGTTCAAGCTCCAACTCGGTTTTACAGTGAAAACTGCAGGAACTTCAAACCGGCAGTAGGAAACAGACTGAGAAAGCAGAGAAAAAGTGACTCCTGCAACCCGTTCCCTTGGTGCTAGATGAACGAACGTCTCTCCACTTGCTCAGTTCTGAGAGACAAGTGTGTGTGAAAGCCGTCCTTCAACTAGCTTGTTGGGAACACAAAGTTTCTTTTCAGTTGCAAACTCCATTCCATACATATATATGGGGAGGTACTAGCTCCAACTCGGTTTGACAGTGAAAACTGCAGGAACTTCAAACCGGCACTAGGAAACAGACTGAGAAAGCAGAGAAAAAGTGTCTCCTGCAACCCGTTCCCTTGGTGCTAGATGAACGAATGTCTCTCCACTTGCTCAGTTCTGAGAGATAAGTGTGTGTGAAAGCCGTCCTTCACCTAGCTTGTTGGGAACACAAAGTTTCTTTTCAGTTGCAAACTCAATTCCATACATATATATATTGGTAGGTACAAGCTAAAACTCGGTTTTACAGTGAAAACTGCAGGAACATCAAACCGGCCCTAGGAAACAGACTGAGAAAGAAGAGAAAAAGTTTCTCCTGCAACCCGATCCCTTGGTGCTAGATGAACGAACGTCTCTCCACTTGCTCAGTTCTGAGAGATAAGTGTGTGTGAAAGCCGTCCTTCACATAGCTTGTTGGGAACACAAAGGTTCTTTTCAGTTGCATACTCCATTCCATACTTATATATGGGGAGGTTCAAGCTCCAACTCGTTTTTACAGTGAAAAATGCAGGAACTTCAAACCGGCACTAGGAAACAGACTGAGAAAGCAGAGAAAAAGTGTCTCCTGCAACCCGTTCCCTTGGTGCTAGATGAACGAACGTCTCTCCACTTGCTCAGTTCTGAGAGATAAGGGTGTTTGAAAGCCACACTTCATCCTAGCTTGTTGGGAACACAAAGTTTCTTTTCAGTTGCAAACTCCATTCAATACATATATATGGGGAGGTACTAGCTCCAAATCGGTTTGACAGTGAAAACTGCAGGAACTTCAAACCGGCACTAGGAAAGAGACTGAGAAAGCAGAGAAAAAGTGTCTCCTGCAACCCGTTCCCTTGGTGCTAGATGAACGAACGTCTCTCCACTTGCTCAGTTCTGAGAGATAAGTGTGTGTGAAAGCCGTCCTTCAACAAGCTTGTTGGGAACACAAAGTTTCTTTTCAGTTGCAAACTCCATTCCAAACATATATATGGGGAGGTAGAAGCTCCAACTCTGTTTGACACTGAAAATTGCAGGAACTTCAATCCGGCACTAGGAAACAGACTGAGAAAGCAGAGAAAAAGTGTCTCCTGCAACCCGTTCCCTTGGTGCTAGATGAACGAACGTCTCTCCACTTGCTCAGTTCTGAGAGACAAGTGTGTGTGAAAGCCGTCCTTCACCTAGCTTGTTGGGAACACAAAGTTTCTTTTCAGTTGCAAACTCCATTCCATACATATATATGTGGAGGTACAAGCTCCAACTCTGTTTTACAGTGAAAACTGCAGGAACTTCAAACCGGCCCTATTAAACAGACTGAGAAAACAGAGAAAAAGTGTCTCCTGCAACCCGTTCCCTTTGTGCTAGATGAACGAACGTCTCTCCACTTGCTCAGTTCTGAGAGATAAGGGTGTTTGAAAGCCACACTTCATCCTAGCTTGTTGGGAACACAAAGTTTCTTTTCAGTTGCAAACTCCATTCAATACATATATATGGGGAGGTACTAGCTCCAACTCGGTTTGACAGTGAAAACTGCAGGAACTTCAAACCGGCACTAGGAAAGAGACTTAGAAAGCAGAGAAAAAGTTTCTCCTGCAACCCGTTCCCTTGGTGCTAGATGAACGAACGTCTCTCCACTTGCTCAGTTCTGAGAGATAAGTGTGTGTGAAAGCCGTCCTTCACCAAGCTTTTTGGGAACACAAAGTTTCTTTTCAGTTGCAAACTCCATTCCATACATATATAAGGGGAGGTACAAGCTCCAACTCGGTTTTACAGTGAAAACTGCAGGAACTTCAAACCGGCCCTAGGAAACAGACTGAGAAAGCAGAGAAAAAGTGTCTCCTGCAACCCGTTCCCTTGGTGCTAGATGAACGAACGTCTCTCCACTTGCTAAGTTCTGAGAGATAAGTGTGTGTGAAAGCCGTCCTTCACCTAGCTTGTTGGGAACACAAAGCTTCTTTTCAGTTGCAAACTCCATTCCATACATATATATGGGGAGGTTCAAGCTCCAACTCGTTTTTACAGTGAAAACTGCAGGAACTTCAAACCGGCACTAGGAAAGAGACTGAGAAAGCAGAGAAAAAGTGTCTCCTGCAACCCGTTCCCTTGGTGCTAGATGAACGAACGTCTCTCCACTTGCTCAGTTCTGAGAGATAAGGGTGTTTGAAAGCCACACTTCATCCTAGCTTGTTGGGAACACAAAGTTTCTTTTCAGTTGCAAACTCCATTCAATACATATATATGGGGAGGTACAGGTCCAACTCGGTTTGACTGTGAAAACTGCAGGAACTTCAAACCGGCCCTAGGAAACAGACTGAGAAAGCAGAGAAACAGTGTCTCCTGCAACCCGTTCCCTTGGTGCTAGATGAACGAACGTCTCTCCACCTGCTCATTTCTTAGAGATAAGTGTGTGTGAAAGCCTCTCTTCACCTAGCTTGTTGGGAACACAAAGTTTCTTTTCAGTTGCAAACTCCATTCCATACATATATATGGGGAGGTACAAGCTCCAACTCTGTTTGACAGTGAAAACTGCAGGAACTTCAAACTGGCACTAGTAAATAGACTGAGAAAGCTGAGAAAAAGTGTCTCCTGCAACCCGTTCCCTTGGTGCTAGATGAACGAACCTTTCTCCACTTACTCAGTTCCGAGAGATAAGTGTGTGTGAAAGCCGTCCTTCACCTAGCTTGTTGGGAACACAAAGTTTCTTTTCAGTTGCAAACTCCAATCCATACATATATATGGGGAGGTTCAAGCTCCAACTCGGTTTTACAGTGAAAACTGCTGGAACTTCAAAACGGCACTAGGAAACAGACTGAGAAAGCAGAGAAAAAGTGTCTCCTGCAACCCGTTCCCTTGGTGCTAGATGAACGAACGTCTCTCCACTTGCTCAGTTCCGAGAGAGAAGTGTGTGTGAAAGCCGTCCTTCAACTAGCTTGTTGGGAACACAAAGTTTCTTTTCAGTTGCAAACTCCATTCCATACATATATATGGGGAGGTAAAAGCTCCAACTCTGTTTGACACTGAAAATTGCAGGAACTTCAAACCGGCACTAGGAAACAGACTGAGAAAGCAGAGAAAAAGTGTCTCCTGCAACCCGTTCCCTTGGTGCTAGATGAACGAACGTCTCTCCAATTGCTCAGTTCTGAGAGATAAGTGTGTGTGAAAGCCGCTCTTCACCTAGCTTGTTGGGAACACAAAGTTTCTTTTCAGTTGCAAA